>NC_090933.1:524713776-525021958 GCF_040938575.1 Ambystoma mexicanum
CTCTAAATCTAAAAAACAATTTGCATATAATATCCCTAATATGCATGAAGTACAAGTTTCCAAACTTCCTTAAACACAGCAACACATTTGCTTTGCTCCCTGACAGGAATTTGCTCACATGATTGCTGATATATTTGGTGCTGGAGGTTTTGATTATGAACATACCGAGTAATATTTTGACTTAATACTCTGTTCTAGATTATTTATCTTTGATTTGAATTTTAAACACACACTATTGTCTAACATTGATTATTAGTTTAATAATTGGTTTTGGTACCTTTATATTTCCCTATGTATTTAAATATACAATTGTAATTTAGTGAATTGAATGATGTAAAACACAATGAGTTACTGTGTATATAATATGAATATGACAGTATATTAAATACCTTGGCTACTGAATTAGTCTATTCATTTTATGTACCAATAGCTATATCCCATTACATTATTTTTGCCTCCGACGGGTCTCGCTCAAACTCTCTGTCTTGTTCCTATCCTTCCTGCATCTTTCCTCTCTCACATGCATTTGCTTCCCATGAACTAGGGCAGTGTAGTTAATGAGTTTTTCATTGTTAGAACAGAATTTGTATATGAATTATTTTTGATAGTGCAATCTATTGGTTTGTTGCAGGATATGTTCAGTTACTGTTTTATGCTGTTGGTGTTAACTGTTGTGATATACACCTTATACTATGTTGTTTATATGGATGATTTTATATGTAATGCATGCAACAAAATTGAAAAGAATAAACAAACAAAAAAGATGGTGCATTGATCCAAAATGCTTCCGATACTGGATTCATCACTTTTTTGGTTACTGCATTGTGCCTCATCATTGAAATGTAGAAATACTATGAATGGAATAGTTAAAAATGTATTTAATGAGCAACACATAGAATTGAGTGATATTTGTAGAGAAATGTTAATGATGAATGTTGTGGTTTGAATACCACTCGGGTGCATCCGGCACAGAGGAATTTCTGCCCGGTTACATGTGGATTCTGATTCTTTTTACTCAGAGTGCAAGGGGGAGTCTGCTGTAGCTACATATAAGACCATACTCACAAGGAAGAGTGGTCTGAACTGGAGTGGTACCTATTGTCAGACATAGACATTGTTGCCTTCAGGGCAATCAACTTGAGGTAAAAAAAATAAAATCCACCCATAGCATCCACATTCTGATTTTCCCCGTCTTGTGAAAAAGAGAGACAGTAAATGATTCCAACATTGTGGTAGAGGTTTGCACATCCAGATCCTCACTGACAAAAACCGTGGGTCAGTGGGGCATCCACAGCAGTCATTTTGCTGAGTTTCTGCCACAACACTCTTACACGATCTGCAATTGCCAGGTTGAAAGACAGCAGGGTTTACCCATGCACTTACTGGCCAAAATATCAGGAAAGTCGTATTGTACCACAGACCTGGTAGGGACAGTCAACCCCAGAGATACCATAATTTTACCAATGACCAGGTATAAAGTGGTGTATGGGTGTGCCTATGGCGTGACCAGGATTAAGCAGAGTTTGAGTTGTGTCGAATCCATCTGTCCAAAGCCAAGGCAGCCAAGGGAACTCCTCAGGGTAGAGTTCACCAGGAAAACACACACCTTCCTCCCATCACATTCTGCATGCAGAAAGGCATAGGGTTCCCCTCTTAATCATCAATTTACCCCAAACTGATGAAGAAATGGTGTCTGGAGACTGGGCCTACTGTGATGAATCCTACAGAGTCATCACTGATTCCCTGGTGATGGTCTCCTCCCACATGGCCAGGGAAAAGCAGCCTCTACCTGATCCTGACCCTGGGGGTGGTGTCAGGAGGGAGGATCATGGACAAGGAGATGAATAACGGGGCGAGGGGAGAGTGGTGACTGATGGGAGGGACACAGTATTCTTCCCCTTTCTGTGAGGAGGAAACCCTAATTCCAGAATCTTTTAAGGCATGTCATGTAACATCTAATGTTTATGATAGTTGTTGTCTGCATAAAACTGTCCAACAATGTAACTTGAAATAATGTGGAACTTCCTTGGACTCCCAAGTCCCAGAAAGCCTCAAGTACGGAGACAATGAAGAGGAGCAAGGAGTCAATGTGGAGGGAATGTGACACCAATTGTAATGTGCATTCTAGTGGGCAGGATCCAAGTCAGCTGTGTGGGACATTTAAACCTGGAAATTGCCTGCAGCTGACAGATCAGAGTAGGAGAGAGGAGGAAGGCTGCAAAGTGCGCAGAGCGGGAAGCGAGTCCAGAGGCAGAGGCAAACTCCCCGAGAAGAGCCGTGGAGAGAGCAGGAAAAGTCTGCCGGTAGCAGACTGTCAGCTTTCGGTACCGGAGAAGAGGAAGTCAGCTGAAGTTAAAGTGAACTAAGTGGAGATGTGGTCCTGCAGAGCTGCACTGGTTCTGTTGGCAAAGCACTCAGAAGCCGAAACGAGACTCAAGCAAGACTCTGCATAGCAGGGGAAGCTTGCACAGCGAAAACGCATTACAGCAGCCACACAGTTAACCAGTGACTCAACCTAAGTGAGTAGGGGACCCTGTGGCGTACAAACAAGTTAAAGAATATTTGGGAAGCAATTTTGAATACCGACCAAATAGAACTAAAAAGAAAAGGCTAATATGGTACAATTTTCTTGATATGAGATGTCAGTTGGGGGAACCTGGAACAAGCATTGCCAAGAGACATTGAAAGAAAGGTTGACAGACCGAGCTTGAACAAGCCCTCATATATGGGATGTCAGTATGGGGGAAGCTGGGACAAGTAGTACCTGAAGTCAAGAAAGGTGTTTTATGGAAGCCATATCATGTAACACCTAAGAGGAATGTGAATGTTGAAGAAAGATCTGATAGAGCAACAGGAAGTGAACCTTTTGGCAAGAGATACCTGGCAGTAGCGCACACCGGTGGATCTGCATGAGCCAAAAGGGAGATAATCCTGGCAGGAGAGTAAACCAGGTTATCAAGAGTTTCAGTTGGGAAGTTTCCTGGCAGTAGAGTGTACAAGGAAACTCGTTTTGAACTGGTGTGTTGAAGAGAAACTGTCATATAAGTTGTTGTTTTAATTGAACATTTTGTCATCCAGAGAATGTGAAAAGACTTGCCTTTTGACATAGTTTAATCAATATTGGAGAAAATACATTCTGTTTTGCCATCTGGAAAGACTAAAAGATACTTCCTATTTGTTAAATTCCAACAAGGGCTGTGGAAGAGACATTTGTTTCGCTATTCTGAGGAAAGTATTAAGTACAAGAGACATTTGCGCCCAGACGCCTCTGGGTTGGGTGCGCTATATAAATTGCAAAAATAAATAAATACATTAGCGTTACCTTGAAGAGACTGGTCTTGAAACAGAACATTTTGAATAATTTTCCCGAAATAATCCAGGGGAAGGGTTTCAACCCATGGACACAAGGATTGTTTTGTTTGAAGTTATATTTATAAATGTATGTATTTGTAGAGCGTGCAAAGCCCACATGCAACTAGGCGCTACCATTTAAGAATATGGTTACAGAGTTTTTTCATTACATACGTTTGACATAGTACAATTTTCTTCGCCTTACATGTTTAATTTCTTGCACGTTTTTGTTGAATTGAAGTTGGAAACATTTACCTTGCATCTTTTGGTTGTGTATAGTAGTGTGAGGGTCAGATTTAGTTTGGACACAAGGTCAGCCTGCTTTAGCTTTCAATGTCAAAATATGTAATGGCTTGTTGTTATAACAAATTACCTGTTCTGCAAGTTGAACATCTTACTGTGGGTAAAACCAATCCAAAATCCTTTGGCTTTGAACGAAATACTAATCCTTCAAAAACACAGGAGACTTATGAAGTTGGAAGCTCCCCTAACTCCCAAGAGACAGTGAAAGGAAGTCTGAATAATAACTGTTTAAGCTACCAGAAACATCATCCCTCTTTTAAATTAAGTATGAGGACTGATCCTCATATTTCCTTAAAGGAAGTTATAGGGAACAGAAATTAGTTTAAGAGTGAACAAGAAGTGAGAAAAACAAATGTCACTAGGGACTTCAAGTCCCATAATTCCCTAAGTACTGGGACGAGGTAGATGGCTAAAGAGGAACAATACTGCAGGAATGGTCATGATAGGGAAAGTTAGGCCTTTATCCAAACCCCTATCTGCTACCAATCTGTGTACACTTCACATGTCGGACCCCCCACAATACTCTGATACCTCAGTGTATAGGGACATTTGATGCTATGGCTTCTGCAACCAAAGACAGAGCATGCCTCATTGGTGAGCAGCTAGTAGCAAAGTAATGCCTCTGCCAAAGCCCTCAAGTTCCACAGTGGCAGCCTTGGAATTACCCAGTGGAAATGTTCTTCAGGCACAGAATGTACGTATAGGTGGAGACAATGTAGTTTCTAAAGCAGATGCCCTTGCGTTTTTGTATTTATAATTTGGAGGAGCCACATCACACCCCATTCCCAGTCTCCTTTACCCTAAATCTCTCTTTTTGCCCAATAGATTAACTCTACTTTAACTACTTCAGAAATGTATTGACAGTTACCGAATCTCTATAGGAATCAGGTTGTTTGGATAACTGGTGTTTGCACTTGCAATACACTTTAAAAATATACATATAAAAAATATTCAGACACTTCACGGAGAGTAACATCAAATTAGGCTTTCTTGGCTACCACAGAGAACACCAACTGCAGTGAGGACTTACTGGTTATTTCTGATGCTGTCTCTGTCCCAAATGCAAAGCCATTTCCATACTAATGTGGTGTAGAGGTATCATTAAAATGTTGGATTCCTCTAAAGAATACAGTACAGAGCAATCTGCTTGTAGTCTAATATTAGTCTGGTATTTAATGAAAAAGATGCAATATGCAACAACCATTAATATTAGGTATGTCATGCTTTCCTAGTTCACGTTCATTGAAGTTGCTTACTGTGGCAAGTTGTACATTACAAAAGAACAATGCTGCTTTTCAAGTTATGAACCATTTATAATGCAAAGAAAAAAACATAACTATGGATGAAACAACTTACCTTCAAATTTAGCCCTAGATTCTGATCAGTCAAAATGTTGGTATATGTCTCAAACACAGATGAAAAAGCCTCGTGCTGGATGTTGAAAGAGACTGATGAATCAATCTGATGAGAAAAGGAAGAGTTACAATCTGTGGTTGATACTGGTAGCTTATCTGTGTTCAGATACTTTCAGTTAATTCCATAGAGAAAAGAGAACGATCTGAATTTGTGCTAATAACTATTGCTAAAGCAGAAGCAGAAAAAGGCATAGATGAAGTGAACACACAGAGCACAAAACATAAGGCAGAGAACATGGTAGACAAAGAAAAAAGATAAGCACAAGGGCTGGGTCAGATGTGACAAGGCCATTAGCCAGGTGGGAAAACACAGCTGAGTGTTGATAAGAAGAGACGGACAAAAAATAGCAATAACAAATTACTTTGATATCAGTAATGTTCTTTATGATGGATGTTCCTCCCACAGATTCCTCATCTTTGATATTCTATTTCCCATGCCAGCTGTCCTCAGAAAGGTTCCCCACAAGTGGACGCGACGCTGATTCACACACCACGACGGACATTACCTTGGAGCCAATATATATGGAACTGCCATGCACCAGGACCAATTCTGTCTTTTTTTCCAAGTACTCAGCACCAGAGGTGCCAAAGAACCGTTCAGGTGTATGAGCTATTCCCCAAGTGTGGTGGTTAGGAGGGCGATGGGATCCTGTGGGAGGAACATCCACCGGAAATAACATTACAGAGAAGTAATTTGTTCTTCTAATGCAGTCCTTCCTCCTACAGATTCCTTATCTATAGACGCCCATAGCAGTACATAAACCTGGAGCAAAGAATAGAAGAAAAAAAACACCACCTATACTACAAAACTGTGGAGGACTGCTGGGCCAAAGCGAGCATCCTGCTCTGACACGGAATCCAGGCAGTAATGTTTGGAAAATGTGTAGCGCGACACCCACATTGCCACTTGACAGACGTCTAGACCAGGGGTCCTCCCTCCTGCAGCCAGGCCTCTGGTCGAATGAGCCTTGAGACCCTTAGGAACCTCCATCCCCGCATATTGCAGCATTCTAAAATGCAGGTTGTCTACCATTACAGATTTTGTTTAGTCACAGGCACGCCAGCAGAAACTCCAGTATAACCCACAGGAGCTGGTAATCTTTCCCAGACATCCCTCATTCTGGGGGCCCTCGCATGGTCCAGCCAATGAAATCGTTTAACCAACTTAGAGTGCTGAGGGAAAAACACAGTGTAGAGGAGGTCCCAGATATGACCTGCACCCCTGCCACCCATTGTGAGTTGCCAGTAAGGTACTCACTGTGGTATGTGATGTACGAGGAACAGCTGAACCAACAAAGGGCGGCAATGGGCCGCTGCCCTGTGTACATTAGAAGATCAATACCTGTTGAAATGCCCATAACCAGGCAACCCTGGGAAGCACGGTACCCAATCAGACAACCGTACCTGCCATTGGTACGAAACAACGAGTATTTACAGACTGTCCACGAGGAGACCCCGAATGCCTTAATGGAAGGCCAATGGAAATAGACTAATGCCTAGGCAGCCCCGAGAACAACCAGAAGTGGCTACTGAAAGCTATGCATGCCAGTATCGACAATTGCAAGGAGAATTGTAATGGACGAAGGGGAGAGACACTGTGAAAACGTATGAGAATGGTGCCATGAGACAAGACGGAAGCAACCACCTTATTGAACGTGTGTAAATAAGCTTGAAACGCAAGAGGCTAAGTAATCGATACCGCCTGCAATGCTTAAGTAGAAGAACAGAGCGGCATGCGCCAACTATATATGTCTACCTCAATACAGCACAATGTACACGTGCGACTCCATTTTGTTTGAGCAGAAGAAAGCCCAGGCGGCCCAGGCCCAACTGGCTGAGTTTCACATCTAGGTCCAAGCTGAGGAAAAGAGCGGGATCGAAACTTAACAAAGGATGGCTCATGCCGGGGAAATCGAGGCCAACCAGAGAAGGGGAGGTGAGCATGAGCTCACGAGGCTCCAACTTCAGAGCACGCCAGCCCGCCCGTGAAGGTCAAGATAAGAGAGGCCCATGCAGGTGGCCAAGCGAACACAGAATCAAATGCACGAAAAGACTGAGAACTGAAGCAGATTCACGGTGGACCCACACGTGACCAGACAGGCGCGAAGATGTACCACCGCCTGATGTCATTCAGAACCAGAGGGTGCCATAACTTTTCCTGATAAGAGACTACAGATCTGAGGCCATACCCAGCCAACTAATTGACACATAGCCCTAAACCACTGATTGATGGAAGGGACGCAGGGTGAATCTTGGGACACCAGGCACCAGGGTGTCTATTCTGCATGCGGCTAATAAAAGTGGAGATTTATGTTTAGGGGTGTAACTTGCCCAATCACAATGGACCATGTAATCTAGGGTCCAATAGAACGTCGTACTTTTAGTGACGTCAATCAGAGTTATCCAATCCGTATGCTTTATTTTCATATACAAATATAACACCTATATTTAAGTTACCTTTCCCAACCATTTATATTGCATGATGTTTTTTTTTTTAGAAGTGTACGTCAATGATGACGAAGTTTGCCCATAAAAGAGGCTGTGGTACTGAAGTTCGGGGAAGTCGGGCGAGAACTGTGTTCGCGATGCTGTTGATTCCCACAAGCTGATGTATGTATTAAATGGACTTCCCTTTGCCAACTTACTGAGTCCCTAGAATTTATTTGGGCTGGAGTATGTAAGTCCTGCACCCTGTCCTCACTCGGTGCAGCTATCTTGTCTTACAAGTTTTTGGGGGTTGAGTACTGACCAATGAGCCTGTCAGTAATTTCCTCTCCCCGAGAACACTAGTAAGAGGAATTTTCTAACAGGTGAAAATCCGACACAATCTTGGGTAAGGCAGCCGGCCTTGCTCCCAAAGTGACTTTTTCCTTGGAAAACACCAAGTAGGAAGTATTAACAGACAATGACGGAAGCGCACGCACTTATTTCTCTGAAGTGATGGCCACCAGCAAAATCCCATTAAGGCTAAGTAAACAGAAAGAACAACAAAGAGGGCTCATATGGAGCCCACATGAGGAAAGTCAAAACTAAATTCAAATCTCACCTAGGAACAACAAACTGGAGTGGAGAAAACAAGTTGCACAAACCCCACAAACATTGCTTAACTGTGGAGTTTGTGAAATAAGAGGTTTGTTTAGTGGCCCTTTTTAAGACGGAAATGGCATCCATGTACCCCTTTTACAGTGACAACCCGCAGACCCTTCTGGGCCAAAGAAAGCAGGAAATCCAGACCCATAGAAGTAGAAGGGTGAGAGTAGATACTTCTCTCCTGACACCAAGTTGAGAATGTACATCTCTTGCAGGCATACATGGATTTAGGGGCTGGCCTCCAAGCTGAAAAAGAGTACACATAGGATGCTGCACGACAAATCACACTGCTTGTATCTCAGCCTATTAAACAGGAAGCATTAAGGTTCAGACTGCTCAGGTTCGGATGAAGGACCTGCCACCCGACTGGGAGAGTAGACCCTCTCTCTACAGGCGGCAAAGGGGAGGACAGATGGACATGTCCAGAAGCTCTGGGTAACATCCTCAGATTCCAGTTCAAGCGATCGTCATCAACGTGGACGTGAAATGTTTTAGTCTACTGAGAACCAGCAGAATGACAGGGATCAGCAGGAACATAAAGAGGAAATTGAAGTTCCATTCAATAACCATTGCGTCCACCAGCATAGAGTGATGGGCAGAAATGACAGTCGGGCACAAAATTGTCAGTCTCAAGATTAGACATTTCCATTAAAAAAAGGGGATGGAAGAATACCTCTCTAGCCTTATTTTAAAGAGGAACTTCCATACCTGGAAAGACTTGTGTACATGCGCCTTTATAAATGACTTATCATATTATATCTAGAAAATAAAGGTAAGGGTATGTCTGCATCAGGATGTAAGTTATTAAAGAAAGCCGTCTTTGTGTCCAAAACGCCCTATTCTGATCCACACACTACAAAAACAGAGTGCAAAGAAATGATGTTAGCAAAACGTGTTCAAAACCAAAAGTATAAGTATGACTCCAACAACAATGTTCTCCAAGGCAAAAACATTTGGATCCAGAGGTGGATCCCCTTTCCCTGGATTATGAGATAGGATGGCAAAATTGTCTCTTTAACTTTGTGTCTTCACTGGACTTGCAAAAGACTTGTTCAAGCAAAAATGTCTGTAATAGTCTTTCCGTAGAATCTCCTAACTTTGGAGATCACCCGGTGTACTCCCCTGCCAGGAATATTCATACAATTTCAGCTGCCTGCCAGGACTTCTTATATGTTTCAAAGTTCTTTGATTATCACTTCTCCCTACACTGACATCTCATTCACTTATACTTGATTGGGGTTTGCCTTCATTCTTTGCCTTGTCTGCATTCAAACATTCTTCTTGTTGGTTTTGAATGTATATCTCGATATCCGGTCATTGCATCGACAACCAAAGCATCGACAGCCAAACCATCTAAAAAAGCATCTAAAAGAAAAGCATCTAATGCATTTTTTTTAGATGGTAAAGGGTTTAATTTAATAAAAATAGGGTTTAAAGGTTAAAAAAAAAAGAGGGGTTGGGGGGTCCCCCCCATAAAAAGAAAATGGAAAAAAGTGCATTAGATGGTTTCTTTTAGATGGTATGGCATTAGATGCTTTGGCGGTCGCTGGAATGACTATAAACCTTATATCACATCTTGTCTGCATTCAAACCAACTTGGCCTTTGTAGTTTCCCTTGTCTGCATTCAAACATTTTTCTTATTGGGTGCTGAATTTGTACTTTGCATTGACTGCATTTAAACAAACTGTGTATTTTCTGTATTAGCAATCTTGTACCAAACATTTGTTGGGCGCGCTTGTCGGAACGCCCTGGGGTTTCCAGCTGCTATGGGCAGACTCACCGGTTTCGTCCAGCGTTTTCGTTGCTGCTTGCGCCGCTCTGGTGTGGCTCCTTCACCGGCTTTCCAGTTCTAAGTGTGCGGACATTCCTCCAGGGACCTGCTCGGCTCCGTGGTCAAACACCAGCTTTCCTTCTGGGCCCAGGCTGGAGAATGTGATTGTGTCAAGCAAAACGACCTCCAGGAGGTACTGTGCTGCTCTCAGCTTCTCCATTGCCCTTCTTGCTCGCACGCACACAGTGCTTCTCTTTTTCCAGCAGCGTTCTCCGTTTCGCCAGCTCCGTCGGTGTGCTTTGCGTTCGTGAGCCTTAGCATGGGTGACAACATCTCCTCCTGCACTGCTCGACTTGACAGTGCCGTTTCCATTTTAAAATGTCCTGTGTACTGAAGGCTTGGAAAAACAACTAGCCTGCAGGTTGTACTTCGAGCACCCGTCACCCAACATAAACTCCCTCACTCTCCTCCTTGTCTTAGTACCTGAGTGAATAGGAGTTGGAGTCCATGGATGTCATTGGACTTTTAGATCGTAAATGTTTTTTCTCATGGATTTCACATAAAGGCATATTAGAAAAGGGTGTTGTGTGAGTTGTGGATGTTTGGATTAAAGGTGGGGACCTTACTAGAATGGCAGGAGGCCATAAAGAACTCTGGTATGAGAGGGGCTTTGTGATGAATCCTAGGGACTACTCACTAAAGCCCTGCCTAAAGTCTCCTCCCAGGTGGCCAGGGAAAGGCACATGCTTCCTGATCCTGACCTTGGGGGTGGTGTTCTGCAGCAGGATCACCTAGGATCAGAAATGGCAGAGGGGAATGAGAGGGCTCTGTGGGATGAGACACAGTATTCGTCTTCCACTAAGGAGGCTATTTTACAAATGTCAAAATATGTAATGGCTTGTTGTTATAACAAATTACCTGTTCTGCAAGTTGAACATCTTACTGTGGGTAAAACCAATCCAAAATCCTTTGGCTTTGAACGAAATACTAATCCTTCAAAAACACAGGAGACTTATGAAGTTGGAAGCTATGAAGTTGGAAGCTCCCCTAACTCCCAAGAGACAGTGAAAGGAAGTCTGAATAATAACTGTTTAAGCTACCAGAAACATCATCCCTCTTTTAAATTAAGTATGAGGACTGATCCTCATATTTCCTTAAAGGAAGTTATAGGGAACAGAAATTAGTTTAAGAGTGAACAAGAAGTGAGAAAAACAAATGTCACTAGGGACTTCAAGTCCCATAATTCCCTAAGTACTGGGACGAGGTAGATGGCTAAAGAGGAACAATACTGCAGGAGTGGTCAGTTCATTAATGTAAATGACCCACCCCTGAAAGAGACTAGGAAGCTTAAAAGGCCACCTCGGGTTCAAGCATTAGAAGGAGAGGGAGAAGGAGAAGCTAGGAGCTATTGTCTGAGCGAGCAGGAGCAGCAGTGTAGACTGTGTATGCAGCTGAGGTCAGAACTGGAGGAGAGAAAAGACCACTGTGAAGTTAAAAACAGTAGCCCGTCCGGAGAGGGTATATACCACCAGTTGTCCCATTGCGGAGGTCGTGCAGTGGGAAGAGTGCAAGAGGGATGCTTGCCCTTTGAAGACTTGTTGCGCAATGGCTGAGCAGCAGGAAGCAAAAGTGAGGGAAGTTTCCATTGAGAGGCTATCTCCGGTGGCTGGGGTGCACCAGAGAACCTCGGGAGCAAAGGAAGCTCAAGCAAAGAGTAGCGCAGGTGAAGGCAGACCAGGAGAAACTGTGCAGAAGTCCTCTGAACGCGAGAGAATCGGAAGCGTGCAACTTACCCAGTGAGTTCACAAGTTGCAAGTGACCCCAGAGCACTTCGAGACTGCTCGCGTGTTCAAGGCAGGCGTTTTCACTCTGGTATGAGTGGGAGAGGTGTTAGCAGTAATTTTGAATTCCGAACTATCAGAAAGCAGCGAAAGTCGTTTTTGTTCAAACCAAATAACTGTAAATTTAAGCATGTGATTTATGGAGAATCTAACAACTCGATGGGGGCAATGTTGTTAAAAGCTAATGCATACAACTATTACCCAAGCCAAGAGAAACCAAAACCTAAGCAATTAAAATCCAACAGATATTGCCAAAGTTGAAAGGGGAGTAATAGAAGGTCCAAGGGTTGTGAGTCTTGTTAGTCATACTTTGGGGAACATAACAGCTCATAGTAACACACACTACCAAAGCCAAGAAAGAAGCAGAGACAAGACTCTATCCTTGTCAGTATTTGGTTACTTGTGCAGTGGGGAAACATAAGTGGCAAAAAGGCTACCCTTCTGGGAAAGGTTATTCAGGAGAGGAGCATAAGTTGCAGAGGAGGATTAAAGACCCCCAATGTGGATCTTGTTTTCCCTGATGAGTTGCTAAAGTTTTAATACTGCAAAATAATTATCACTCTGAAGCTTTTCTAATGCTGTTCTGTGTTGAAGTTTACCACTGAAGCACATTCGGTTTTGTGAAACTCTGTTGGGCAGCGGAGTATAGCCGGATGGCAAACATTTGAAGAAGTAGGCCTGGCATGGAACTAAACCAGATAACATTTGATCAAGTGCTGTAAAGGTGAGCTAACAAAGACAATTTATGTTGTTTGGGGTGCTTAAGGAAGAACTGTATAAACCTGCTTGAGGGGAATTACATTTCTTTGAAAGTATTCAGTTGTGGCAAATCATCCTGACAAAGAACATTTTTGTTGCTTAGTGAAGAAGATAATTCAGAGGCTCATTATTACGCAAAGAAGAGAAAGAACATTCTATTTTCTGTGGCATATCTTTAAAGTGTCGGAACCTTTTATTATCAAGTTGATGTTACAAAGAACTGTGTTGGAACTTTACAAACCAGGATTGCCTGTTTTGAATTTTTTTTTAATGTTTAAGTGTGGAGCAGAATCCTGTTTGAATCTGGGGATGGGGAATTCACCCATATCATGAAAAGGGACTCTGATCATATTACGAATTCAATTGTTATATTGTGTTGTTTTGACTGCCATGCATTTTCTTATGGATATACTGAAGTCTGAGGGACAGATATCCCTTGTTAAGAGTGTTTCCTTTAGTTTATTTTAGGCTGGAAAATCCTGGTCAGGGTAGAGCTAATGAGGCGTTTTATACAACCTTTTTATTTAATAAAATGGTTACTTATGAGAACAAATCTGTATAGTTAGAGCCACGTGCGGCACCTTGTAGAATGATGCATGTTACTGAAGCCTGCATGTGTAAAGGCTTAGGCAATCCACGTTTGCATGAACGCTCATGTCTATAGACAGCGAATCCTGTATGAGCACATGTGAACCACGCGCAACCAAGTGCATTCTCTAATGTAAGCTCTCTTTGCATCATTTGAACTGCTCCTGATACCGGACCTGGAGTGCGCAGGCAGGAGCCCAGCACTCACCCCAGAGCTAAGTGCCCATCTGGTTTAGCCAGTGTTTTATGCCCGTCCAGGAAGCATGCTTGTGGGTGAATGGGTATATGTATGCAGGATGTTGTAATGCTCGTTTCCCTATACTCCCCATCCATCATTCTTTCCCCTATCCTCTATCCGGTTACCCTCAACACCCATACCCATCCAATCAATGTTTCCCTACCCCTCTTTCCCTGCTGGGGTTGCGGAGGCCTGTGTAAGCTTAGACTTGCAGGCGCCAAAACCACAGTGGGGGTAGTTGGTTCATACCACTCCTGCGCCTGATAGCCTGGAGCCTGACACCAGTCACCAGCTCCTTAGCCACTCCTGCAAGATTTTCAATGGGTAGAAGTGGACCGCTGCATTTGAAAACCTTTGAACAATGGAAATTTAACACACACATATAAAGTAAAAGATTTGTTGCTGGCGTATGAAGCCAACGCTGTTAAACCCATTGTTCTTATAACTGAAGACTATAATTGTTCAAAGAGTGGTCGTGTGTCCTCAGTTTAGAAAAGGGAACGCTGCAAAGACCATTATAGAACACTTAAACTGACAAGCCCAAAGTTACAATCTTTATCGTGGGAAAACTACATTAATGAATGGTCACGTGTGCCTTATTATGATTCCCCAAGGAACGCCATCCTTTGCTTCAATGGGAATACAATTACACAATCACTTTCAAATCTCGAAAACTACATCAAAGAGTGGTCGCGTATGCCTAATTGTGGTTTTCTCTGAAAGACTAAACCTTATACTTTGTACACAAGTATTCACAAGAGTATAAAAGACTGAAGAAGAGAACAAGCATTGCCTAAAGCCAATAGGTACCCCATACTGAGAGTGAAGCTCAATCTTTCTCAGAGTTTAGAGCAATCCAGCAATACTGTGAAGTCACCAACAGTTCACTAGAATAAACCAACAAGTACACAACTGTTACCTGAGGCTAAGAGAGTGGCACTTAGGTTCTGGGTAATTGTTGTGAAAGCTGGCAGAAAGGTGCGGGTAATGTTGGGAAGGAGAATTGGCTGCTTGTGAAGAACATTGCTTTTTTTAAGTAGATTTAACCTGTAATGCCCAAGACTGAGGAGGCCAGAGAGAAGGGAGTTTTGGAGGCAAACACAGGTTACCATTGTTGACAGTAAGACAAAAGAGGCTTAGAAGCTGCCCCTTTGAAAAAAGGGATTTGAAGGAAAAGTACCTGAAGAGGTTGAAACATTGTAGAATAAATCTGGTCAAAATTTGTCTCAAAGTCATTGAAGTTGTAGCAGTACTCCAAAGTTAAGAAGAACTATAGTTGTTGAAGTATATAATATACTATTGTAACTGTTGAAAGCACAATCCCAAGAATCCTAATTGTTTACTCGGAACGTTATATCATTGACAATATGGATGCTGCATTTTTCTTTTGAACTGTGGCAAATCTTCCTGGGGGATTGACAAAGCACCGTTGCCAGGATTACCATTGGGGCTATTTTGCTTGAAGTGAAAAGTGGAAAGTGGAAAACTTCACCCAAGAAGCAGGAGATTTGTTGCTAGTGCAACTTTTGTTAAAAGGAAGAGAATTATTATAATTGGAATGTTTTTCTGATGAACTTTTGCTTTGACTTTAAATCCTGAGAAAGGGAAATCAGCCAGGACTTCAGAAGGTTATTTAGGATATTGTGCATATTATTTTGAATTGCCATACCTTTTATTCATGTGTTTGTTGCTTAGAGTTATCCTGTGTTAGAGTGATATGATATGGCATTTATAAAGTGCCTGTACACAATTGTTTCTAGGTATGACACGACAAGGAGGGGGAAACAGAGGGCGGACAAAACAACGATCTTACTAGGACTTGTGTCATTCAGATTGCGCAAGTGCAGGGAGGAGGAAGGGGAGAAGTGCCGTGGGAGGAGGGGAGATGTGCAGGTAACTCAATAAGTGCAGCCAGCAAGTGCATAATAAGTGCAGAAAGAAGGGACTGTAGGGTAGCAGATACAGACCATACGTGCTGGGGTGCCTGGAGAAAGTGCAAGGGCAACTGGACATGCAGGAGCCTGAGAAAGAGTTCAGAGGGTGGCCAGGTGACCAGTGCGTAGAGCAGTCGGGGGGTGTGTTTCCTTAGATTTTTGAATAGGCATGGAATTCCTCAGCGGAGTAGGGAAAGTGAGGCATTTTGAAATATTTTCTTTTAAAATAAAATGGCATATTTTGAAAGATCTTCAAACAGCTATCTGCCTTGCATTACTGACCTCTCACACCATACTAGGTTTTAGTTCACCTGCTCACGAGATGGGGAGAAGTAGGATTTACCATTAACATATACACCTTACATTTTCTAGAGGAGGTTTTCAGAAGTGGGGGATATTACTCTATTCTCCTCACTGACAATGAGGTCTGGCTAAAATCTAATGAGATTGGTAGATTTTTTAAGAAAAATACAACTGAACACTGCACCAGTTTGATCAACCACCCACCAACCAATTGGGATGGTTCAGGGGTTTAATCGGGACAAAGAGCAGTATAAAGTGTGCACTTGTGATGGTGGAGAAGGGATAGACTGAAAACAGTTTGATAGGGAGACTGTGGAATCACAGTAATCATGCTCCATTCCACTATGGTGGTGTCTTCTTTTGAATTGAACTGCAGAAAGCCACAAACTAGGGTGTGCCTGCCGTTGCTTTGTACAGTGAATACGAACTCTGCCTTTGTAGGGGTTGTTAAGGACAGGATCTTGCAACAAATCAGAGTACGACATGCGCAATATCGTGGCAGTCCGTAATGTAGGTGTAGGGGACTAGGTTGCGATGAAAGTACGATTCCCTCTAAGGGGGGCCAGGTCACGCATGGTCAGGACTAACCAAAATCATACAAGTCTTGCAAAATACCTTTACATCAGATAGGTGTGGAATATCAACTGAATGAGCAGGTAGAATGGTCCCTATTAAGAGGTTAAGTAAATGTCTGGGTCTGTATATACAGGAAACAGAGATGACAGCAGACAAGTGCAGCAAGTTGGAAAGGGGAAAGCAGTGGGAGTCACAGGTGAGCCCAGAGGGTCCAGGAACTAACACCCAAATGAGTTGGCAATAGACCAACGTACCTTTTTCTTTTTTTTTTAAATGTTATCGCCTTGAGAAACCCAAGATAACGGCACTGAAGATAAAAGCTGTCTGAGTCAAAGGTATGTATAAATCGCATCACGTCTGGACACATGCCGCAGGCACGGCTCCCCATCAGTGCACTCTAGAATGCAGCTATGGCTATGTCAAATCCAGTTCTAGCAGGTCTGTAAGGAACTCATGGTGGCAACAGTAAAGACAGACAAGTGATCACAGTTCAAGGGTGTTTAATAAACTGTATAAATGGGTTGTAAAACTGCCTAATCTAAATCTAAGATGAGAGCAACTGCCTAATCTAAACCGAAATCTAAGATGGGAGCAAGCTACTAATAAGGCAGTCCTAGTGGCGTCTTGTCAAATCAATGGGCCTATACTAAAAAAAAACTATTGCCAGTCATTACAGCTAATTTCAAAAAGAGTGTGGGATAATGTTCACAAGAAAAGAAAGAAGTGTTCACAAATGATAAGGCAGGATGTTATACCTTTGAGCACAGCACACTCCTGGGCCACGCCAGCATGAGGTTACAGTTCCTTTCAATGATGGCAGGACCTTTTGGGGCCAAGTCTCTTTCCGGCAAAGTCTCTTGCCTTTGACGGCCTGTTGAACTATAAACAATAAACAAAACAAAAGTTCCTTTGGTAATGTGTCACGCTGGGCGATTGCTCTTCACCCCTTGGATCCGTCTCAGCCGGGCTCTGATCCTTCTTGGCACGTTAGCCTCCCTCAATCGGGTTCACTACGGCCTTTCACTCAAAACGTAGCACTTGACAGCCTCACTGTCTTTTGCAACAACTATACATTGCGGGCATCCCTCATCCGGGTTCACATTTGCCAATTTCACAGTTCACTCTGTTTTATCACAATGCAGGATTGAATTCTCTTAGCTTTTCCTTTGGCATCCCTCTGTCAGGTTCAAATATCCATTCTAACACAGTTCATGATTCAATCATTTCATCAGAAAAAGTGGGGGATTTCCTTCCCCTAGTTTTACAGTTCGCTCAGATAACAATACCCCCTTGGTTCTTCCCTTTACCTAAGTTCGGGTCTCAGCCCCCAGTTAGGCTTTCGTTAAAGCCTCCTGCCAGGCTTCATACAGTTTTCCTCTATGTGCCAAAGACTTTTGAGTGTACAAGGGGTTTTGCTTGAACCTCTTAGGACCACTTTGACACTTCACACAAGCCTCGCCTAAGGCCTCTTGGTTTTTGTAGTTTCCACCAAAACAATGCAACCCAGAAGGGCTTCAATCAGAGACCTTCGAATGAGCTCCCTGCGACGCCTGTCCACTCTGCTTCTGAACCTTTTCTAGGGTTTCTTTAAGGTTCAATTACACAAGTTCATTGTTCAACAAGGTGGCCGCCTACAACCTTGGGCCCAACACTGTTCGGTCTTCTCTGACTCACCGGCTGTGCTGAACTGTTGGAGTTTCTTGTCTCGGGAGTCAAGGACGGCACCAGAGCGGCAAGTGCTTCTCCCCGCTTTGGCCATCAGCGCGGGAGGGCTCTGTGTGCCACTGAAACTTGTTACACCACACGCCAGCTGGACTTCCCGGTCTTATGCTTTCCCTTTTGGAGACTTTGCGGATATGATTTGGAAAGGGCAAATGCAATTCCTGCTTCCGCGTCCCTCTAGGTCTCTCAGCCTTTCTCCTCCACTTGAAATGCCGGTCCGGAATAGCTGCTTCCTTGTGCGTTCGGCCTTGCTCAAAGTGTGCTTTAGTGCTCTATCTTTTATCCCTGTGGGGGAAGGGCTGTCAGGTGTGCATAGTTATTGTTAATTACCTGACTCTGCCTGACCCTTGTGTGGGACATGTGAGGCAAACAGCCCTAGTGTTGGTCTGTCGTCTGTCGCGGTGCAGGAAAGAGTTTGTTTTGGAACTGGGGGATGGGGAGTGGACAGTAGAACTCCCTAGTATCCTACGAGGTAGGAATGGGAAAGGTGTTATAAGAAAGGGGGTACCGCGTTTCACCCGTCAATGTCCCGCTTCCACTCCCCGAGGACCCCTCATCCAGGTGATCCTCCCGCACTGGTCCACCACCAGGAACTGGATCCTATAGCGATGGCCGTGTCCTGGCCACCTGGATGACAGATCCATGGGACTAGTCAGGGAGACACCTTCAGGTTTCTCACAGGTCATATAGCCGTCCACACAAACCCCTGACGTGCCTCAACACCTCTGTCATTACTATACAGCGACAACCTAAGTAAAAGTTTGGTCTAGTTGGGCACACATTGAGTCTTCTGCACTTAAACCTCTGACAGCACCCGCCCACATGCCTGACCTCTGGGTTGCTTACTGGGGCACAGCCAGCCCCCCTAAGTCCTAACCTGGCAGAATGCACACATGCATTTTAAAGTAAACTCTTAGACTTTTACCATACATGGGACTTTGGTCCCCGAGGGTGTTCTAACAACAAAGCACATTGAGGCCAAACAAATGTGAAAATGGCACCATATAAATGACGACTACAATATAATACAATTCATCTTAAAGGAGCCACACGCATGTACAACCATTTCTCTGCAGCAACAACATTTCTTTAGATACTTCATCATCGTTAGCACTCCTCTACTTTTAACCTAATCCTTATAAACTAATAACCTAACCTTTGCGACCGGACAATGGCTCACAATCCTCAAGAGGCTACTCTTTCCCATATCCTTAACCATGAATTCCCTCATAAATACATAAATGGGCATCTTATAATATGGAGAAGTTCTTTAACAACATTGGCCTATAGAAATTATGTTCTTTATCTTTCACAAACTCATAAAAGGGAGGCCACACTTAATTTCTGATAGCTACTGTTTGTTAAAGCGCACACCTTCTCCATGGCCAGAATACCCCAAATGTTCACCCACCATAATGCAAGAATTGGACCACCCACCGATTTCCAACATTGGGCAATAACCAGCCAAGCCGCAGTTAATATATGTGTAAGCAAAATCACTGAAGCTCCACTTGCTGCATAGCTCCCCCTAAGCTACCGCCCCCAAAACAACAGCAGGATCCACAGGCAACGTAATACTGGTTATATTTCAGATATGACCCAACATTTCCTTCCAATAAAGTTGTACCTGTGGGCAGAACCACCACATATGGCCAAGATCGCCCAAACCCCTGCAATCCCTCCAACAAAGAGGTTAGGAATCGCCTGCCAGGCCAACTTATTTTAAGGACTATGTAGACTACACCCATCCCACCTCTTCCCCAATCCGCCTCTTCTATCATCCCTATTTGCCAAGAAGGGGAGGCGTGCTGCATTTTCAGATGGTAATGGCCCTACGAACTCCACAATCAAATGGTGTGACACCACATGATGCCTGAGCATGGAATGAGCAGAGCTCAGAGAGAGAATGTGAAGCAGTTGGAAAAGGGAGTATCTAATTACTAAACAACGCCACCCAACATCATTCAGCAATTCAGATGTTTTTCTCCCTGTGCATCCAATGTTGGTGGGAAAAAAATCTACTTTTTGATCTAAGTATGTCGTATAACATCCTCTTGTAGGCTTTGACTGTTAAGACAGATTTCTGAACTCTGACCTGGAGGGGCAGAGGTTCAGAAGGCCAGCCTAGTTTCTTGGAACAGGGTAACCTCTGGACATGCCAGACCAATCAGGGTAGCGATGGCGGCGGTCAAGACTAAGTCTCAAGAGGGGTGAGGGTGACTGAAAGACCTCAATGAGCACACAAAGCAAGGACACTAATGAATTACTCCAGACAGGTCTTATATTAAAAATATAGACACATTTATTACAAGGCCTTTGTAACATAGACCATAGCAAAGAATCACAGTAACACTAAAGTAAACCAAAACATCACAATCAATACAATATATATACAAGACCGAGGGGTCTAAGGAGTTAACAGCACGGAATATGTAGACCACCTAGATGGGGAGGAAAACAGGCAGTGCAAGTAATCTTTAGACCCAGTTCATCATCAGAAGTACACCTAACTAAGAGGCAGTCCAAGCCCTACGAAGAGAGAAGCCTTATGCTCAATAGTACCTGCACGCGCTGGTGCCAATGGACGAAATAGGGTCTCAGCTCAGGAAGGTCGATGCGGTCGATGAAGAACAAGTCCCGACTACTCAAGCAGGACCTCCTCTTGCAGGCAGAGGCAGGTTGAGAGTGCGGGGTAGAGTCGCTATTTCGCAACAGCGGTAGAAAAGAAATGGGCTCCTGCGCTAGGGGCCACCTGTTGGGGTATGGACTACTCACCGGTCCCCGACGCAGGCAGACCCAAACATCGCCAGTTCAGTTCACTTTACTGGCAGGTTCGAATGCGACAATCAGGACGTCTCGACACTGTGTAGTTTCCACGGTAGCAGGACTCAGGGTCAAGGGGGTCACAAAGGCAGCGAACGTGCACAGGTCGTTGCCACAGCAGGGCAACACGGCAACCACGTTTACTCGGGTCCGGGCGCACTCGTCTCACTTGAGACCTGGGAATGCCAAGTATACGAAATTCGGTGTGAGAGTGCCGTGGACACAGAGCTAGCAGTATGTCAAGTCCCGAGGGCTTCCTCGAAATGGCGGCGGTGACAGAGCAAACGTCCTGTGTAAGCTGATCAGCCCACTGGTTGGCCCAGGGACACTTCCGAAGAGGCTTACTTGCAGAGTTTGATGAAGGTGCCGAGAATGGTTGGTCCCACTATTCCAATGGGTCGAAGCGCCTTCGCAGACCTTCTAGGACGATCAGATGCAGAGCAGTCTCGCAGGACGACAGCGGGCTCAGGGTGCCAAACCTTCCAGCGTATCACCAGCGGTTCCTCGACTCAGCTTCTTGTTGCAGGATACTTGGCTCCTTATCCCTTGTTCGGTGTGAACTCAGGAGATCGACATGGTAGTGGTGTTTTCAGCCTCTTATCCAAAGTTCCCTTCGCGCCAAAACAGAGAGGACCCAATGGGAGATCTGTTCACAAACACTCACTCCATACGTGGACCAATCACGGACCACAGTGGTCTCAGGCATTCAGGACACTCCAGACTCTCTGGCACCCAGGATGTGTATTGGGAACAGACATCCCAGCCCACATCCTGGAGGCGCACACACAAGGCATGCAGAAGCCCGCGAAAGCACTGGGTTTCGCGGGAAAGTGCATGACCAAATAAGGACTGTCCCGGGTCGGCTCGATCTGGGGGAAGGTGAAGGGGCAAGATGGCCAAAGAACAGGACAAAGAACCTCGTGGCATGGCCATATTGGAGCCAGGCCACCTATTAGTGCCAAATGCGGTAAGCGCGGATAACATGGCAAAAAAGGGTTCAAAACAAAACATCAGCGATAGCTGCCACCAGTCCTGTCCGTGACACACCTGCACAGTTCATAATAAATCCAGCGAGAGTTTCTAGGGCCTTTGGAATGACTAGAGACCCAAGTGTACTGTAATGTAAGTTACATTGTACACCTGTTACATGTTGCACAAAAAGCTGCAACATGAGGAAAGGACTAAGGGAAACAAAGTCTCCCATTACTGACCGTTTTAAGGGCATGTCAGTTTCCCCATAAGAATTGAGCGAAAGCCCACAGGAGTGCAGCTGAGGGCTGCGCTTCTCTGGCAAAGG
The DNA here is from genome assembly GCF_040938575.1 of Ambystoma mexicanum. NCBI lineage: Eukaryota > Metazoa > Chordata > Amphibia > Caudata > Ambystomatidae > Ambystoma > Ambystoma mexicanum. The sequence continues at coordinate 524,735,789 of NC_090933.1, forward strand.
TTAGTCTTACGCTCACTTGGTTCCCACAGGGGTGTCGATCGGAACCCGGACGTGATGCATAGTGAAGAGATGACAGTCTGGACTGGCCCGCCTAATCTTGTCTGCTGGACTCGTAGAAGTATTCTCCTGCAAGTGGAGAAAGGGATTTAGCCACCCGTGGACTTTAGTGATGGCCCCCCAACAGTTCTCGTTCTCCCCACTAATCACCTCCGATATTCCCTTTTGGTAACCTCAGCTTAGGTTTTTAAATGATGTGCTCTCCATCCTGCATGGCATGCAGGGGCGCTTAGATACCAGTTACTTCACTGGGTTGAACGTACTGGAGGAGTTCCGGAGGAATATTGACTCCAGTGTCTATAAAGTTCAAAGAGTTCAATATGTCCGATGTTCACTCTTGTTCCATTCCCTCGTTAGGTTGCAGCTGGGTCCAAAAGAATATTGCCTGGAGGCAGCTGATGGCGTTCAGGTAAGAGTCTGTATTACCAAACACTGTCCGGTAAAAGTTGCATGAGTTTAACTTGCTGTTTTCTCTCCCTTTATAGGTGCGGCATAGGAAGGTGTGGCGAATTAAAGAATAATACCTCCGGTGGTAAAGCAGGTAAGCCTATGGTGGCAAAGAGATTGTCCTTGTTGGTGGTTTTCTCGGCTCACCTTGTTATTCCTTTTGTTTTCCCCCCAGGTGCTGGGTTTCGACAAAGAAAATGATAGAGGCAGCGCCGAGTCGAAAGATGCGGTGGACTGGTGAGTATAACGCGGCACTGCTGCTGGCAAAGCGACGCGTGCTGAAATAATGTCCTTTCCAGGCTCGGAGATGTGCTGGGTCCGGAATCAGGTAAGGAATCAAATAATGTCTGATCTAACCTCTTCTCCTTTCTTTGCCTTTTGTCTAGGAGCTCTGGATTCGAGGCGGGCGTGGCAGAAAACTGGATGCTGACTTGCAGACACGGTGAGCGTCACGCTGCTGGATGCAGAATAACACAAAGCATGGGCTGCTGTTCGGGCGTGGTTTAAATAGCCTGCAAAGTAGTCCCAGGTAAGAAGTTCCCCAGAACCACACCCGAGTGAAAAATAGTTCCTGTAATAAAATAGTACCATCCAGGCCTCACGTTGGCTTGGACTCATATGCAGCATGGTCTGCATAAGGTAAGTAAAGTCTATGAGCCTGGCGCCTATGGCGCCAGGAATGATTTCTATGATGAGCCTGGTGTCTAAGGTGCCAGGACTGAATCCAAACAGCCCCCAGCCGGGGCTGTTGGGGTTTTAATAAGTATCTGGATGCCTGCTCCCGGGGCTGATGGACTCGATCCGGATGCCCGGGGGTAGGCATCATGACAGTTAGATCAGGGTGTAGAACAGCAGAAAAAAGTTTGGGGGTTGACACATGGAGGGAAAATTACATTCAAATATGAAATCTTTCCTAACAATGACTGTTAAGGCCTTTCATGTTTTGATAGGTTAGGCAATTCACTGATTCATTCTGTTCCGAGATGTTTAGGTGAATGCATCTGTCCTGGGCAATAAAACTGGGCTAGGAGGAATTGCCTGACGATCCCTACCTATATACAGTGGGGGTGTGTTTTCGTTTCAGTTCATTTCTTTGCTCAGATTGCAGGCATTAAAATGGTCTTCCCTACCAGTCAGGCTCTCAACTCTCCATTTTGGCTTAGCTCTTAGACATAGGAGATGATCTAGTTGTCCTACTGGAGACAAATCTCTTATCCACTCACCGGTAAAAAGTTGAGAAATATCCTCAACATCCTCTGATATGAAAAAGAGGGGTTACAATTTTGATCAGTAGGGATCTGGTGGTGTCAACTGAGACCTGCAGTGTAAATAATGACCTACAACTGATACCTAATGTTTTTGCCACATATTTTTCACCACAGTACTTTTGTTCCACTGGTTCTTTACAGAGTTCTTTGCCACAAATGCAAGGGGCTGTTTGAGTAATGTAATATAGGGCTGGGGTGGGTGGGGAGAGAGGGTCTGGGGGAAGGAGGGGTTCCCCTTGCATTTGGTAGCAAAGAAATGTGCGATGATACATTTGTGCGATAAAAACACATAGTTGACCCAACAAATAACTTTCCATGTTTTTCTTGTTATGAGCTCCATGAAGGTAAGAAGGTATTTTTTAAAGGTTTAATTCCTAAAACAACTTTGTTTTGGAAAGACACGTTGATCACAGTGGTGGGGCAACTTGAATGTTATTTTCAACCATATAGATTGCTCTTGTACTAAAATTAAAGGCCACTGTCGTCGTCTTTTCCTCATCTCTGAAGGCGGCAATCACTGATGTGACAAGGTCTGTAAGCTGAACGTGTCAAGATAAGGGCCCATTTCAGCTTAAGGTTGGGATGCCCAACAGGGTGGAAGCTAGAGCAAGTACTCCCCAGAGCTGGATGGTGGTAGTTGGGAGGCCCCCAGGAGCTGCCCCTTCTTGCAGTGTCAGTCTGCTTGCACACAGTGCCACTGGTCAGTCTGTATCTTCTAAAACGGTTCTATGCCCTTTCATCACCAGGCATTTCTACGCCTGCAATTTAAACGTGTATGAAAAAACGAAAAAGTTCATCGGCATTTTCTGGGGGGGTTGGTAGGTTTTTAACTATACCTGACCCCCCCAACCCCTTATCTGCCCTTTCCCAACCCCCCTAAAAACTATTTAAAAAATGCCTGCCGATGAAAGGACGTTGTACCCTAAAAGACGTGTCCCAGGAGTCCCAGTGAGAGAGAGAACACCCACAAGCTGCAGCAAAGATACATCTAGTAGCTGTGAACCTGTGAACCGCAACCAGCAATGCATGGAAGAGAGACCACTGTGTGAACCAGAGCCAAACATAACACTAGAGGACTGAGCATACACAGACATAACGCTTACTTGGTGGAGTGACACGGAATGGCGACCCAGCAAAACTAGCTCTACAAGGCTATGAACTGTGACTTAAGGGCCATGGCTAACCAACGCAGGCTGCAATAATAAAAAACAGCTTACTCGCAAACGAAAAAGGGGTTGGGCTTAGCCCCCCCTTTTATGGCTTTTGATGCATGCCTCAGCTTCCAGGAGTGGGGAATAGTGTGATGAATCCTGCAGATCCGTCACTAACTCCCTGCCTAAAGCCTACTCCCAGGTGGCCAGGGAAAGGCAGACACTTCTGATCCTGACCTTGGGGGTGGTGCTCTGGAGGAGGTTCACTTGGGAGGAGACGAGGCTCAGGGTGGTGAGGAGATCCTGTGTGACGAGACAAAGTATTTGTCTTTAAAGGGGAAGAACCTTTTACAAGTACCAAGGCATGTAATGATTTCTTGTCGTTTTGATTTATTTCTCTGATCAACAGATTGAACATTATAATGTGGATAAAGCGAATGTAAAATCCCTAAACATTTTAAGAAAGAAAAGCCTTATTAAGTTAGAAATTAACCTAACTCTCAGAGGTACAGTGAAAGGAAATTCGTTAATAATTGCTTAAATTAACTGCCTTTCCTTTTTCAAGTAAGCGCTTCTGATGTTTCCTTAGATATACTTATAAGAAATTAACCTGAGTGTAAAAGCAGAAAGCCGACTAGAAAACCTAATTCTGTTGTTAGGGACTTCAAGTTCCATAATTCCCAAAGTACTGGGACGAGGAAGAGGGCTCAAGAGTAATGTTGCAGGAGTGGTCAGCTTGTTAATGCTAACGACCCACACCTGAGAAAGGAGCAGGTGGAGGCAGTCCAAGAGGCCAAGTGGAGAAAGGACAGTGCAGAGGAATGTTGAGGAGGCATATACAAGCTGTGTGCAAGGTGAGGTATTGGTTGGTGAGAGGAAGTGGGACTGGAAGTGAATGAGCATGTGCGGAGTGGTAAGTGAGAATAGAGAGGTATTGAGAGGAAGGAATAACTTACTTACCTGTTCTCCAGCATTGGTATCTTTCATATTTTCACATGCTGTTTGAATATTGCCTGTCGTCAGGCTGGAAATTCTTTGTAACATTAAGGCAGGTTACATTTAAATTTGAAACTACAGTCACTTTAGTGCTCTGAGAGTAATTTAGGATCCTACTGCCACAAAGCCAATAGGCAGAGAACAACTTAGCTACACCCCTGGCGCCCATCTTCACTTTATTTACTACACGTTCAAGTGTTGGCAATCCTCTCAAAGCGGTCTTCTTCATTCAACGATTTGACACTTTTTTGTACAATTTCTGATCAATATTTGAACATTTATTTTAAGTCTCTTTCATATTTCAATGATCAGGAGTATTGTTACAGATCTGGTGCCTCAACTTCTGGCCATACCTTTTTCACCTCAGAGTTGAGGCCTCCTTTTCATCCCACAATTGCGGATTCCAGGCTTAAAGACATGTTCCAATTAAAGGAAGTGGATGAGTGAATTGGAAAGTGAAAGGAGAGTGAATGTGAGAGAAGGTGTAGGAGTAGTAGTAGTGTGGTGTGGGGAAAGTAGCAGTGGTGTGGAGAGGGGAGAGCAGTGGCAGTGTGGAGAGGGGAGCATAGTAGTGGTGTGGGGAGAATTAGTGGTAGTGAGCACGATTGAAGAGTGGAGGTAAGCCGTAAGGAGAGAGACGGAGGAAGGACCATTGGAGGGACAAGTAGAGCAAGCGTGAGGGAGAAAGAGGAGAGGCAGCGGGTAGATGAGGAGGGAAGAAGAGGGTGAGTGTGAAAGAACTAGGGAAAGGAATAATAGGTACAGAGGGACAAGAGATGGTGAACACCTTAGTGTCTGAAAACACATCCATTAAGTCATTTATGTGAGGAAATCATTAGATAGAGAAGGCATTAGCCTTTAGGTCATCACCAAAAGACAGACTTGTTTTTAGATAGAGTGTTGCCGATCTCTACCACCAGTTTGGGATTGAGGGACACCAGTGTTGGAGTTGGACCATACCTTCCTAGGTTAGAGAGAGAGGGATGGCCATCAGGGAAATTTCTGTATTGAAAATAAAATTCCTGGACCAGCTGTAGGAGCAAGTGCATTATGGAAGCCATATGTGACACTGATCTTGATCTGTTTCACATCTACTGTCAAATAAAACCATTTACTAGGGACTTTATACACTACTCTTTACGTCATAAGAGTTATTCTCGATTAGATTTTCTTGAGCACAGATCCCCTGTCCAACACATTCAAACAGCAACCACTGAAAATGAGATTCTTCACCGGTCCCCTTGCTTCTGTGGCCCTCTCCCAGAGACTATGAAACTTTTGTTCATGAGGAGTGAACAAAGTACTCCTTTCTGATCAGCTCGTAATTGCTGAATTTGATTTCATTTTGACCAACAATTCTTTAACAACTTTATTTAATTTTCAAGAGCATATATCATAGACATGTGCGCATCAGTAAATAATAAACAGTTTCGCCCATGTCTTCCCCTTTTTCCCCCCATTGGAGATGTTCAGTTCCTTTTGCTCGTACATAATAATTGTCAAACTCCCTCCCCCAACCCTCCCCCAACTCCCCCAAAACATAACCCCCCCAACATTTGGTTGAAGAATTGCACTGTTCTTGTTTTGAGAGTTCAACAGGTTGGGATGCTCTTCCCGCTCAAAGTTTGCATTGTCAAATAACAGAAATTGCACGGAGCAGCCTTGGTTTGAAGTACATCTGTTCTTTATCGTCTGTAAACTCATGTAATGGCAACCAAGTGTTCAGATATTTTGAGTAAGAACCATGGGCTATCGCCGTCACTTTTTCCATAGCCATTACTCGCCTCAGTCTCACCCACCACATGGCTACCACTAGTCCTTGCTTAGTCTTCCATGCTTGCGCCACAGTGATTCTGGCCACACTCAGCATGTGAGTGATAAGCGTAGCCGTGGGCCCCGAGTTTGCGTAGCATCCCTCGACTGCCTCTCCCAGTAAAACAAAAAGCGGGTGAAAGGGAAGCTGAGCCCCTGTTATCTCTTTAATATGACTCAAGACCTCCTTCCAGTAGGTCTCTGCTATTGGGCAGGACCACCACATGTGGATTAGATCCCCAGGTTGCCCATAGTTTCTCCAGCAAGATGCAGGGTATTCTGGGCTAATGGAATGCATGCGTACAGGTGTCATTTACCATCGTAGACAAAGATTGTAAGCCGCTTCATTGATTGAAGCACATTTAGAGCTCTTGGCAGCTCTATGCCATATGGGGCCCCAGGTTTCCCCGGAGATTGGTCTCCCCAAATCCATCTCCTATCTCTGCATATATGAGAGATTCTCTTCACGGTCCACCAGCCCCATTAGTCGATACAGTTTGGATATATCTTTGTCAGGCTGGCCCTCTTGTACCATTAGCTCCAGCCCTATTGGGTCCCTAGCGGCCCCCTCCCTGACCCTTGTGTTTGAAACCCAATGTCTGAGTTGGATATAGTGAAATCGCTCACGCTCCGGTATATCAAACTTAGCCTTATAGCCTTCGAATGTTAAGGGTGCCCCCTCTGCATAAAGGTCTTTCAATACCAAGGTTTGTTCCCTACCCCCCAGTGTACCCAGAAGTCGGCTTGCATCCCTGAGGTGAAGTCCGGGTTATAGGCAACCGGTGTGAGAGGTCCTCCCCCCACTTTTATCTTCCTGCTCCTCAGTGCTTTGTCCCAGTACCATAGGGTAGCCTTAGCTGATTCTAGTAATGTACCTCCTTTGCCTCTATGTTGTGTGGCAAGGAAGCCTAGATTCACCAGGGGTGTCTTGGTTGCTTCACTTTCTAAGGCTGCCCATCGGTTTTGATCTTCCCTGGATGACGATTGTAGTATCGGTGCTATCTGTGCTGCCCATGAATACCTACGAAATTCTGGAACCCGCGGTCCCCCTAGGGCTTGCGGTCTAAATAGTACTTTTTTGGGAATTCTTGAGTTCTTAGCCCCCCACCCCCCACCATCCCCAGATATAGGTCATCATCCCCTTCTGTAATTTTTGGATAGTTGGGCGTGGAATGCGTATTGGGAGAGCGCCTACTACGTACAAAAATATAGGGAGCAGGGTCATTTTAACCGCTACTATCCGTGCCAACCATGATAACTCCTGCATCTCCCAGCGTTTTAGGTCTCTTGCCAATGTTTTTATAGTCTGTCATACCTGGGGGTCAGTTGTATTCCTAGGTATTTTACTGACTTATGTTCCCATTTCAGAAGGTATCAGTTCTCCCAATCTGAAACTTGTTCTGCCCTTTCAGTAATCTTAAGAGCCTTGGATTTAGGGTAGTTGATGTGAAATCCTGAGACTTTCGCGAATTCCTCTAGTAATGCTATGGTCGTCGAAAGTGAGTTTGCAGTGTCCTTCAGGAACATGAGAACATCATCCGCATAAAGTGCTACCTTCTGAGGTCCCCCGGCGCCTATTTCCACCCCCTGAATTCTCTGATTGTTACGGGCCCTATACGCGAACGGCTCCATAGCCATAACAAAGATCAGAGGTGACAATGGGCACCCCTGCCTTGTGCCCTTCTGAATAGGAATAGTCTCTGTGAGCCGCCAATTGATCATTAATCATGTGGATGGGTGTGCAAAGTTGGCCAGCACCATGCGGGTGAAGATCGGCCCACATCCAAATCTTTCCAGGGTTAGTTGCAGAAATCCCCAATGTAAGCTATCAAAAGCTCTGGAGGCATCCAGTGCCATTACCGAGAACCTCTGCCCGACCTTCGTCCCCAATCTATCGTGTCTCTGGCCCTGTGGCTATTGTCATATATGTGCCGCCCCTTCACAAAGCCCGCCTGGTCGGAGTGAATTATCTCTGGGAGGACTGCTGCCAACCTTCGGGCCAGGATCATGGAGCAGATTTTTGCATCCCCATTTAATAGTGAGATAGGGCGATAACTCGCACAGTCCATTGGGTCCCTATCTGGTTTCAATAATAGCACTGTAGTCGCCGGGCTCATATCTCCGGAGACTCGCCCCGTGTCCCTAATGAAGTTAAACAGGTTTGGTAGGGGGCCCACTAAGGTGGCCTTAAATGTTTTGTAGTATACATTGCGTAGCCCGTCTGGACCCAGGGTTTTGTGCCCTTTTAATGCACCTATATTCGCCCCTACTTCTTCCTCCGTTATGGGTGCATCTAGCATCTGCCTGCCTGAGTCATTAATTTGCAGCAAAGCCACCTGGTTCAGAAATGCTATCTGTGCCTCCCCCTCCAGATTTTAACCTTTCAGGTTATTGGTATAGTATGAGAGCAAGGCCTCCTCTATTTCTTTCTCCCACCTCACCAGGTCCCCATCCCCATTTCGGAGTTGAACTATACGATTCCGGAGCTTCTGTTGTCTCAATTTGGCTGCAAGAAATCGGTTGGACGTACCACCATTTATATAATAAAATTTTTTGTTTGCACAAAAAGACCTGCAGCTTCGTCCACTAATTGAGTTTCTCGGACCGCCCTGACCCTTTTTAATTCACGCCATGCTTTCTGTGAGCCTCTATCTTTATATTCCGCCTCAGCTTTTGTTACTTTGGCCTTCATGTCCCGCCACACCCTCTCACGACTCTTAATATAGTTTGATGTCTGCACAATAAATTCTCCCCTTTCTACCGCTTTGCTGGCATCCCAGATGGTAGACCAGTCGACTCCCGGTGTCACATTTTCTCTGTAAGACTTGCTCTATGCCTGCTCTTATAGTTAGATCTTTCAGTATTATCTCGTTTAGGCGCCATGGTTTGTGGGAGTGCTGCCGTGGGTGACTTGGTTCTAGCTTTAAGAGGACCGGGGCGTGGTCCTCTTAAAGCTGAGCACCTCACTCCAATTTCTAGACCCGTGACTTGTGGGACCATCATATCCGAGATGAGCACCATATCAATGCGGGAATGACCATTGTGTACCGCTGAGTAGTGGGTATATACCCTCTATTGTGGATGAAAGAATCGCCATGTTTCTAATAAGTGTAATTCCCTTAAAAATTTAGCTAGGGCTTGTCTAAATACGTGATCACTAGGGGTGGCTGGAAGGGTTTTGTCCATTGCAGTGTCAATCACCCCGTTAAAGTTACCTCCAATCAAAATCTGTCCCACTCCCCATTGTGCAATTTTGGGCAGCAGACTCAATAAGAAGTGGTCTTGCTTCTCCTTAGGGGCATAAATCGAGATCAACGTAGCCTGTTGGCCCATCAGTTCCCCACCCCCAATATCAGATAGTGGCCTTCCGGGTCCTTCTTTATAAATTTTTTCTCAAAACTGATACCCTTTGCCAACAAGATGCCCACTCCCTGTTTTTTGGTCCCGCTGGAGGCTAGATATTGCACAGGGAAGGTCCTATGTCTTAACCTGTGTTCATCCTCTGGGAGTAGGTGCGTTTCCTGCATCCATACCACCGAAGCATGATATCCCTCAACCTATTTATCATGGATTTCCGTTTGATTGGGGAGTTGAGCCGCTGGACATTTAATGAAACAAATATTAAATCAGCCATTATTGTACCTTGGCTTCCTGCCTCACTTGACGCACACCAACCTGTTCACTCTTTTAGATATTGTATTTGTGCCGTGTATATCTTCACCCCAGAAAAAGTAACCCCCCCCCCCACTCCAAAACTTCAACTTCCCCATAGAACTCTCTCTGTGACGTTACCACAGTGAATCACTGGGACCATTATCCTCCCTGGAAATTTGGGATCCAACCCTTCCCTTCCCCCCTTCCCACTCTCCCCCCATTCTACCCCCCCTTTTCTTTTCCAAATGGCCGTTTAGATTATTTCTTATATGCCCAACATTGCCTGAGGCTGCGCTCCAGAATTGAACCTCTCCCCCTCCCCCCATCACTTTCAACCCCTTTCGATTCTAATGAGCCTGTCCCGGTCTTCCGGGCAGTTGTTCAAGTGGGGTCTGTGAGTTTGAATTCTTTATTGCGCCCCCGAGGATGAGGCAGCCCCAGTCTCCATTGGTCTCCTCCAGGTCCATCTTATTTCCCCTTATTTCAGGGTAAGGCTCCCTCCTTAGCGTTGGTGTCGCCTCCTTCTTCCTCCTGCATTAGTTCATCCATGTCCTCTTCCTTTGCGACAGTGAACCTCTGGCCTTTCCACTCAAAACGAAGGCATGTCGGATATCCCCATCGGTACCGCACATCCCTGGATCTCAGCCAGTCTGTGACAACCCGCAACCGTTTTCTCCTAATAAGTGTTTGGGCTAGGTCTTGAAACAGCTGAATTGGTGTAGATCGGAAACTTATAGGTTCCTTCTTCCGAGCAGCCTGCATGATGTCTTCCTTCAGTTGAAGCAGATGTATCCGGATTAGTACATCAGGAGTTAGGTTCTTATTGAGTTTATATGTGGAGTAGATCCTGTGCGTCCAGTCCAATGTGATTTCTTTATTCTCTCCCGTGCCCAGGATTTGTCGACACAGGTCCATCACATATTGTTGTAGATCAGAGTCCATTTTCGACTTCGGGATTCCGCAGATCCGAATGTTATTTCGTCTGGATCTGTTTTCGGCATCTTCCTGTTTATTCTGGACACGTTCCATTTGCTGTTCAAGTTCATGCACTCTGTTGGCTAACATGTCGTGTTCATTGCCTTGTTCCGTTACCACTGTTTCAACCTCGTTGATCCTTTTTTCGACTGCCAGGACCCCTTTGTTAAGGTCGGAGATAGATTTGGCTAGGTCTGCTGCACTGTCTTTAATGTGTTTTTTAAGTTCTTGGAACATTGCTAGCAAGTCTGATTTTCGGATAGACGGGTCCTCAAAGTCTCCTGACCCCTCCAGGGGAGGTGTGTGTACCTGGGCCATTGCTTGCAGTTGATTGCGTTTCTGATTTTCTGCGGTCTGCATCAGGGCCTTGATGTCTCCGGAGCCCTGACCTTTTAATTTTGTTTCTTGTTTGGACATATTGTTTAGTATTTGATGTGGGAGAAGTATTCTTGTTTGCCATCCCAGATTACATTTACCGAGCCAGGATTGATGTTGTTTGCCAATATTGCCCCCTGGACGGTCTTAACCCCTGTCCACCACCAAGAGCAGCCCTTTTCAGGGTTAGATATGGCTCCTTATCAATGTTGTGATCAAGCCCGCTGTGTTTTGGGGTTTATTCATCACTTTTATGGTGCAATCCCGATGGACCCACCCAGCTTCTTCTTCCGCCCCTTTTTTGAGGGTCTTTTGCCCCCGTCTACCTTCTGAATTGTTTGCCCCCCCCTGGTGTTGTGCAGTTGGGGAGGTGTGCTCCTTTCATCCTATTGCACCCCCCTGCCACACGTTCATGCCCAGGTATGGCTACTTGAGAGTTGCCCGCCTGGCTCTTTTCTGCCTAATACGGTGGCCGGTTTTCCTTCAAATCCCTTTACCAAGAGACCACGATTCATTGCAGTCCAGGTGGTCGCACAGATATTACATATTGCTTGCTGATATGTTCCAGGAGACTTGCGGCGATGCCCTTTAAGTATCTCGCGGCAGCTTGGATTCAGCATCAGCAGCCTTCCTCTAGGCGCATGCACATGCCAGCCTCCGTGTGCTAATCAGGTGTATAGCCAGGATTTTATTTTCTTCTCCCCCCCAGAGGCACATTAAAGTATGGCAGATGCAGGCCATGTTGCGCGGCCACCCAACTGCCACTGCGTACCTCAGGCAGCAGCCAATGCTTCGGGTCCCCACCGGAGTGTAAGGCAGCTCTGGCCGCTGTGTGTCCTGCTAGTGCCTGCGCCCCTCATTGCCTGCACTGCGTTTTATGCAGGGGTTGAGCTCCGTGCCAGGATTGCGGGCAGCCTCTGAGTGCGTCCTGGGCAGCGCGGCTACTATTTTCTTCTGTGCCACCCCCCTCGTCTCCCCACCCGCTCTCCTGCTGGGATCGCTCCTGCGGACCCAACACGAAGGAGGTGATCCGCAGGGTATGGGGGACGAGAGGGGGCTTCTCAGTGCAGTGCTTCTGTTTCTGCATACTTCGGGCAGCGGCCAGTGCTCCGGGTCCCCGCCGAAGTACAAGACCGCTCTGGCTGCTGTATGTCCTGCGGGTGCTTGCACCCCTTGTTGCCCGCACTGCGTTTCCTGAAGAGGCTGAGCTCCGCGCCAAGATTGCGAGCGGCCTCTCAGTGCGTCCTAGCCAGTGCAGCGATTGCTTTCTCCACGCTAGTCTCTGCCACCCCCCATAGTCTCCTTACCCGACAGGAAGGAGACGATCCGCAGGGTTTGAGGGATAGGAAGGATCCTTCTCCCCCAAACCCTGCGGCGCCTCCACTTTGGGTTTAGAGCTGCAATCCTTCGTTCTGGTCACAGCAGTTCAGGATCGGGTGCCCCCCACACATTTAGGGATTCACCTGGCAGATTTCACCCTTTGTATATGTCCTTATCTGAGGGCAGCGACCGCGCTTGCAGATGCCGCGGATAATCTCGTAGTCTCGACCGCCATTTTGTCTGGGACTGTTGGGCTCTTCACTTTACTGCTGATTACTCCGTCATATGACCTCCGTTACGGTGTCCAGTCATTTGGTCGACTGAAAACTGGTCGAATGACATTTGGTCGACGCAATTTGGTCGAAAACCAAATGGTCGATTTTTTTTTTATTTATATATTTATTTTTCGGGTTTTCGTTTTTTAAAAAAAGGGTTTTTTAGAGAAAAAAGAGGGTTGGGGGGGACCCGCCTAAAAAATAAAAAAAAGTGGTGAAAATAAAAAAATTCGACCATTTGCTTTTCGACCAAATTGGTTCGACCATTTGTCTGGTCGACCAATTTTTTTCGACCAAATGTCTGGTAACCCTCCGTTACTCGCCCAAGTTACACCATCAGCTCCCAAACTCTTCCGATGCCCGCAGAGCTGTTTCTTTGGTCGATTTAATCTTTTTAGGGGGTTTTGGGGCCTCGGGAAGGGAAAGAAGTCTCAGAGCTCACTGAGGAGGCATCCGATGGCATCCTCGGCTGGCCACGCCCCCCCTTGACCAACAATTTTAAAGGGAAACATCAGTCTGATCGTTGTGACGAATCCCCAGATGTTGTCACTTCTCCCCTAAGGGGAGCCCCTTCCCATGAGGCCAGGGAGGCGAGCCCGCTACCCGATAGTCCCCCTAGGGCTGGTACTTAGCAGGTGGATCACATGGGGAGAGAAGTCCCCTATGGGATTAGTGACAACCTGGGGAGCACACAGTATCTCCATAGCCCACCTAACACACCTTCCTACCCCCTTCCATCAACACTTTCCTTAGTGTTCCTATGTATTTTGGTCATCCCACCAATATAGGAAGTATTGGGACGAGAACGAGTGTGGACTCCTTAAGGAGCATGTATCCCTTAAGTACTGAGATGAGGGGGAGACCAATTGACTTATTGGAAGATCTAAAGATCAGCACTGGGATGAGGAAGCATAGCGAGCACTCGTTAGAGCATGAATGAACAGTCTAGTTGTTCTCGAGCGCAGATTTGGCAAAAGCCAGCTAAAACTATAGCAGGAAATCATGAAGGGGGAGACACCCTAACTGTGGGAAATGCGAGCGTAGGGAATGCTCGGCTTGGCAGAGAACCATAGCAGCTACACAAGAGCTTACCAGATGGAGAGGCTCTTACCTGATCCGACGCAGAAGGACCAATCAGCGGAAATAGAGCAGCAAACGTCCAGGCAAGCTAAACCGAGGGGCTGTGTGGTTGCAAGAAGGTACATCCCCTGAGGATCTGCAAGTGCAGCGGAAATGCTGAAGCACGCCGGGAGAGCAGAGAAGCTTAGAGGTGCTGGAAATAGAGAGCAGAGAACCTGGAGACAAACCGGGCCAAGACAGTAGAGATCATAAAGGTACATGGGCTACCGGGGTGGTTGAAAGGGGTAACAGAGGGCCATGGCAGATGCTGGAGCTACAATACTAAGGCACAAAGGAAGCCCTTGGGGGAAGAGCTAAGACCCCTAATTAAAAGGAACTGCAGAATAAAGGGGAGAGAATCCCACAGGTCTGGGACCTACACCCTTTTATGAATATACGGTCAAGTCATCTTCATAGTCCCAGTACTTGGCAGGATAGTGAACCAGGTCTACAATACCAGGAGAGAAGAATCTTGTGAGTCTGGGACATGCACCCTTTTATGAAGATCAAGCCAAATCATCTTCATAGTCACAGTACCTGACAAGAGAGTAAACCAGGTTTAACTCTCCTAAGCCAGGAGAAATACATGGGTCAGGGACACGCACCCATAACACTGGGAACTCATGTAAATTGGGAACCTTGAAGTGCAAATCAAGCCAGGGAAAGGGAAGGCACCACCTGATAATACTGAACTGTGAACTTCTAAAGGCAGAGAAGGGCTTAAGAGGAAAGGAGTCATTCTGCCCAGCCCCTGTGAAATGGAACTTTGTTTATTTCCTCAGAAAGGAACTGAGACCTGGAGAAGGGAGTTATTCTCACAGGCGAAATTTCCTCTACATTGGAAACTGTGGCTCATTGTCCAGAAGAAGGGAGCCACTCTTCTGGACCAAGAAGAGCCACAATCCTTTTCTTTTAGTTACAAGTGTGAGGGATAGAAGTAGGCATTTCAACAAGACGGTGGACTCTCTATTTACTTGGACATACTGATCGGCTCCTTAGTTCCTTATTAGAGGCAGGGAACTCTCTTAGAGTTAGGGAGAGATAGGTTTTCTCTTCATTTTGGGTTAAATAAAAGTCTTTGCCAATTACCATGCCACCATTGTGGGAGACTCGTACTGCTGCACCCTTACACCTTGCAGAGCAAATGGGCTTAGAATTAGGATTAAAATTGCTTATTTGGGGTTGTGCAAGTATACATTTGGCCTTAGCTAGATACAAGGTTAATAAAGCCACCAATTTGAACAAAAAATAAGCTATTAATTACAGCCGGGTGCAATTTGAAACGTGAGGATTGGCGAGACGGCTTATAGGCTGTCATGACCTTTGCCCCTGGCCCTCACTGGCAAGTCAGCCTTCCAGTTAGGGCCAGGTCAAAGGCCTTAAAACCTCATCCAAGACTCTCTTGGAGTCAGTCCTGGCGCCTTTGGCGCCAGGCTCATAACCATCATGAAGACCAACATTAGAATGGGACTATTTAACTTGGGGGGGGGGGGGGTTCAGCCAACATGGAGGCGCACACACACAGCTCAGTTACAAGGAACTGAGCTATGCGGTCTAGCCTTTTGGGTGTGGCAGGCCTGGGACTACTTTACCTGGACTACTTTGGATGTGGCAGGCCTGGGACTATTTTACCTGGACTACTTTAACTGAGACTATTTAAACCGCACCCAAGCAGCAGAACATGCTTTGCGTTATTCTGCTGTGGGCAGCATAACGCTCACCGTGTCCAGTTCTTTGATGCCAGCTTACCTGAAACCAAGAACCTGCAGAGAGAGAAAGAACACTACGAAACTTTCCTGGAACAGTATCCGGTCTTCAATTCAACGCCGACTTCAGTTCCAATCACCTGAGGGTACGAACTCCATCATCTGGCACCGCATGCATCCTGGAATACCATAACCAGGAAAGAGGAGAAAGAAAGACAGCATTAGTAAGCGTTTACTAGAAAGCCACACAATTCTTACCTGGGTAGTTATCTCCTGGTCAGTATCATTGCTGGAACATTACGGCGCTCGGCGAGGAACATCGCAACCTGCAAGGAGAGAAAAGACACAATTTAGCAATATAAAAGGCGAAAAAGCGCCGTGCATCGCGCATTACTTACCGGATAGCATCGCGCACACCGCGCTTTCGCCTACCGGCCCATGCTCATCTTCAAACTGCATGACAACACCAAAATACCTTTCCATACCTAAAAGGAAAGAAGACATTATTATTCGAACTAAGAGGAACATAAGAACTGCATATAAACACTGTAAAGCAGCAAACCTACAGAGGCGCAGCAGGCCTGGATTCCCACAGGGGGGCTTGCACCAGTGAAGTAACTTGGTCGGCTGCTCGCCCCCCACATCTATGCGCCCCTGCCACGAGGAGCAGGACGGAGAATCCACCTTTTACAATATTAAGGTGAGGAGAAGGCCCAAGGGGGAGGAAGGAGTTGAGGCCAAGGGAGGTGGGAAAACAGACAATCTGGTATTGAATCCAGCTCTCCTATATTGCAGACCCATCTTTAACCAGAGACCTTACCAAGGGACCGGGAGAGGGTTCGAGAGTGCAAATCATCCTACCATGGGTTGGGTGGCGTCCCCGTGGATACCAGGTGAGCATAACATAGCCTTCCCAGTATAAAACAATTTTATTTTACAAATTCAGGTAAATCTCACTGGTTACGGGCATCTAGATTAAAACGTCAAAATTCTGGTACTTCAATAGCATCCCTAAACATTGACCAGGTAACTAAACTGAATTCATAGAGGCCAAAATGACATCTCTGATTACTTTAGTCCTCCGTTTACAGCTGAACATCCAAACCCAGACAAAACTAACCAATACCAGCTCAACATCCTGACCCAGACCATATTAACCAATATTTAGGTGGGGATTAAACTACTTTACCTTTCCCTTGAAAATAGTGTTGCTCTAAATGACCCAATAACATGTGAGGAAATGGATGTTAACGTAAAGAGATCAAAAATGTATTCACTACTAAAAATCCATATCCAGATGGACTCTCTACACTAAGAAATGTTCTCGTATCGGGCTTCAAAAATGCTTTCCTTTTAGGGACTTCATAATATTTTGTACAATATTATACAGTTTGCATACTATTGAGCAAACTTGATTGTGTTCTTTGTGTGTAATGCAAAAAAAAAAAAAAAAAAGGAAAAAAAAAAGAAACGCCCACTAAAATGTACAAACCGAAAACAAAGCCTACCACATTGTGGAACGAACATGCTACTGACCTGTAACTCCTATTCTCCAGCATTGATATCTTCCATAGATTCAAATGCCGTTTCAATATTCCTAGTCAACAGGCTGGGAATCCTCTGCAACATTAGGGCAGTTTACATTTAAATTTGAAACTGCATTCACTTTAGTATTCTCTAAGAGTTGTTTTGGGTCATATTGCCCCACAGCCAATAGGCAGAGACTCCTTTAGCTCCACCCCTGAAGGCAAACTCAGAATTTCTTATTCAAGTTAAAGTGTTGAGTCTTCTCAAAGTTCTCTTCTTCTGATTCTTGAGTTCTTTTCTATTGGGACGTTTTTACATCCCTGCTGCTTCCCTGCTGATCAAACCTTTGCCATCAACGGATTGAGGCATGCTGCAGGCTTCCTTTTCACCCCAGTATAGCTGATCCAAAGGCTAGGAAAAGCCTCCTCAAGGCATGCACCACCTGCCGCCTGAAGAATATCTGTGGGTAGATGAGCATGTAAAGTGCATCTGCTGCCTGTACGCAGAACTTGAATAAGGTACTGTGGCCTTGGACTCTGAATCTGTTTGGAGCCACACTTCGCTCTGCCAATGCAGGTTTCAGAAGCATGCTCCCTCTTATTGTAAGAAGTCAAGGTCCCACGAGGAGGCTTCTAGTGGGGTGAGAAGAGAACATGCCACCCACAATCAATCTGCCCAGGTTGCGGCAGTCAACGTACCTATCCACCACGTAAAACGTCTGAGCCCGTGAAGGCTGCAGTGACTGCTTCGTTGACGACTCCGGGTTTGTAATCTATAGATCTTTGAACATATTTCATGCAAGTTACAAGATGCATTTATACCTTTCGGCCTCTTCAGACCTGCCACTTTTCTGCAGGTACCACTGATCCAAACATATTGGTGAAGCAGTGTTCATAGAGGTCAAAGTGAGCAGTATCTATCATGAGCGGGGTACCACTACATCTATCTTTTTACTGTTACAGTTCCATTACTTTTTAGAGGCATTTTTACCATTCCTGAATTGTTCTTTTCGAAGTTAAAACATACTGCTTCATTTTACCACCAGACAGCAGTTCCAGCTGAATTGAAACCCGTTTCACTGTATTTTCACGAAGCCTGAATATCTCAGCCAGGATAATCTCTATTTGGCTTCATCTTAAGTGCACATCTGGGAATTCAATGTTGTTGAGGAGTGCTCTTTATAATCTATAGAATTGTATAGATTTTAGATTAAGTATATTGTAATGTATTAAGTTAGGATATCCTTTTAGGAGTTTAGAGATTTATGATAGGATTACATGTTAAAACATTTTAGGTATGTAAAGAATATATGTCTGAATAATTTTGTTAAGAGTAAGAATGTTCTGCTCTATGCAATTATAGATTAATTGCATGTGGTTCTATTACTACTTGTAGAAATAGTGTTGAAAGATTGATTAACTATCACACTTGATTTTAAAAAATGGGTTCTCCAATAGCCCTCATTTAACTGGGGTTGTTGGTTTCTTGATTCAGAGTTCAAGGGTATGGGGTATATATATCTTGGAGTCCACTGCCCACAGTTATTCTCTCTTGTCTCTTGGTGCAAAGTCTCCTCTTACATTTACCTAAACCTGATTTTTGCTCGGAGAACCAGAATCTGGGAATCCGGTCTGGGATCACTCAGACAACTAGGAACGGTAGCGGTCCATGCCTACCTGAGAATCCCAATTTACATATATGTCAACTGACAGACTGTTACTGTATCCAAACCTTTATTCCCCATGTAAGAACTGTAAATACTCTTGCAAAGTATCTTCATTGTATTCTAAATTGGGTTATCTACATTGGACATTGTTGAACTTTTGACCAAACTTTATTGATTGGATTGATCAAGCTCAGTATCAAAGTGCTGGTGTTCCTTATAACCTTTGTGACAAAAATTCCTGCCTCGCTCTGGGGATCTTGAGTGGGGTGGCCAAGAGGATCCCCTGGCAATACTCACTTAGTCCCTGTTGAGGAGCAGGGGACAGACACATGGTATCAACTAGGGACGGGGTTCCTTCATGGACCACAGCCCCTACACATGGGAAGTGGAGAACATGTGGGATCTGGGAAATCTGGCCCTTTAAGGGGGTTGAGGGATGATGCATAACACGCTCGGTTCCCCTTATGCAGGTGCAAGTATGAGAAGAGAAAGCAGGTGACATGAATTCAGAAGGGAAACTTGCCAGTCAACCCACCATCTATCTCAGAAGACTTCTGCAGTTGAGCAGATAGGCTTGGGGGCGGGGGTGCACTGAGGGGTCAGGGGTCGCTTAACCTTCTGTATAATTGCCTACAATGGCCTCCGGCAAAGGGGCGCTTTTGCTCCCACCATTTTCAACCTCTGTTTCTGATGCCAAAAATAAATTGGAAGAAAAATTATTTGTTCCTCCCACTGTGGAAGGAGTCAAAATTAGTTGGCACCCCAATTGGCTTACAGCGCTTACTCTGTAGATTCAAGGATTACACTGTGGCCCACAGTCTCGCTTTAAATTAAAAAAAGACAGTAATCATACGGCTGCATCCTAAACCTTCTATTAAACAGTTTTCGTGGTTTCTGAATCACATAAAGCAATTGGTGCGTCCTTGTTTGAGATACCTGGGTTACCCAATTTTTGGGTGTCTTCAGAAATCTCAATATAGGGACTTCTTGGAGATTAAGGTAGTGCCTCTGATTATACAACTAAAAAAGTGGACAGTAAATTCGGAAAGTTCTCTATTGAATTTCAAGTGAATTTTGCGAGCACAAAATTTAGCATTTTTGGCCCATAGATTGGCTAATTACATTCCCCACATAGTCACCAAAAGACTCGTTAGAATACAATACATGTTTTTTCCCATAGCTTAAGCTGTTAAAATCAAACAGGAAAACGGCATTCAATTTTAAAACATTACCTTTATGCCCAATAACTCTTGTATTAGTAACGTTGACCTGTAGATTGGCATCACACAAATTGTTGCAAACACTGCCCTCTGCCGCAAATTTAAACTGTAGACTCTCATGATCACTACAAGTGGTAGTAAGTAGCTTGAAGTCCGTTACCAAATTCATCATTGAAGCAGAAAAAAAGACATGATCAATTACTGTGGGGAATACACCTCTAAACCAAGTAGAATGGTCTGAATCATTCTTTAGAAAATCTCTAGCATGCTGAAGTCCCCACGCTTCTAAGAAAAGTCACCATAAGAGACCCTGTTGTGTTTTGCCCGTCCTCTGGGATGGGTTTATTCCCCCTCCATTGTGCACAACAGTATTAAATCTGGGAATTTCCACATTAAAATCTCCTACAATCAGAATCATCATATTAGGACAAATTTCCAGACACTCTATCATGATATGACCCAGCTGTTTTAGGGCTGATTGAATTTCCAACTTCAGGCTCCAGTAGACATTGATCAACAAAAGATCACACTGACCACAAAAGAGTCTACTGTTAGACCGAATGAGGAGCGCCAGACACCAGTCATGGATCCTATGGATCTTAATGATACTAGGGCCAATATTCACATTGACAGCCATGAGCAAACCCCCCGACGGGCGCCTGACTGTTCCATTACGGGGCAATGTAGCATGCACAATGAATCAATCAAACACATACTGTTCGGTAAACCAAGTCTCCTGTAGACAGACCAATGAGCACCCCTTCAGTTGGGAGCAGATCCCAACTAACCACGGTCAATGTAATCGTATTGTTAACTATTGGGCTTTAAGCCTTCGAGTTGTGAGATGGATTCCCGCAATGTAAGAGCCAGCCATCTAAGGCTGGAATCTCCATCAGTCCTCTCCACACAGTACTTATTATTCATACTTGCAACATTCTTTATTTTGGGGTCCCTAGACACCCCCAAATTATGTCCCCTCTCCATTGTGCTTTCTCCAAACCATAGCCAAATTTGTGGATAGCATCCTTTTCTTTTAATACCATATCCATCACTGTCTCTGAATAAAAAAAACACTCGAACAAAGTCGTACCTAAAAGGATGGACAAAGTCGACTAGCTTTATGTCTCCAGAGGTTATTAGTGATAGACTAGGAATTTCCCCAAACATAGCCAAAATTTTCAGGCGATTTAATGAAGCCCGTCCATCATGGGAGAATAAGTACTGAATAATATTGCTGGGATTTTCAGGGTTGCGTGGGGGACGTAAAGCGACAGTGCCTGTCATATTTGTGTGGGGAGCAATAACATTACTCTTACAGGATAATGGGGTTGACAGTCCTAAATCTAAGATTTAGGGTAATACCGGCCAGACACAGTATGTAAGATATGCTTAATACAGACTTCTGATCATTTCGTTAGCACACAGTGTAAATTTTTTTTTTCAAAGAAAGCAATCTGTTTAACACTTAGAATAAGGAAAATCTTGACAACCATATTCATGTACCTACCCAGCCTCCCTGCTGCTCCATGCGACCACGCTGAATGGCTCAATGGCAGAATGCACGCAGTCCCCACCCAGCAATGCCCTCACACAGAAGTTTGTTTGGTACAAACAAGAGAGATGTCCATGTCTCACAGGATATCAGTTCAATAGCAATTCAAGCTGTAGCTGCAGCAGTCGCTTCACTACAGCATCCACAGTACAAAACAATGTAAAGAAAATGAAGCTTTTGCTAGTTCAAGAAGACAGTGAGTTTCAAAGGCTCTAGCCCGCAGTCCCCTTACGTCAAAATTAGAAAGAATTTCCAGACCCCTCTATCAGAATCCAGTTTTTTTGGCAGGATGGCTCAAAGGCACAATGCGCAATGCCCGCAGACACCACCCGGCAGTACTCTCACACAGAGGTGGATTAGTTCAAAGAGAAGAAATTACCAGTTCACACAGAATCACAGTTCACGCTATGACTACAGAATTCACTTTACTACAGGTTCCACAATGCAATGCAAGTGCAGCTTTCACTATACCAAAAAAAAGAAAAAAAAAATATGAGGCTCAGAGACTCTAGGCCCGCAGTCACCTCACGTTAGGATATGAAGCTTCAGAAAACCAGCCGCAAGTAAGTTTGAGCGAGTCTAAAGCCCCCACTGCATAGGTAAGTGTTCAGTCTCCAGTAGTCAGTAGTCAGATACACGTCCAATGAGGTCTCCAACCCAAGGGTCCACAATCAATGTAACGTTAATAGACAATAAATCCAGGCAAATGGAAACACCCCACAGGCACAGTAAGCACTGTGTACACCGTGCTCTGTATGCATCTCTACACCCCTGCCTCTCACAAGAGTTCCGTACAGGAGAGTCAGATAACGGAGCAACAGAAAAAGTATGAAAGTAGGTGGAATAGTTGCCCTCGAGGCAGTCCTGCTCCCGCGAGGAGGCGAAGAGTTTACCTTAAAGGGTACCAACGACAGGCAGCCCCTTCACATTTTTTTCCATTTCCACCACTGCTCAGTACAATGAATCTTTCTCCTCAGTTCAGTTCCAAAAAAAAAAAAAAACAGCATGCCACAGATTGCACTCGTTCACCACACTCCCCGTAACGAGCTTCGAGCTGCGTAAAGCTTACGAAGCAGTGTTGCAGTGAAAGGTGTCCTCAGTACAACCGTTATATGCAATAAAGGGAACAAAAGCAATAAAATCACCAGGCGGGGATATGTTAGTGGAGTGCTTACCCTCCAAAAGGTTCGGAGCCCAAACAGAATGTTTTCTGCTACCACTGGCCAGCGAGCCCCCAAACACCGAACACACTGCAGCGCTCCGCTTCCAGTGGAGTTTTTGTAGCTAGTGCTGTCTCTTCCTCCACTAGCAGAGACAGAAAGAGGACTTCCAGGGAGTTTGAAGCAAAAACGAAAATGTTCCACAGCAAAACAACAGGAATGGCAGAAAGAAAAGCCAATAAGGGTATAGGTGGCCAGGGATAGAAATGTGACTAAATATGTGAAGCAGGTATCACAGTGGGTGGGACAGACCTGGCGAGTGAGGAAAGTTGTGCAGAAAGAGGCAAAGAGGACAGGAAACTAGCAACAGACCTTCCCCAAAGGTGTGAAGCAGGTAATAGTTGGAGAAAGACTAGTGAGGAATGGTGTGCTAAAAGTGCTAAAGTGGGAGATCGGGAAAAAGATGGGGCAAGACAGGACCACTGTACCCAAAAGGATAAAGAAGGTGATAGTTGGATAGAGCTGGAGAGTGGGGAAAGGTGTGCCAAACAAGGAGAAGACTGTCATATTGGTAAAAAATCTGTGGCAGGATGATGGCTGTGCACAAAGAGTTAAACAAGGAGAAAGAGAAGATTAAGGTTCTGAGTCGGAGACTAAAACAACCCAAATGAGCAAAGAAAGTGCCCATGAGGGTATAGAGTGGGGAATCGATGTATTGACCAGGGGTAGCTAGAGAAGGTAAGAATTCTGGAAAGGAGAAACTGGGATTTATAAACTATCCGATCGCAGAGCTTTATAGTTTGAACCGGGGGAATAAAGGTAGGTAAAGGCAGAGAACCATGGGCGGAATAGGAAAAGTAGCTGGCCAGCCCATTACCCTACCAAACTTCCCAGGCTTACATGCTGCTCTCTGGGAAGTTCAAAGATTGAAACCCAATCCCGGACAAGTTCCAACAAGGGGATTCCTCGTAAACAACAACAAGAGGATCACTTCTGAACCTTACCCACAGTGAACCAGCAAGGACAAGGGATGATAGTGAATGCAAAAGAGAGGCAGAGACAAACCTGTGAAACCAGAGATTGCTCCTCCTTACGGAACCCAGCAGAAGGCCAGTCCCGGGTACTGGGAAAATATTCTTTTTGGGAAAGACTTTTCTTTGTGGACCATTTTCACTTTACGAGAGGGGAATCCAGGGACCTTCACAGTTATACACTGTGAACAGAGTTTCGTCACTTTTTATTTAGAAATCACTAGGCCTATTCTGGCCAGCTTATTATTTTGCCCCCACACTGTTATATTTTCTGAATAAACCTATTTTAAATGTACGTTTCCAATGTCGGTCTGGTCTTTCATCCCAGTTACCTACGTAACACCTTATAGGGTAGATGTACAGTTTTTAACACCTCTCCCCACCCCCACCATAGGTTATTGCTAGTGTACTTTTGACCCTTGTGAATTTTTAAGTGCGGTTAGGGTTCCAATTGAGTCACCAAACTGATCGTGCAACTGTATAAATGGCTTTTACTTATCTTACACCTTACAGTGTCTTTTCTCAATGAGCATCTATGTAAGCGAATACTTGTCAATCTCTTCAGTTTTTTTTATTGAACTTTACATCTGTGAAGTCCTGCTCTCCAACCTCATTTCCAACACCCCCTGTGTCCTCATCTCACTTGATCTCTCTTCTGCCTTTGACACAGTCAACCATGCCATCCAGCTCAACCGTCTCCGTGATAACCTGGGTATCCTTTCCTCTCCGATGGACCCTCCCAGGTCCAACTTGGGTCCTTCCTCTCCTCTACCTCTATCAGTGTTGTTCACCAGGGGGCTAACCTCTTTCTGGCTGTACCACCAATACCTGGCACTTCTTGCCCACCAAATTGCCGCTCTCTGCCCTAACTTTCATTGCTATGCTGATGACACCCAACTCATTTTCAGGCTCCCTTACGCCACTTCTTCTCCTTCTCTCATCTCTGACTGTCTGTTTGCTATCCAGGAGTGGTATGCTGCCAATGATCTTTGCTTTAATGCCAGTAAGACAGAGATTCTCCTCATCGGCACAACTGGCCCCTCCTTTCCCGTCGCTCTCTGGCCGGCCTCTCTTGGCCCTCTTCCTGCTCCAAACTGTAAGGCGAAAAACTTCTGGGTCATCTTCGACTCCACACTCTCCTTCTCTCCTCACATCTCTGACGTCTCTAAGAAAGCACACTACCAGCTGCACCTCCTCAGAGGTATTCTTCCTTTCCTCTCCTTCCCCCAGAAGCTCACTGTCTCCAGAGCTCTGGCTCTCTCTAGGCTGGACTACTGCAACACCCTCTTTCTAAATCTGCCTGCTTCTACTATCCGCCCTCTGCAACTCATCCAGAACTGGACTGCAAGACTTTGCCTTGGCCTCAAACCCAGGGATCGTATCTCACCAGGATTGAAATCTCAGCACTGGCTCCCAGTGGCTGTGAGGATTAAGTTCAAAACCCTCTGCATTGTCCACAGGCCCTTCTGAGCTGCAATACCTTCAACTCTCTCTTCCTAAATATCTTCCTTCTCGAGCTCTTCACTCATCCGCCTCCAACTCCCTTAGGGTCAGTCGCTTCTCCCAGTATTGAGTTGGTTGTAGATCTCTTTCTTCGGCTGGGGCCTCCCTTTGGAACAGCCTCCCTGCCTCCCTGAAACTTGAGGAGAACCATCTCCTGAAGCACCTCAAAACCTTCCTCTTTGCTTCTGCTTTCTCATCTCCTCTCCCCAGCTTAACTCCTGGCTGAAACTGAAACTGCACTGGTCACCGGGCCAGCCTCTGATCTCGGGCCCAGGTCCCCTCTTCCACCAGTTGCAGACCTTCACTGCCTCCCTGGCAACCCTCGCACCTGGGGACTGTTTTCTGTACCTGCTCAGTCCCCTTCCAGCACTTGACACCTGATGTCTGCACTTACCCCTGCACTTGGCACCAGCTGGCCACACTTACTTGCTTTATTTATTCCATTGATCAAATGTACTGCACTGTCCCTTCCCCCGTCTTTTCCTGTTCCCACTTCCCCTGCGTGATCTCAATGTCACTTGGCCTAGTAAGATCATGGTCTCTGTCTTCCCTCTGTTCCCCCTCCCTTGCCTGGTCGCGCCTTGAAACATTTGTGTATAGGCACATTATAAATGCCCTATCATGTCATACACCAAGCACCTGAGTTCCTAAGTCTCAGTCTAACTGCTTATCCACATTACCAAGAAAGCCAAGATGACTTTTGTGTCAAACCTTTTCAGGTCCACTTAGGCTGGCTTCACAGAACCCGACACTAAGAATAGTGGTTCTGTAAACGCTTCTAACAGACATAATTAGTGCCTGTTGGAGAGAACACTGCTGCAGGTTTTCAATAGCACTGAGAAATTATGTAGGTTGCTTACGAACTGTAAAGGCTAGTGTGGGCCACTGCTGGGAACCTCTCTATGTATATCTGTATGAACGTATGTGTTTTATGTAGCACAAACCTTGCTGGCTACAAATTAAGCACTGTACCAGAGAGATAAACAACCTGCTTGGGAAGACGAGATGGGGCATGGAAGAACACAGGTGGCCAGGAGCCAGTGTCCAGCAAGATGTTCTCTAGAGAATAGGGTTTTCAGTTACTTCTAGTAGCACTGGAAATAGGGGGTAATCAGTATAGCATGAGAAGGCGTGTTCTCTTGTTTACTCTGTCATGCAATTCTTGGATCCTAGTCTGATAAGCCTGTTGCTTCTGATGGTAAACTGACCTCCCAAGGTGTTGAATTATTCAACCAGGTGTATAGGAGCATTGGTCATTATGGTCCCAAAGCTAATGCTGGGTAATGTAAAGATGATTCAGGATTGGATGGTGAGTCAGTTCAATTACCTTAAGTGAGGGGGGGATGAATTTTTTCTGACCAGTGATGAGTTATACGGATGGATGATAGACAGACTTGAGGGGTGCCAGGGTGGAGGCTGTGATGCCAGCACAGAGGGAATTGACATCATCCAGTGGGAAAACAACCAGGGCTTAGATAACAGTTCTGAAGTCAGAGGTTGAGAACAATGGCTTGATTTTGTGAAGTAGGGAAAGTTGATACCAGGCTATTTGTTTAGTTGGCAACATGGGTTTTGAAGGAGAGGTATGTCGATGTTGAATCCCAAGAGGTTCATACTGGGAGCTAGCCAGGGAGTGAAGTCTTGACTTCCATTTAGGTTCGCCAGTGTAAGTCTATGGCTTGCTTGGAGGAGTTGACCAATAGTATGAATTCAATTATGGTGGGGGCGGTGGTCAGACCTAATTAGGTACTGGACGATGGCATGGCAGTGTTTCAGGCAATGGATATCTTTACATATTTGGCTTTCATCTCATCTGCTTACTGACAATTTTGATGTTGAGGTCTGCCAGGGGTTCCCCCAATAGTTAATGTACAGATTGAAGAAGAATTGAGAGAGTCCTGATCAAGTGAAATGTTTGTACATAGCCCATTGCTAGCTAGCAGAAGCCTGTTTGAGGTAAACACTCTTTGCAAACCATTACTACCAAAAGCCACATATGACCAGTGCTTATATTTGGTTTGAAAAAAAAAACATCTAAGGCCTTTAGGCAGGATTGGCATTTTACATGTAAATTAATAATGAATGATAAAGATGTGTTATTTATATAGCGGTTACGTCTATGTACTGTACATATTTACATACATTTTTCATTTCAACCGAAGTTGTTACGAACTTATCGACCTCGGAAGGATGAAAGGCTGAGTTGGCCTTGCCGGGATTTGAACCGGAGACCTGCAAATCACACATAGATTGCAGCAAGTACTTAACCCGCGGAGCTATTTTACAGACAATGTGAAGAATAACAGCACTTATTTTTATATACATTTTCTTTCAAAGCTTCATGGCCTCCTAAACAATTGTTAGCATTACTGAACTCAAGGCTACTTTATGTTATGAACCTCTAAAGGAGGAAAGGCTACAATTAAATTCAGAGAAAAGCACTTTACACACGCGAGACACACATCCCTATTACACACACATGAATCCACTCCGCTATCATATTGCAATGTTTTATAGCCGTAGTGAACTGATAAAAAGCAATTACTATGAGCATGAGCGCAAGCACAAGGAGAGCTTGCAAGACAATTTGCATACTGTAACTAATATCGCAACCAAACAGAGATATGTGAAACACGGACAGAATACCTGCAGAACCTTTGCCAGCAGAGTGAGCACAGCCATTTTGCTCTCCGGAGGGGAATCTTTCTTCCACCAGCTTTCAAGTTTTGACCAGTTACTTAGCACTGCAGTCACAAGTTTAACGCCTTGCTGTTTGCGAACAGTACGGTCTCTAAAACTTTGATCCAACATACCATTCAAAATGGTTCCAACCTAAGGAATAATACAATATTTAAAATGTAGGATTCCTGGTACATTGTAACAGTTTTGATAAACACATTACAAACTTGTATAAAATGAAGGCATATTATCATTACATTAAAATCTCTTCATACCATATTAGACGGCCATGAAATATATCTGCTATTTTAGACCAAGGTCTGAGGCAGGAGCACGTAGAATAGACAGCATGGTTTACTACGCAGTTTTTAGAACAGTTACCTCAATAACAGTCTACCATTTCATCATGGTAAATATTGCACCTTTAATATTACACCTTAACAAAAAAAAAACTTAAAAAAAGATCCCCAAGATGCTATATAAATGCATGCACATTTGTCATCACAGTGCGTAGCACATAAAACACAGATAATGTAATATTCTTCCCATGTGTATGGGTCACAGACCGACAACTGATCAGTGAGGCAGTGTGGTTTGACACTTATCACAGTGCAAGGACCTTTCTAATTCCTTCCTTCTGCTCCAGTGTCGGTTTTCTGTGCCCTGCATCCGTAAGGTAAAAGAAGGGGGTTGGGAGGCACAACAATAAGAAAATGATTTAACTAAAGGGTCAATATGGAGGCAAACCGTCTCCTTCCGATGAATTAAATTGGTCAGTTAGTTATACTTCAGGTGCAGCAGGGATAACCTCGAGGCCAATCGAGGTCCAAAGCAAAACGAAAACAGAACACGCATCGGGTGTTGCTACCCGATAACCCTGTGCTGCACTTCTCTCGGGACACCGTCCCAGCTATATTTACAGCCAATAGTGAGAAGGGATCTCCTCATATACTGGAAGTCACAGCCCACTATGGTATATTTTGTCGTTTTAGTTGTGTAACAGAAGGTAATAATGTACTACTCTCTATTATTCATTGCTGAGAAAAATCAATAAAGATAAGGTCCACCTGACCTAGTACAATCCAGAGCCACCAAGACCGTACACCATGTGGGTAGACAGTAATAATGTTTATGTGGTCAAAAGTAAAAAGGTAAACAGTGAGGATCACTCCCACTACAGGGACCTCAGTGTGTACAGTATGAATCAGTATTATTCCATCATACATGAATTCAATAAATAAATCAGAGTTGTATTATCGCACACTCTAAAGGCATATTCAATTGCAATTAAGCACCGAACTAATGAAGACATTCAAAATATAACAACATATAACCCATCAGCATGAGCAGTACAATTTCTTCTGCTCTATGTATTGTCCGAATCACTCCTAATGGTGCCAACGCATTTCGGATTCCGATGAACCCATCTTCAGGGCAGGATGTGTAAAGTTTCTTAGGATTGTAAGGGGTTTTCCTAAAAATAACAAAGATAAACTAATGAACTTTAATGTGTATACCAGTACTTCATGAAGGTAGGTATTAGTTTGAATCACTAATCTTATAGTTGAAGTAATAGCGAAAACACCTCAACCTGCATAGAGAGCCAGAATGACATGTCTCAGTTCACAAGACTATTAGATATTATGCTTATAAAAGTCCATATTGTACGTGTGACACCACTTACCCGGTCCAGAGGCAAGTACATCGCCCCCGGGTCTGAGCAAGCTTTTGGAGGGTCAATCACGAGGGATACGCACGGTAGCGGTTAGTAGTGGAGATAAGGATCTAAGTTTGGTATTAACACAAATCAGGGTAAAAGTAAGTATCAGCTATAAACTGATAAATTCACCGGTAAAAATATGCATAGTTGAAATATAGTCACTAACGATTATTAGAGTCAATAAGGCGATTTAAACATGCAGCCAAGCATGCCCATGCCGCCTGCGAGTAAAATCCTCAGCGTCTGTGCACTTAACGGAGGAAATGAGCGTAGAGCTGATGTGTTTAAACCCAGACACGAGCATATAATCAAGTGCTACTGTGCCGCTCGCAAGTGACTAACTGCCTGATTGACGGAATTATTAATGCCGAAATCGCAGATTTGCATGCCTTTCTGCCCGAAAATCCCTCTTTAAAGTATGGGGATTTTCGGGCAGAAAGGTGCGCAAATCTGCGATTTTGGCGCAAATAATTCCATGAATCAGGCTGTAAACAGTTCCGTTGAAAGTGACATTATCGCTTTATATGTAGTGCATCCGTGCTCGCACGCGAGCCTAAGCCGGTATAGCCATACCTCTCACTTGTCAGCAGAGCGCAGTCCTCGAGACGCCCGTCAGCAAGACGCGTGTCTCGAAACTGCGGATTGTTGTTATGTTGTCATGGCGGCAGCGCGCATGCGCACTGCCCCCTTGTCCACCATATTGGTGTGGGCATCCACATAGACGGATGCTATTCGCCAAAATGTTCGTCATTGGTCTGTACGCATGCGATTGGAATATTGGGGTCAGGGCTGTGGTTTATCTAGACATCATGTCCGTGTGTTGCTCCACTTGGATTCGAGTACCTAACTGTGGTAGAACGTGTAGCGAACGAGAATATTCGTTTCTGTGTATCGATCCAGTTATTAACGAAATGCCCCAATAGGCGTCATTTTAGAAAATGAGGTATATACGTATACTTGCATTATGGAGAGATTATAGAAATGTGCATGAATAGAGTGAAGTTGTGATCGCTCCACTTCACTGCTAGCCATATGTCAAGGTCCAAAGAACACGTTACCGGTCACTGTCAGATCAATGATGTAAGTGAAACCAATTGACATATAGTAAAGTGTGTGGTGGGGCACCAAGGCAGCCGAAGACTGCCCGGTGCCCCAACACACACTGACCCTTAGACATTATAAAGTTCTACACGCATCCATTACTGCGCCACCAAAAAAAATATTGTTCAAAAGCAGTTATGTTTGTTCATTTTCAGCCTTGTTTATTTTTAGTTGCAGCCCACTGGGCTGCAACTAAAAATAAACAAGGCTGAAAATGAACAAACATAACTGCTTTTGAACAATATTTTTTTTGGTGGCGCAGTAATGGATGCGTGTAGAACTTTATAGTTTCATTTTTGACAAGCGAAGTGGGGGAACTCTGTGTCTTCGCTCTCTACACACATCATTGCGACACGATTGAGTTATTACTTTTGTATTAAGTCGCGGAGGTCCAAGAGTGCAGCTAGAAAAGTTCCCCAAATTTGCTGACCCTTAGACATGTTCACTGAAGCCAGAGCAGGAATCCCACAGGGGGGGTTCACCCCTCTGTCCTGACCGGTACAGTGTAGCATCAAGTAAATATATACAAAGGTCATTAGATACTCTCCTATATCTCTGCTATCCAGAAGGTTATGGTTTAACCATACAGGTGGGTCAATGTCCCTAGACAGTGCCCCCAAGTGTTTAGCAATGAGGATGCGCGTGCCATACCCATCAGTCATAATACAATTTCAGATTGATTTCTCTCTGTATTTTCCACTCTAACTGCTTGATCAGTGCCACTGGTTTGTCAGTAGCTCGCAGTTCTTCTCCTGTTGTTTTTATGAGGCCTAAGATCCTCTGTGCTTCCTCTTCGCTGAACCCTAAGGAAAGAACAGTGTTGGATCAGTTCAAGAAGATCCCTTTTAAATCCAAGAGATGTGGAAACTTTACGGCCATTGAGCGACAAACTCTAAAGAGACTGTTGGACAACAAAGATAT
The DNA here is from genome assembly GCF_040938575.1 of Ambystoma mexicanum. Lineage (NCBI taxonomy): Eukaryota > Metazoa > Chordata > Amphibia > Caudata > Ambystomatidae > Ambystoma > Ambystoma mexicanum. The sequence goes on from NC_090933.1 coordinate 524,767,024, forward strand.
TATTTTCAAACCGGCTGACAAGGGTGGCGCCTTGGTCCTAATGGATAAAATCAAATACATTAGGGAGGTTGAACGACAATTAGCGGACCGGGAAACCTATATAGAAATTGACTACGATCCAACAGAGAGGGTAAGAAATTGATTAAGGAAACACTGGACGAGGCAGAAGACAGGGAGGTTATTTCGGAAAAGACCCATACATTTCTTGAGAAGACTCATCCTATCACACCAGTGATATACATTCTTCCAAAGATACATAAAAAATTGTTGGATCCATCTGGACGACCAATTATAGCGGCAACAGACAGCCTACTTGAACCACTTGCGAGGTATCTTGATAAGATTTTACAGCCCCTTATACAAGAAACTCCAACATATATTAAGGATACAACACATTTTCTTCAAAAGCTGAAAGAGGTGAACTTCGTGAATGGAAGGGACATCCTATTCACAATGGAGGTTACATCTCTGTACACGAACATTGTACATGAGGCAGGCCTTGAGGCAGTTGAATGGCTGCTGTTAAGGTCAGACAACTGCCAAGGAGATAAAATCTTTGCCTTAACAGTACTTAAGTTGGTGCTTATGAATAACTTTTAGGTTTCAAGATCAATATTACCTACAACTCTCAGCCTCCAGTATGGGGGCAGCCATGGCCCCGGCCCATGCTAACATATGCATGTACTACTTAGAAAATGAATATGTGTTGACCTCAGCGAGATGGCTTCGCCACCTCACTATATTTGTTAGGTACATCGATGATGTCTTCGGTATATGGACTGGCCCAGAGGACGAGTTGACGGATTTCTTTAAAATGATGGACAGCATGCATCCACAAATTAAGTTTACCACTCAGACAAGCAAACTAAGGATCAATTTCCTGGATGTGGAAATCTACACCAAAGGAGCCATTCTTGAAACGAGGATATTTACGAAGTCAACAGACAGGAATAGTCTCCTACTGGCGACAAGCTTTCATCCACACCGGACAATTGAGTGTTCCATTAAGCCAATTCCTATGCTACCGGAAGAATATCTCAGAGGAGTCAGAAAATGCAAGACAATCAGTGACCTTGCGTCACAAATTCAGGAAGAGGGGTTACAGTCCGGCTTCTATCTCCAGAATTGAAGAAAGGGTGGCTAACATTGAAAGAAATACTCTACTTACGCCTAAGGTGAAGAACAAGGATGATTGCATGGTATATGTGAGCATGCATTACAACCAAAGCAGGAAAATCAGGAATATAATTCAGAAGAAATGGCCTATGCTGCAAATGGACCCTGAAACACAATCCCTTTTTTCAACAAACTCCTATCTTTGCATATAGGAATAGTGGGCTCTCAGAAACAGCCTGATTCGAGCCGAAACACCAAGTGATCAGGCGGTGACCATACAGTATAAAGGCACACAACCCTGCTACAACTGCCAGCATTGCAGTAACATTCTGGTAGGCAATAAAATCTCACACCTACACACAGGGAAACCAATTACACTCAAAAACTCCTGCACCTGTGATTTAACAAATGTGGTTTATGCTCTTAAATGCCCCTGTGGGCTCTACTATGTGGGGATCACCATGAGGAAAGCAAAATTAAAATGGACAGAGCACAAATCGAACATTCGGACTAAAGGTTTGAGATCATCAGTGTCCATGCACTTCGTTGAAGCAAGACATTCGATTGCTCAACTGAGATGCATTATTCTGGAACAAGTGCTAGTGGGCCCTAGAGGGTGGGGATGTGCATAAACGATTGTTACAAAGGGAAATCTTCTGGATCGATTGATTGGACTGCTTGAGCCCAAGAGGCTTGAACTGCGAGTTCGATCTCATGTGCTTTGTTTAAATGTCATAGGTATGCTTTTTTTTAGGCTTTGTTATTCTGTTTTTTATTCTGTTAGTCTTTAACTGCAAAACTTTAGTCAGATAAAAGAACGGTCTAGCGACTAAGGCCAATCTGCATTCTTTGAATCTTGGATGACAATGTAAAAGTCACAGTGAGGATGTCATGATGCCTACCCCCGGGCATCCGGATCGAGTCCATCAGCCCCGGGAGCAGGCATCCAGATACTCATTAAAACCCCAACAGCCCCGGCTGGGGGCTGTTTGGATTCAGTCCTGGCGCCTTAGGCGCCAGGCTCATAGACTTTACTTACCTTATGCAGACCATGCTGCAAATGAGTCCAAGCCAATGTGAGGCCTGGATGGGACTATTTTATTACAGGGACTATTTTTCACTCGGGTGTGGTTCTGGGGAACGTCTTACCTGGGACTACTTTGCAGGCTATTTAAACCATGCCCGAACAGCAGCCCATGCTTCGCGTTATTCTGCATCCAGCAGCATGACGCTCACCGTGTCTGCAAGTCAGCATCCAGTCTTCTGCCACGCCCGCCTCGAATCCGGAGCTCCTAGACAAAAGGAAAAGAAAGGAGAAGAGGTTAGATCACAGACATTATGTGATTCCTTACCTGATTCCGGACCCAGCACATCTCCAAGCCTGGAAAGGACATTATTTCAGCACGCGTCGCTTTGCCAACAGCAGCGCTGCGTTATACTCACCAGTCCACCGCTGCCTCCATCATTTTCTTCGTCGAAATCCAGCACCTGGGGGGAAAACAAAAGGAATAACAAGGTGAGCCGAGAAAACCGACAAAGACAATCTCTGCCACCATAGGCTTACCGGCTTTACCACCGGAGGTATTATTCTTTAATTCACTGCATCTTCCCATGCCGCACCTACAAAGGGAGAGAAAACAGCAAGTTAAACTCATGCAACTTTTACCGGACAGTGTTTGGTAATACAGACTCTTACCTGAACGCCATCAGCTGCCTCCAGGCAATATTCTTTTGGACCCAGCTGCAACCTAACGAGGGAATGGAACAAGAGTGAACATCGGACATATTGAACTCTTTGAACTTTATAGACACTGGAGTCAATATTCCTCCGGAACTCCTCCAGTACGTTCAACCCAGTGAAGTAACTGGTATCTACGCGCCCCTGCATGCCATGCAGGATGGAGAGCTCATCATTTAAAAACATAAGGTGAGGTTACCAAAAGGGGATATCGGAGATGATTAGTGGGGAGAACGAGAACTGTTGGGGGGCCATCACTAAAGTCCACGGGTGGCTAAATCCCTTTCTCCACTTGCAGGAGAATACTTCTACGAGTCCAGCAGACAAGATTAGGCGGGCCAGTCCAGACTGTCATCTCTTCACTACGCATCACGTTGGTGGAGACCGCAGCTGTCCGGGTCCGATCGACGCCCCAGTGGGAACCAGGTGAGCGTAACAGAGGAGCCCGACATATACATTAATGTGACTCGTGCCTACGGGGATTACTGAGAATTGTGTATGTGCATTTGGGAAACATGATATCGTTACATTGTACTAATGATATCTGTGACTGCTGAAAACTTGATTGGGTTGCTATGTTTACACACAAGTTATTAACTATGTATTATGCCTGATAGGGATGGCACGCGCATCCTCATTGCTAAACTCTTGGGGGCACTGTCTAGGGACATTGACCCACCTGTATGGTTAAACCATAACCTTCTGGATAGCAGAGATATAGGAGAGTATCTAATGACCTTTGTATATATTTACTTGATGCTACACTGTACCGGTCAGGACAGAGGGGTGAACCCCCCCTGTGGGATTCCTGCTCCGGCTTCAGTGAACATGTCTAAGGGTCAGTGTATGGTGGGGCACCGGGCAGTCTTCGGCTGCCCTGGTGCCCCCACCACACACTTTACTATAAGTCAATTGGCTTCACTTACAACATTGATCTCACCGTGACCAGTAACGTGTTCTGTGGACCTTGACATATGGCTAGCAGTGACGTGGAGAGATCGCATTTTCACTGTATTCATGCACATTTCTATAATCTCTCCATAATGTAAGTATACGGATATACCTAATTTTTCTATAAATGACGCCTATTGGGCATCTCGCTAATAACTGGATCGATACACAGACACAAATATTCTCGTTCGCTACACGTTCTACCACAGTTAGGTACTTGAATCCAAGTGGAGCAACACACGGACATGATGTCTGGAATATTGGGGTCAGGGCTGTGGTTTATCTAATCACATGCGTACAGACCAATGACGAACATTTTGGCGAATAGCATCCGTCTACGTGGATGCCCACACCAATATGGTGGACAAGGGGGCAGTGCGCATGCGCGCTGCCGCCATGACAACATAACAATCCGCAGTTTCGAGACGTGCATCTAGCTGACGGGCGTCTCGAGGACTGCGCTCTGCCGACAAGTGAGAGGTATGGCGATACCGGCTTAGGCTCGCGTGCGGGCACGGATGCACTACATATAAAGCGATAATGTCACTTTCAAGGGAACGGTTTAGTCACTCGCGAGCGGCACCATAGCACTTTGTTATATGCTCGTTTCTGGGTTTAAACACATCGGCTCTATGCTCATTATCTTCATTAAGTGCACAGACGCTGAGGATTTTACTCACGGGCAGCGTGGACATGCTTGGCTGCATGTTTATATCGCCCTATTGACTCCAATAATCATTAGTGACTATATTTCAACTATGCATATTTTTACCAGTGAATTGATCAGCTTATAGCTGATACTTACTTTTACCCAGATTTGTGTTAATCCCAAACTTATATCCTTATCTCCACTATGACCGCTACCGTGCGTATCCCTCGTGATTGACCCTACAACAGCTTGCTCAGACCCGGGGCGATGTACTTGCCTCTGGACCGGGTAAGTGGTGTCAGACGTACAATATGGACTTTTATAAGCATAATATCTAATAGTCTTGTGAACTGAGACATGTCATTCTGGCTCTCTATGCAGGTTGAGGTGTTTTCGCTATTACTTCAACTATAAGGTTAGTGATTCAAACTAATACCTACCTTCATGAAGTACTGGTATACACCTTAAAGTTAATTAGTTTATCTTTGTTATTTTTAGGAAAACCCCTTACAATCCTATGAAACTTTACACATCCTGCCCTAAAGATGGGTTCATCGGAATCCGAAACGCGTTGGCACCATTAGGAGCGTTTAGGACAATACATAGAGCAGAAGAAATTGTACTGCTCATGCCGATGTATACACTGCGTTATATGTTGTTATATTTTGAATGTCTTCATTTGTTCAGTGCTTAATTGCAATTGAATATGCCTTTAGAGTGTGCGATAATACAGCTATGATTTATTTAATCTGTATTGAATTGAATTCATGTATGATGGAATAATACTGATTCATACTGTACACACTGAGGTCCCTGTAGTGAGAGTGATCCTCACAGTTTACCTTTTTACTTTTGACCACAAACATTATTACTGTCTACCCACATGGTGTACGGTCTTGGTGGCTCTGGATTGTACTAGGTCAGGTGGACATTATCTTTATTGATTTTTCTCAGCAATGAATAATAGAGAGTAGTAAATTATTACCTTGTGTTACACAACTAAGAAGACGAAATATACCATAGTGGGCTGTGACTTCCAGTATATGAAGAGATCCCTTCTCACGATTGGCTGTAAATATACCTGGGACGGTGTCCCGAGAGGAGTGCAGCACAGGGTTATCGGGTAGCAAAACCCAATGCGTGTTCTGTTTTCGTTCTGCATCCATAAGGTGCCACGAGACGCGGGTCGGGCACCTAAACGCGGGTAGCATAGGAATACTGCAGTAGGCTTTAAAGGCCTAAAAGTCCTGAAAACCATGAGCCCTGGAAGGTTAGTGGTGCAATTCGCAGACACCTGGCGGTTCCTGTCAGGGGGTCTTTTGGTAGTCAGGCGAGGTGTCTTGAGGCTTCCAGCAGCATAGGCACACGTGCAGAGTGCTTCTTACACAGTTTTATGTTTTTGGAGGCTGATAGAGCTGGGTGAGGTCACTGTGGTCTCTATGGGTCAGCCAATCTTCTTACTGTGCCCCATAAATTGCACCAGTGTGTGTGGAGCCAGTGCAGTCCTGTTGTGCAGCAGAGCCGGCCTTGGCTTCTGGCGTTGAGTCCTTCTGTGGCTCATATATATTGCTTTGTAAAAGCAAAGAGTGGGAAAGGTCAGTTGGTATAACTGGCGGCCTGCATCACGGACATTGGATCCATCGGATTAGTAAGGGGTACACCTCCCCTATCCTCCCCCACACCGTATAGACGGGCAGACCGTCCTTTTGCAGCATGCGAGTTGAAGCACGTTGCTTTGAAAAAGCAGAGCATCATGGACATCCAGTAAGTGCAAGTTAATCCGCTGGATGAGGACTCTGAGCCTTTAAGCACAGAGGAAGGCGTTGGCCTCACATTGGACATTCCAGATATACCAGCCAAAAATACTACGCACGCTGAACAGGCCTGTCCCCAACAAACTGAAGATGGGGGAGTCCCGCAAGGCCTCATGGTGAGCACGAAAATGACTGATTATTTTCCTCCCTCCAACAATGGTATTCCCACTGACCCAGCAGGCACGACTTGTATAGAGGCCCTTCTGGAGGAGTTCTCGAAATCACTTGCTTGCCTTGGATCCAAGACAATAGTAAAAGTGGTAAACGCCCTTACCAAAGCTACAGTGTACCAGACAGATGTTGCTTCTCCCATCCCCCCCTCAGTTTCCCCACAACCCTGTATTGACGGATACTCAGCAAGATTCTTATCCTGCTAATGAGTTGCAAACATGAAACCAGGCTGACCCATTACAAGCACCTGCAAAGCTGATACCGTCTCCATTTGAAAAACACACTATCGAGGCATTTGAATTCAACCGAGATGAGATACCTTTACTGTCCAGGCCCATGTTCCCCGTGATGAACCTTAACCCTGTCACACTGCTCGGTTCCAATGACCTCTCGCTGCCATCTTCTCCTACCTCATCCGATATGTTGAATGAAAGTGGGTCGTCAACTGTGATGTTTAGTATCTTGGAAACATTGTTAACGGAGCTTACCATCAAATCTGAAGCAATCATGAGAAAGTTAGAAATGCAATGTGATCAAACTAAGTCTAAGATATCTATGGACACCCTTCAGAGCCGCATTGATGCCCAGATGTCGGCTATGGTTGACCTTCCTACTCTTATTACCTCTACTTTACCATCTTCCTCTATTGCTTCTTCTTTTGAACAACTGCCCATTGCCTCGTCTTAATTGGCACCATGGCCAGGAGGCCCTGATCGAAATCCTTACGGGCCGCCTACTAGAGACGGTTAGGCGAGGCCATTTGCACAAACCTATCGGGCACGCGCTGATGTACGAACCCATGGCAGCCAAAGAGAAACGCATGAGGAACAAAGGCGTGACTGGTGAAGCCTGCTCAAGAGAACCAGCTGCTCCATTTAATCCTATGTTTCAAACCAGACAGCCTTTGCACCCTACCCACGAAGTGAGCAAGGGGACTTTACCATCTACTAACTGTGCAGTTTTCTTAGGGGAATATGCCGGAATTTTGCAGCAGGTCTTGAACAATGACCCGAATCACTCGACCTTGTGTGCCTCAAATGTGGGACGCACGAACATTAGTGCTCCTAAGAAGCTTCTGTTAAAGAAACCTACGAAGGCAACACCAAATTCATATAGGAAGAAAATTGTCGGCCCCTCAAAATCACTCCGACTTGTGCTTGTCTTTGTTAAGGACAAGGAGGGAATGGATCCTGAAGTCAACCTGGAATCACAGTTTGACCACCAACCAGAACCTGCCATAAATTCAATCGACGCCTTTGCCGCCTGAACAAGTGTCTGGACCCCCGCCCACAGCTACCATCAATTCGGAAGCACCTGTTGACCTGGCACTTAAAGGGGGACCCGACAGTCTGGGCCGGGGAGACAATTGTGCAGAGATCATCTTGGCAGAGGGTGGACTCTAAAAACAGAGTTACCCATAAAGCCCTTCATATACAGAGTCTTTTGTGATAACGACCGCCAGGTTCTGAATTGTGCCCATATTCTGGATTTGTTCCATGGCATTATCCCACTGCGACACATCCAATCCAATGATATAAAAACAGTTGACATTTGAGAACAAGTACCCAATCCCACTTCTATTTTATTCTTCTTTGCAAATAGTACTTTGTCTTACGTACTGGAGCATGTGGGTTCTTTTGGTCACATGGGCAATGAATGTGTTTTGGTGGAAATTTGAGTATGGTAAGAGATTTTGTCCCCCAAAACACGTTGGGTCACCTAATGTAGCAGACTCTGGCGGCAACAAACTTCTCCCACGCCCCTAGCCTTCCAATTGGTGTGGGATTAGGGACAATAGCCAGGGGGAATAATCCCAGTGGGATTGGCTCGGTAAAATGGTGGCCCAACATGGGTGATTGGCTCTTTAGTCCCTGGTATGGTGCCCGACACCCGGCTGATCAGTTGGAATACCTGCCGACACCATCATCTATTCGAGGGTGGCAGCCTTAAGAGATCAGATCGATGTTTACACTGTGATGGCCCTCCAGGAGACCTGGCTTGTTCATGAGCTGGTCATTGATGACTGGCAGGTTCTTTTTAAGCCTGCTGTCTAGGGCCCATGGGGCCACCCTAGGGCAGGACTGTTATTTGCTGCTAAGAACCCCTATCCTTGGTGGAATCCGCTTTGGACTACCCCAATTTACTAGTGGGAAAAATGTCTTTCCCTTATGATTCTGTAGGAGGGAGTTGGTAATGTCTGAAATTGAGATATTGCTCTATTACCAACTTGGACGTCTCCCGAGCATCATATGTGGAGATTTCAATTCTAGGATTCCAGGGGAACTGACCCCCTCGGATCGAGAGCTTTGTTCTTCGTCCGATTTGCCGGACGAGAACAAGCTCTCTCATTTCTGTAAAAGGGGGCCTCGAGTGGGCAAACAGCCTCTATACCTTGGGATGTAAAATAATTAACGGTTCTACGAGGTTGGATTCCCCCCCCATACACCTGTATCGGATAAAAGACCTATAGTATTCTGGACTATGCCTTTTTGGCTAATTCTGATAATCTGGTAATAGATATGGGTGTGTCACACAGATTGGCGAGCGATCATCTACTCCTCTTGATGAGAACGAATAGTTCCATGCCCCCACCGGTGTTGAAACCCGAAGGGGAGTTGGAAGTAAACTCTACACTGAATCTTGTTTCTTGGAATGACCGAAGGATGTCGGCAGTTGTGGCCCCTATCCAGCTGGCATGGATTTCCTATGCTGGAACTAGTGAGGAAAGGCAGCTTGAAACCTCAAGTTCCCATGTGGCAGACGCCATTAAGGATTTTGGTGTTGCCATGCAGGTAGTTACCTCTAAGACCTTTGTCAAAAGAAATACCAACGCCTGTGTGGCTACTGGGAGTCCCCACAAACATTTGTTCGACTAATTAATCATCAAGAAGAAAGAATTGCGTTCCACTCTTGGGGATCTTGCACCAATGGCATTCTATGATCTTGGGTAGTCACCACAGCTCCAGCTATCATAGGTATAAATCCATTATGAAATCTACTATTTTCCGAAGTTATAATGACCAGCAGATTGTAAAGCTAACTGTGAAGAGTAACTGCGCTTTGTTTCATGACTATACCTATGAGAACAATACCCTGAATATATACACCACTTCGTGAGGGATTACCAGGGGATCAAAATGAATGTAGTTAAGACTCTTGAAATAACTGGAGCTTCGTCTAATATTACGGGAGTCTTTCGCCACTGTAGGCTTTGTGGGGAATTTCAGCTTCAAACAGCCAAACATCTTTTAAGGAACTATGAAGCAGTAGTGACATTAAGGACTGCGGCCTGTCAGGCTGCCTGAATTTATGATTGTGTAAATGAGGGGATGTGGCCACTGCTCATGAACGGCAACAGCGAACACTGTATTCTTTTTTTCATTATGTGGAAGAAGTTGACCTTAATTCTGAATGAAGCTTTACGTGTATTGAATGGGGGGGAGTGGATGAATTGGTGAATGGATGATTTTGTTGGTAAGGTACCAATGGGACTACCTATTTTAGGACTGTGTGATTATTCTCTTATCTTTCACATATTGGAAAGTTGTCTGTACTGTATAACTATATAACATGTTAATAATTAAAAAAAACATTTAAAAAATTTAAAAAACACAGATAATGTAGGAAAAAACACTTTAGATTTTCATTTACCAGAAATAGAACAGATGTTTTGTTTTGAATAAAAACAAAGGGAGGCAGCTTCCGCTTTCTTGTGTTGTCCTCAAGAAATCTTTTCAGGGTACATTTCTTAGTGTGGATTGAAATTAGTATTCCAGGATATATCTGAACAATAGTAAAAAGTGCACCACAGAAGGTCTGACAGCAAAAAAGGTATGTGGTTTTCACCCAGTATAGCTCAGGCAAAAAAGATGGACAATTATGCTGGCTGAATTCAATAGAAATTATGGGTTAAACAGCAGAAATGTATTTCAACCAAATATGGTGGAAACACAAATGAAATCCCTGACTTTGTAGCACCTAACCATTTTTCCAAATGATCAGGAGCATTGCCATTTAGGTAGCTATGCAAGACAGTAACAAATTATCACATTTCCACAGGATGGCGCAGATTGTGCATTGTCACAATCATAACTTTTAGAGATTTAGGAAGTCAAAGTCTCAAAAAAGGAACATGCCCCTATGGGAACAAAAGAGGATCCTGGGAAACCCACAACCTATGTCAAAAAGCTAAAACTAACCTTTTATTAAGCCCCATTGGCACAATGTTCCTCCTACAGCACTAACTGGAACATTTGCACCATTGATGCTGTGAACCCTCCCCTATGACTTGTACAGTGTTTTGTTGCTTCCTGAAGGTAGGTCTGCACTGAATAAAAATTAATAACAAAAATAAGCACAGATGAATTTAGTGGATTGTCACAAAGTGAATCACGCAATGACCCTCCTCTAAGAGGTTCCATTCAGGTATTGCAACTTCGCAATTGAAAGGCATGGAGGTTCAGCTAGCTCACAGCGGGATGAAGTATCCTGCCACAACCCTGTAGCAATAGATCCTTCTCTATAAAGAACACAGCAACAGGTCCAGCAGGATTGGGGGCAATGTTCTACAAACCCAACCGTGGAAATCATAATTATATTTTTCTTCCTGTTCTCAATTTCCTAGACACCAGAAAAAAAATGGGAATGGGAGAATTATATCTGCCTAAATATTCAGGGGGTGGGGGGGGTGTATCACCAGTGCACCCCGCAAACCTGGAGAAGATCTTCTCTACTATCTCCTTGTTCATCTCCCACTTGTGCAACATGCTTGTGAGTTTGCTGAATGCATCTACTTGGACATTTTGACTGCCTGTCAGATGGGCTCCGGTCATAGATACCTTGCTGTCTATCTCCCAAAATGAGAGGGGCATAACCACTGGCACTATCCGAGTGACCCAACAATGGCTTGTGGATGTAATGCATGGCATTGGTAGTGTAAGTCAGCATCTGGACAGTCTCATTGAGTGATGGCAAAAAAGATTCCATCGTAAGACAATTTTCTCTCCACTTCAAAAGGTTCAGGGGAAAATCTTTTTCATGACCCCCCTGCACCCCTCAGTTACTGCTCACTGAAAAGTTTAGAAGATGAGGTTCCTAGCTTTGCAGAATGGCCACTAGATCAAGACACGGCAGGATGGTAACCTTTGAAGTTTGGGGTTACAAAATATCATTTAAGGCATGGAACCTATGATCCACAGATGGAGCAGGTGGGACTCTACTACCCTGACCACCATTCTCGAGAAATTACCAGACTCCCATTCCTGTGAGGCACTCCCTAGACCACGTACCACAGATGCATACATGGGACTGCCCGCTATGGAGAATAATGTGACATTTTTACATTTGGCAGATGGCAATGCTGAAACAAACCAATATGAAAAAGGAAAAGAAGATGTCTCTTTAAGGAGAGAAGTATATATGGGATGAGTGGAAGGAGGCGAGAGAGAGTATTGTACACAGGAGAAGCCCACTGACATCGCGCCTTGGAGAGGCGGAGCAGAGACAAGCCGTAGAGCCTGCGACTTTTGAGGAAGCACGGTGCTTACAACAACAGATAAACCATTGTGAAGTGGGAGAGAGGAACCCTGTACCAGGTGGTGGCGTAACCATGACTGCATCGTGGTGGGCAGAACGCCTGGGAATGACACCGAGACCATCACTGCTGGAAGCACGAGCAGCTCCCCAATGACAAGCGTCTACATACGGCAGTAGCCAAAGGGAAAGCCGAGAAAGGGACACCAGCAAATGTGAGGAACGAGAAGCCAGATACCGAAGAGGACTACACGAGCGAGTGTCGATCACTGCAAGGTTCCCCTGCATACATGGAGGTACTAGAGAGAACCGGTAGTGCAGGAGGCCACTGTGGCACCATTATATGCATGGAGAAACTCATTCCAGTCATAAGGACGGGATACTAAATATAAGACTGTGAAAAGAGAATTGTAATAACTAGACAGTGCAAGTAACGAATAATCTGGTTGGGGAAATAGAGGAAGACTAGTATTATTTGAAGAGAGAAACTCGTCCCATGCCTAAGGATGAGATATTACCAAAAGACCTGCTAATTGGAGGTGTGAAAAACCCATAAAATGGGGATCTAATAATCCTGTGCGAGAAACAAAGACTGGAAACCAATACCATGGGAGGAAAATGAAATTACCTTATGGCTCCAGATGTGAACATTGGAGAAAACACAGCATACAATTGTATAATAAAAGTTGCGGGATATGTAATCGGCATGGTATCACAAGTATGACACTGACACAAGAGTTATACGTTTCAAAACCTTTATTCAATTCTTGGGGTTTGGAAAAACTACTTTGCCTTATATCTATGATGGGAGTAGTCTCCACCATCAAATAATAAAGAAAATGCATTCCCAGTCAGTCGTGGTCAAATCGAAATGGCTGTTACAAACAAAACATAATGCCTGCCCTATCGCTTATACAAAACGTGTGTAAAGGGGAATAAGTATGCAAAGGAACGTCAGTGTTAAAACATAAAAGATCAAGGTGGTAGAGTCGGCGCCCTTCCCCCCCCGTTCGACAGCACAGAGTACAGCGGACCCCATAAACAGGATGACGCACTCTGGCTCAGCTTATCAAAAAAGGCAGTTCAAAACTTGGCTAATGGCCCGCATGGCCTTCCACATTAAAGTCACTTATTCCAGTTTTCCAAAAGTTCTTTCACAGTTCAGCAAAAGTTCACGTAGGTCTCCCTTTGTCAGACTCCGACCTTTCAACACAAAAAGTGCGCTCAGTCGGGCTCGGACCTCGCAATTATGACACTTGCAGGGGTTCCGTTCCCCAAGCTTTTTTCTCATCCGTTAGGGTATCCCTTCCCCTATCTTATTTCATGCTCCAGGTCCCCCTTGGTCGAGCACAGACCTTCCACTGATGTCAAAGACTTTTGTACGGGCAAGGCTTTTTCCATAGACCTCAACAGGACCACTTCGACTTGCACTTTCTCTCTCCCGTGTGGTATTTCCCCCAGTGTCTCTTGGTCTTGGTAGTTCCCTAACGGAATCAACAAATTTAAAAGAGATCTTTCTCTTAAAGCAATCACATTTTCACTTCCCCTTTCGACGGGATTAATCTTGGCCATTTCACATTTCATAAATCATTCACTTCCTGCTTTATGATAAGACAGCAAACATTTTGCAGAGGCTTTCGAGTGGGTTACTTCCTTTTGCCGGACCACTCCGCTACTCTATATCGCTGGCTTCACAGTCATCAATAACTTTAGAGTTTCTTTCGTGTCTCATCAGCATGCGCGCAAACGTCAGCTGTGAGATATACTTTTGCGGCTTCAATCTTTCCTTGAGACAAAACAGCCTTTCATGTCTTTTGCAAACTCACCGGGTGTGTGCATTCCTTTCTTGTCTCTACGGCTTTGCTTCACGAGTCAAGGTTAACACCACAGGCTTGGCCTCACCTCCCCAACTTTGTCGTTCACCCGGGAGTGTCTCTGGCATCCTTGACACACAATGCAGGCTTCTTCTTGTCTGAGATTTGGCACTGTACGCGTATCCTTCACGGTTTCCGGGAGGCAAAGACTTTGCTCTGGTCCCTCGATTGATCATTCTGTTCCAGTAGGTTCGACTTGGCCCCGGAAGATCTGCTCCTTCTTGTGTCTCACCATGCTCAACTTTTAAAACAAAAGGTCACTACTTTTCATATTTCTGACTCAATGTCCCACAATGCATCACTCCTCTTTTGCTCCTACTTCGCCAGCTCCCCTTAGCAGCATTCTGCCGATTTTAGGAGCAGCAGGGTTTTCTATTGGGATGAATTTGAGGTCAGGGTCTCACCACCTGCCCCTCAAAGTCCTGGGCCTCTGTATGTATTTGACCCAGGGGAGGAGCCCTGGCATGGGTGCTGCCAGGTAGCCTCAGCTGGCCCTGGTTTGGGTTCCTAGAGTAACAGCTCCCACGCCACACGGTAGCCCCCCCCCCCGTACTCACAGGCTCAGTGCTCATGCAGCCTTTCTCCCTCCAGACTCTCCAGAGTTTCTCCAGCTGCTGTTCCTTCCTCCCGGCCTCTGTACACCTTCCAGCATCCCCAACTCACTCAGTGTGCCTGTGTACTCTGCCTTTTATACTGACCGGGAAACTTAACAGGCTACAAGTGGGAGTGACTGGAGAGGGAGGCATGACCTTCCCTGGACTCATCGGGACAAAATGGTGACTGCCCATAGGAATCCCTGGTGCATTGGTTCCTATGGGTATTCTTTATAGCTCCCTTTTGCCTTCTTCGTAGTCTTGTTTCAAAATGGGGAGGGAGAGCTGTAGTTTTTCTTAGGGTTTAAGGGAAAATTATATACGTTTTTGTCAGGGTGAAGAGGGCCGATGTATTGTTGTGGGTGAATGGGTTTTGTGCAATAATATCCCATGATGACTGGCGGTTAGGGATGTATTGGAACGGGGGGAAACCATGTCTCACCCAAGGGTGTTCTTCCCACAGTCTCCAAGGGTCCCTCTCCCAGGTTGTCCTCCCTCGCTTGTCCATCCCCAGGGTTGGGATACAAGAGGTATGGCCCTTCCCTGGCCACCTGAGCCAGGGATCATGGGAATAGCATGGGAGAAACGCCTAAGGTTTCTCACAGATAAGCCTGGCAAAACAAGATGGAGGAAGAGATATTCCAATAAAGAGAACGCAGGAGAGTGGGTGTTATCATTTGGATAATGTCATACAAAGCCTATGGAAGGTGACCCTCAAGAAAATAGGATATATATAAGGAAAGGCAAGAGTGCAAGATGTGGAGGATCAGAAGGAGGAGGACAGAGTAATGACATTTTCACTACATAGTTTAGCTAAAGTAAAATAAGGCCCGTCTTTCCCTTTGTCTATGGGGTGTTCCCTACTTATTTTACTAATGTACTCGCCAGTCAGTGTGAATATCCAAAACAAGTCTGTCCACAGTCCAAATCTAACATATCTGACCCCTACCGCTAATATAACTAAGGCCAGGAGAATGACTCCCTTCTCCTGGTTACTGTGTTTTGTCACAGTGTTTTCTTGACTATTGTTTCAAATCAGTAGACCATTTGTAAATAATCTCTGGTTATGCTCTGGATTAAGTTCTTTTAGGGGTCTGGTATTCTAACCCCCCTCTTTCTTAGAGATTGTCTTAGCTCTGTTCAGGTTTCTTCTTTCTCTCTTGTAGGGTGGGAGACACTCTTGTATATCACTCTCCTCTCCAATATTTTGTTGTTCAACTTCCCATTATAATCCACTTCCTCCCAGGGTGCTGTTTCATGTAGGAGGTTTATCTTCTTATCTGCCTTTCTCTAGTATGCTCTCCTTCTTATCCTTGCGATATGGGTTGCCTTCTATGACCCCCACGGGTCTGTACTCCCCAAGTGTCTCTTTATTCTATACTCTTTCTTATCCTCAGGGTTAAGAATTGACCTTTCCGTTTTACCAATTTATCAAGCTTCCAACTTTATCTCTATGGTTTTCAAATTTCTCCTTATCCCATTAACAGTCTTGGTGTAATAAGATTCTAGTTCTGTTTCTCTCCCACTCCACAGTTTTTGTGCGTCTTTATATCTTGTTAATACAGTTCTGTTTCCCCGGCTTATTTTTCCTTCTTTTCATATTAGCACTGGGACGAGTTTAGTTTACCTTATAATGAGTACCTCTTGACCTTCCGGTATTGCCGTTCCCCATATTACCTTCTGTTTTCTGGGGCAACGGTGCTAGTACCTGTAGGACGTTGGACTCTCTCTTACTTTCTTTTTATCTCTGCGGCTTACTTTCCGCAGTGTCTCCCGCGTCGACGTCCCACTCTTGCCTTCTGGATAGTACTGGCGACGTGACTCGGTTAGGGAGTTCCTTCCTTCTGCTGGTTGTGTTGGCATTGTTGGACGGACTAGCTGCCCACCACAATTACTTTGTGGTCATGCCACCACCAAACTGTGTCCCTCTGTGTTCGGATTTCCTCCACTTTCACACGGCGGTTACCCAGCTTTCTCCCTGTGTCAGAGCTGTTTTTGGACTACGCGGACTCTGCGTTCTGCAACATACCCGCCTACTCTGGCTCTACTAATTAAAGGGGGGGTTCCCCTGGTTCTTTCGGCCGCCCGCTCGCTCTTGGCTTTCAACCCTCTATCTCTGCTCTTTTGGCATATCACCCCTTTTCAGTATACTCTGCAGAGTCCATTAGAGACTTTGATTTAAATGGATAGCCTGTTTCTTGCCACTGAAAATGTAAGTTCACTTTATCTTCATTAAACTGATGGCATTCTGATGTATTACACAAGTCCATATAAGCCATCACTTGGAGGACCTCAGGGAGTTCCTCACAGCAACAGGAGGCCTTGTCCCCAAAGGGTGAGTCTCTCCAGGTGGGGTCCCAAATGCTTCAAACCCTAGGGAGGGTGTTGCGGAGCGGGCTCATCTCCCTAGCCTCACAGGGGACCCCCTGCCCTCCCCCCCTTGCAGAGAAGGGACAAATTCTCTCAATTCGTCACAGAGAGTATCTCAAGGGAAACTGTTGTAAACCTAGTATGCAAGACTACAATCCCCACAAGTCTTTGGGAAGCGCTACAAGAGCTCATGAAGGAGATCTCAAGAGACTATCAGGGAAAATAACTTTTAAAGAGACATTTGTGTATCAAATAACCACAGGAGATAAAATCGAGACCCGAAGAGAAAGCGGCTAGGAAGCTGGCAAGAAAGGAAACAAGACCAGGAGAAGAGAGACATTGTTTTGGCTTGTTTTCAGTTGTTCACATTAGTGGTAGGGTCAGATAGAGTTAGGTTTGGGAATGAGGACAATTACTTTGGACTGCCTGATGACAGACAAGCACCTTCAGTTCATTTAGATAGGCGCTGTGATACTTTAGTAATGGGGAAAGATAGGTGTTTTTCATATCAGTTACATTAAAAAAAAAAGGTAACAGGTCCTCAGTGTATCTGAATTGTACTTCCGACCGCAAACAAGGCCAAATAGGACATCCTCTGCTCCCTTGTCAGGAAGGATTCACTCAAATCAAGGAAAGTAGATGCCCAGATCCACTGGAATGCAATGTGAAGCCCAGGATCCAGTATAGCAGACACATGTCAGGGACTGTTATTGGCATGGAAGAGCTGCTCATGAGGTCTCAAGTGTCATTGGTGCCATACTTGGGACCATGCTCTTCGACATGCAGTGGCATTTGCAGTCTTAGCATTTGTAGCCGCGTAAAGGGGCAGAGGGATCACTTGATGGAAAGGTCAGCAACTGGATTAGCAGAACACCAAGCATAGCTGCTAGAAAGTTCTTCCACTCCTCCTCAGTGGAAGTGGGTTAAGCATTAAAGATGGGTTTGGTAATAACCATCAGCAGCGTAGAAACATGTTTGAATACATTCTTCTTCGGAATTCAACATCCAGGACTTGAATGGTGTGTGGATGTGGAAAGAAGACAACTCGCTTCAGGACCTAATGTACTTCTTTTCTCATTCTACTTTTCATGCTCCTCCGTTCTGGGAGGGTGTTCCAAAGCAGATGGCTCAGTGCAGACCTTCTGGGGAGTGGACATCTCTAGAGTAGACTTATCCACAGTACTTTTGCTCAGTGCTACAAAGATCTTTGCCACCCACTCCCACACTACATTAGGGGACAAACCTCTGTATTGTTGTCCTGACCTATGCCCAATATGCAGCAAAGCAGTTTGTCAGACATCAGCATCTGCTTCCCACAATCTTTACAGAGCTTGAACCCATACTTTTGGGAGGCATGATGCAGGTCAAAAAAGAAAAACACCGTTTGTTCTGAACACAGCGTACGCTAAAGGGGAGGAAAAGGTAAAGAGGCAAGAGCGCTTACATGGCTACGTATATTGTGAAGAATCCTATGGATCCTTCACTGAAACCCTGCCTGAAGTCTCCTCCCTGGTGGACAGGGAAAGGCAGACATTTCCTGATCCTGACCTTGGGGGTGGTGTACTGCAGGAGGATCACCTTTCAGGGTTGTCAAAACAGGTAATGGCATATTGCCATTATAGTGCCCCTGACCCACATATAAGATCTGTAACCCGGGGGTACAAGCTCCGTTACTTCTGAGCAAACCTTGTCAATAGAAAGAACTTAAATACCCTCCTTACTCCCTAAGGTACAACAAAAAAGGATCTAGAGAAAATGCCTTAAAAATCAATATCCTCCTCTGTAACAACCAATCCTAACAGTCCATCTTTTAATGAGTTTAAGGGAAATAAATCTACCATTAAAAAGAGCTACATTCTTGAAGAGAACTAACTTTACTGAAGGGGACTACAAGCCCCAGAATCCTAGAAGTACTGGCATGAGGAAGAGGGCTGAAGAAGTATGCTGTAGCAATTAACCCTAATAGCCCACACCTGAAGGAACCTGGGAGGCATAAAAAGTCCCCTCAGGTGCAGGCAATTGGAAGGAGTAGAAGGGGCTGGAACTGTGACTGGGATGCAAGCTGTAGCAGTAGTAGCAGAAGGAAGAAGGCACAAGGCTGGCAAACCAAGCTGAAGTGGGAGAACAAGAGGGACACCGGAATGTGGAAACAGCAGATTTCACCTGCTTTTTCTGGGCGTGTCCTGTTCCATGAAACTCTGAGGTGCAGCAGAAGACGTGAAGGAGAGCTGTATTTCTCCATGTTAGCCTGATTGCTGTGGTTACCAAGCTGTGGACGTACAGGAGACAGAGGCAAGAATCAACTGTAACTCCCAGAACGTGTGGCCGGACCGGAGACACCTTGTCGGGAGAATGGTGTGGGTCCCCAGCGAGCCAAAAGCAGTAGAAGTTGTGGCAGAAGTCAGGAAAGCAGTGCGACCCGCAATACAAGTGTATAAGAAGCCGGTGAGTAAAGCACAGCGTCCTAACACATTGCGCGAGCATTGCCGGTAACAGTATCCAGCTCCCTGTTAACTCGAATAAGACTTTAACAAGTAGAAGTTGTTTGTTGCAGTTAAAAACGCCTGAACAATGGAAATGTAGCACTCGCGTATAACTTGAAAACCATTTTACTTGTGGGCTAAGCGAACATTGACTGAACCCATTGTTCCATTATTAAAACACGGTTTCGGCTTGAAAGAGTCATCCTGTGTCCCTAATTAAGGAGAGGGAACGCTGCGAAGACCATTACTGAATACCTAAGCTTCACAATACAAGAATTACAATACTTAACTTATGAAAACTACATCAAAGAATGGTTCTGTGTACCTGATTGTGATCCCCAAAGAAAGGCTGTACTGTATCCTGTACTTTCACACAGGAATACAATTATATATCGATCTTTAAACTTTGAAAACTATATCAACAAGTGGTCGTGTGTGCCTGAATTCTAGTCTTCATCCTAACACAACATACCTTTCACTTAAAGAAGTATATAACAACTGAAGAAGAGAACACGAATTACCCAAGCAAAGAGTTTCCCCGTATTAACACTGAAAACAACCTTTTCTCAGAGTTAAGAAGCAAGCTAACTGCACTGTGAAGTTGTTAATAGTTTATTGGCCGAAGATGCAAGTGTGCAATATGAGAAACCAGAGGGTATCCTCACATCTACTCCCCCCTGGATCCGTTTCTCAGGTGGCCAGGGAAAGGTCATCACTTTTGAATCCTGTCCCTGGGGTGGGGAAGCAAGGGAGGATCCCCTGGCTGGAGGGTCCTTGGGGATTGGGAAGAGGGTTCTGTGAAGGCATCATGAAGCAAGACACAGTCAACATGACTTAAAGTTCAAACAAAAGATATTTATTAACTTATATGTCAGGATAGTAGAAGGCCTAACTTGCCCTATGCTAAGATAGGATTTCCCAACCTGAACTAAACTAAGGAAAGTCTGAGTCAACTAGTTCAACTTAAAAGTATTTGTGTCCAAAGCCTATTCTTGCCCTCAGAACTAAAGCTAAACAGCATGTAGGGATGTCAATAATCAAAGAAACCGTGAACAACCCAAAGTTCTGAACTTTTTTGCAGCTCTTAGCTTCTTCTTCAGCCTTCCTTCCCCAAGTTCAAAAAATGTTCAACAAAAATGTCTCAGGATTTACCTTGTTCAAGTTCAAGCAGTACCACACACTCCTTAGGGTTCCCTTCCCCAAGTTCAGCGTAGCACAGTTCAATCCTCTGGGGTTCCCCTTCGCCAAGTTCAAAGTAAAACAGTTCAAACAAAAAGGGTCGTGAGGACCTGTCCTCAAGATGGTATTTGTAGTTCATCAAGTCTCAGGGTTCAATGTAGCAACCAATGTGTGTTTCAGTCTTTCAAAGTTCATCTTAACTCTGGGTCAATCTGACCCTCCTTCTGGTTTGCATCACCAGCTCACTTGTAGTGCTCCTTCTTGGTTGGTTTCACAATGGCTGTCTTTCACAATGTAGGGCTTACTGGTCTAGGCACAGTTGTCAGACCACACAGTCCACTTATCCCAGATCACGCAACACAGATCCCTAGGCTCTTCAGACAACACAGGTTCCTCTGTCTTTGCCCCTGTGTACACATTCCTATTTAGTTAGTTCCTCTTTGTCGGTTTCTTGACTTTATGTGCAGTTTTATACTCTACTGGCGTTGATATAACGTACCACACACCTCTTGTCAGTCTTTGGCCTTGCCTCATTGCATTCTTTCATAAGATTCGATTTGTGGTGGTCTTGTTCATGCCCCACCTTTGGTTGCATTTCAACACGCTTGTTCTTTTCCCCATAGGTTGCTTTTATATGGGTATTTCCCTTTTGAGCTTTCATTAGCCATTAGCTTTGTCTATGAAGTTATATTTCAGCTCAGTATTCAACATGTTTTCATTTTAGGTTTTCAGTCAATTCAGTATTCAATATGCGTAGTTTAGTACTGTTGTAAACTTCCATTCAGTTTGGTATTCAATATGTTTAACTCATCTTGGTTTGAAGCTTTCATTCATACAGCGCTTCATTATGCGTGGGCAGTCCGCCCGGAGCGCTGCAGCTTCTGAGTGACTTTCCCCAATGCTCCCCGGTCTTCGGCGTCAGGTGGCTCCTGCTGCTTCCTTTTACTAACCAGGCTGGCGCTCTGACCTCAGCGAGCCCCGCTCGCACGCTGGTCAGAATTCTGCATACGCCGGCAACGTTGTTGCTTCTGGGTGGACGCAGACAGTATATGGGATACATTACTCACCGTAATCGTATTTCTGATGCTTGTATCTGCTTAGATTCACATGCTGTGCATAGGCCGACATCTAGTGGAAGCTGCGGAGTATTACAGTTTGTTTTTCGAAACTCGAAAATGGGCGTCGACACAGGCGTGCCAGTAATACTATCCCTAGTGTGACGTCCACTGTACCCAAGATCCCTCACGCGTCTAGGATCCTCAGATTGTATTTTTTCTGACATGAGGAAGCATGAGGAGTAGCGTGAGTACAGATAATCCAAGCAGATAGACAGAAAGGTAAGACTACAAGCAATCATGCGCCTTCTCTCGGAGGGGAGGAAGGGTGAGTCGCATGTGAATCTAAGCAGATACAAGCATCAGAAATACGATTACGGTGAGTAATGTATCCCTTCTGAGGCTTGTGGAATCTGCTTAGATCACATGCTGTGCACAGATTAGCGAGCAGTACCAGAAGAAGGAGGTGGGATGTGAGAAGGGTCATGAGCAAACAGGTGTCTTAGAACCGCTTGTCCCACTTGTGTATCTGTCTTGGAATGAGTGTCAATGCAGTAATGCTGAGTAAAAGTGTGAATAGAGCTCCAAGTAGCTGCTTTGCAAATGGTGTCGAGGGGAACATTTGCAATGAAAGCCAGAGTGGCCCCCATGCCTCTAGTGGAATGGGCCCTTGGCGTAAAAGGCAGAGTTCTTTCAGAAAGAGAGTAACACAGCTGTATACAGTTGATAATCCACTTCGAGATCGCGCTTTTAGAGACGCGATCCCCTTCTCTGCCTGTAGCTACGGAGACAAACAGTTGATCTGTTTTCCTTAGCGGTCTGGTTTTATTTACATAGTAGAGGACCGCCCTACGCACATCAAGGGTGTGTAGTTTCACCTCAGCTGAGCTTTGCGGGTTCTGGAAGAAAGCCGGAAGCTCGATGGACTGGTTTACATGGAACTTAGATATAAATTTAGATGAGAACCTAGGGTGTGTGCGTAAAACCAGTTTGTCTTTGTGGATAGCAAAGAAAGGATCCTGCACTGACAGAGCCTGAATTTCACTGACCCTTCTTATAGAGGTAATGGCTACTAAGAAGGCCGTTTTATAAGTCAGGTGTTTGAGACTACTTTTATGCATGGGTTCGAAGGGGGGGCCCATGAGCTTAGCTAGCACCACATTGAGGTCCAATCCTGGCGGTGGGTTCGAAATAGGAGGGTGAAGTCTCTTTACTCCTTCCATGAAGGCTTTAACTACTGGTACTTTCCACCACGATACTCTGTTATGGGATGTGGTGTAAGCCGAGAGGGCTGCCAGGTGTACTTTCAGAGAGTTAAAAACCAAACCTGCGTCCAGCAGGTGGAGCATGTATGTTACAACGTTGGAAGGAGTGCAATCAACTGGGTTGATTTGTTTATTCTGGCACCAAATAACGAATCTCTTCCATTTGTCAAAGTAGCAGTGCCTTGTGTTTGGTTTCCTGGATTCTTTTAGGATGTCCATACACCTCTGTGGTAAATTGAGATGGCCAAACTCTATGACCTCAGGAGCCATGCTGCCAGGTTCATAGAGTTGGGTTCTTTGTGCACTGTTTGACCTTGTTGCTGGGACAGTAGGTTGTACCAGGCTGGGAGTTTGATGGGCTCGCACACCGCCATCCTGTGTAGGTGTGGAAACCATGGTTGTCTCGCCCACATGGGAGCAACTAGGATGAGCGTCATCGATTCTTTGTTCATTTTGTACACCACCTTCCTGATGAGGGGTTGGTGGAAAAGCGTACGCAAACATCCCTGACCAGTTCATCCACAGGGCGTTCCCTTGGGAGTCTGGCTGGGGGAACCTGGATGCAAATCCTGGGCATTGTTTGTTTTCGCTTGTGGCGAATAGGTCTATAGTGGGGAAACCCCACCGAGAGAAGAGATCTTCTACGATATCTCTGTGAAGGACCCATTCGTGTTCTTCTGGGAGGGAGTCTCTGCTTAGGGCATCCGCTAGGGAATTGAGCTCTCCTGGAACATGTTGTGATGACAGGAAGATGTTCCGTCTGAGTGCCCATATCCAGATTTTCTGGGCAAGCTTGGACAGATTTGGCGAACGAGTCCCTCCTTGTTTGTTCAGATAGAACATGGCTGTCGTGCTGTCCGTCCGGATCTGCACCGACAAGTTTAGCAGATGGGGCTCGAACGCCCGAAGCGCTCGGAATACTGCCAGAAGCTCTAGCAGATTGATGTGGTTCTTGGCTACTGAGTGAGACCAGAGACCCTGAGCTGTGTGGTGGAGATGGTGAGCTCCCCACCCAGTCAGGCATGCATCTGTAGTCACCACTGCCTGTACTTCTGGATCGTAAAAGGGTTTTCCCCTTGCGAGGTTCTCTCTTGTCCACCAGTGTAAGCTCTGTACGAGTGTTGGCGAAACGACCACTAGATCGTCCCACTGACCACTTGCCTGAGACCACTGTTTCGCCAACCATTCCTGCATGGGACGCATGCGCAGACGCGCGTGGGGGACCAGGTAAATGCATGACGCCATCATGCCCAGTAACCGCATTGCTTTGCGTACCGTTATTTGTTGACCTGACTGATAATGTGGAATCTGCAGTAGTATATTCCGAATTCTGTCTTCCGAAGGGAAGGTCAACCCTTTCTGAGTATCTAGGATCGCTCCTAGGAACTGTTTTGAGGTGCTTGGCACCAGACTTGACTTCTTCTCGTTGATAGAGAAGCCTAATTCGTGGAGGAGGTCGATAGTCCTCTGAATGTTTGACCTGCAAATTCCTGGGGTTTCCCCCGTTATGAGCCAGTCGTCCAGATAAGGGTACACTGGGATTGCCTCCCTGCGTAGGTGTGCAGCCGCCACCGCCAGTACCTTGGTGAATACCCTTGGTGCTGAAGCTATCCCGAAGGGCAGTACCTTGAATTGGTAGTGGCGACTGTCTACCTTGAAGCGCAAGTATTTTCTGTGCGCTGGGATCATGGAAATATGAAAATAAGCATCTTTCATATCCAAGGTTGCCATGTAATCCCCCTTTTTTAGGAGGGGGATTACCTCTTGTAGCGTGGTCATACGGAATTTTTGGGGCTTGACATACTTGTTGGCAGGCCGTAAGTCCAATACTGGGCGCATTGTCAAATCTTTTTTTGGCACAAGGAAGTAAGTTGAATAAATACCCTTGTTTACCTGGTGTCCCGGGACGAGCTCTATTGCGCCCTTTTGTAGAAGAATGGCGATCTCCTCGAGAAGGATCTTCTGATGTTCTAAGGAGTGTATTCTTTGTCGTGGAGGGTGGTTCCGGGGACGCTGCAGTAATTCTATACAATATCCTGTGGACACTGTTGACAGCACCCATCTGTCTGAGGTGATCCCTTCCCAAGCTTGGGTGAAGTTGGAAATGCGTCCCCCTACTGGGGTTGCGTGAGAAGGGACCCTGAACTGAGCGTCACTGCTTTGGTGGAGGCGTGCCACCTCCCTTGTTGGGGCTGCCTCTGCCTCTTCCACGACCTCTCTTGTTACCCCTGCCGTAACTTTGGGTAGACTGCTGGTTGTTGTTCCATTGTGTACCCTGTCCTTGGGCATAGTTGCCTCTTTGTGAATTTTGGCCGCGTGGGCGGCGAAAATTACCGTTCCCCCTCTGGTTAGGGGGTTTGTTGGTAAGCTGGCCAAGGGATTTGAGAGTCTCGTATTCGTCCTTGGCATTCTTAAGTGCGTCTTCGACCGCTTTCCCAAACAATAGATCGTGTTCCACCGGCTTGTCTATTAATGAAGCCTGGGTTTCTGTTTTGAACCCCGACTGCCGTAACCACGCATGTCTCTTGATAACCGTACCTTCTGCTATCAATCTTCCTGCGTTGTCCGCGGCGTCGAAAGTTGCTTTTAATATGCAACCAGACACGGCTCTCTCTTCTGCCGAGATCCGAGCCAACTGGCCCTTTAACGGTTCAGGAGCAGAGGCTATGAGCGCCGCGACCTCTTCCCATTGATGGCAGTTGTAACTTGCCAACAGGGTGGTGGAGTTTGCAATCCTTGCTTGGTAGGCGGACGTTGAGGCTACCTTCCTGCCAAACCCGTACAGTTTTTTGCTCTCCTTGTCGGGAGGAGCTTCTGATGACGATAAAGGTGTCCCAGCCCTCTTCCGAGTGTTGGTAACCACTAGGGAGTCTGGTTTGAGATGTCCTCTTATATAAAGAGGGTCAGACTGGGCTGCCCGAAAAAGTTTTTCGACTCTGGGGTTGACGGCTCTGGTGAGGTTAGGATTCACCAGGGATGGATCTATTCTGCGTTGGATGGATTTAAGGATAGAGATGGTCTGAGCGACCGGCCTCCTCTCTCCCACCAACTCTTCTGCGAAGTCCCTTTCCTCCTGTACACCGTGGGTGTCGATGTGAAAATGTTCTGCTGCGCGAGCGAGAACTTCATTAAGGAGGGGCTGGTTATCGACTGGCGAGTCGGTAACTGGGGCTTCACTCTCTACCGGGGAATCTACTCTGTAAATTTCTTGCTCATCTTCTATCTCCTCCAGGTCCTCATCATCCGCATAGTATTCAGTCCCGGTTTGTTCCTCCATAATTTCAAACTCCTGGTGTGGAGTAGAGTATGGAGTAGAGTAAGGCTGCACCTCGAAGGGTTCATGTCTTTCAAACCGGGCCTTTTTACTTAGGGGGTTAGGATCAGAGGAGCCTGAGGGTGTGGCCCCTAGAGGGTCATACGAAAGGAAATGTTCTGGGTTTTTTTCATAAAAATCAGCTAAGGAAGACATCCTTGACATGACCCTGTCTATGTCTTCACTGGACCATACTTTGGAACAGGGTATGACTTTAGTAGGCGCTTTAGGGGACTCAAGGGTACCCTTACTGGATGTTGAAGTCCCAGTAGATTTGTGTTTGTCTGTCTGCTTAGGGTGGAAGGATGGTCTTAGAGGAGTGGAAGGCTGTGCTTTCCGCTGTTTCCCCCCCTCCCCATGCGTGGAAAAATGTTTTCCCTGCCCCTTGGAGGCCCCAGAGACCTTCGACGGCTGTCGTCGAGGGTCTGGGGAGGTATCTGTGTGTTTCGAGCGTGAGGCCTCGCTGGTGATAACTGCGGCCTCGGTCTCCTGGAGCGCGGCCTGGGGGTGGAAGTCGTCTTCGTCTTCCGACGATCGAACTTCCGTTAATCTAGGGAGCGAGGCACTCTTGGCAAGAGTGGATGATTGCCTTGCGTCATGAGGCGATCTCGATCGAGAGCGCCCAGAGGACACCGAGTCGGACCGTTCTATCTGTGCCTCTTTCCGAGAAGTCGACGTCGTCGAGATTCGGTTGGACTTCGTGTGCTTAGTGTGTGTAGCGCTTGCGTCGCCGGGGGTCTTCCCCATATCCGCCCTGCCGGACAACCTTCCGAGGTCGGGGACCTGCGCTCGGCAGTCTTTCGACGCCCTAATGCCCTCGCCGTCCGAAAGTACGGCGTCGCTGCCATCGCTGAAGGCGCCCTCCGCTGCCATGGCCGCCTGCCTGGCGTGGTGGGCCCAACGCTTTGTCGAATGGTCCTTAAGTGTCTTAGGCTTAAACCTACTACACGCTCTGCAGTTCGCTTCGGGGTGGTCCCTCGGCAAGCAGAGATTGCACGTGGCGTGCCTATCGACCCAAGGGTATTTGCGGTTGCACTTGGGGCAGAATTGGAAAGGGGTACCCTCCATACGCACCTTGAGGCAGCGAGCTGGTAAGTGTAGGAAATATATAAGGTGTACCTAACGGTGTACCTATATACCAAGAGTGAAGAGTATGTACCACCCCCCACTCTCCCTACTTGCAGGGCCGAGGCCAGCGGCCTACTAGGCCCGGGCCGAGGCCAGCGGCCTTCCGAGGCCCAGATCCGTCGTGCAGCAGCCGACGGTCGATGTCTTCTCCAGCCGTCGTCGAGTGTCGAGGGTCGAGGTTGGGGTGGGGAAGGATGTTAATAAATAATTTTAAACTTCAATAATAAGCAAAAGTATGGCTAAGGCCAGGGAACTCCGCAAGATGCTTCCGACCAGTATGGCGGAAAAAAACAATCTGAGGATCCTAGACGCGTGAGGGATCTTGGGTACAGTGGACGTCACACTAGGGATAGTATTACTGGCACGCCTGTGTCGACGCCCATTTTCGAGTTTCGAAAAACAAACTGTAATACTCCGCAGCTTCCACTAGATGTCGGCCTATGCACAGCATGTGATCTAAGCAGATTCCACAAGCCTCAGAAGTATATATATATATATATATATATTTTGTTTTTTCTTTTCTCTCTCTCTCTCTCTCTCTCTCTCTCTCTCTCTCTCTCTCTCTCTCGTTTGCTGCGCCAGCTGCTCAATCTCCATCACGCAGGCTCCCACACCTCGGGTTTGTCGGCTGGCATCCTCGCTCCTCTTCAGGTCCCACCATGGTTGGCTCCTCACAGAAAGTGTCCCCTTGTCTCTCCTACACAGGGCTCCATTTTATATACCTGTAGCAAGTTTGTAGGTGTGGAAGCATAATGAGGCTTGCCTGACCAGGATTAAGGGGACATGCCTGAACCTCACAGTACTCTGCAGGCATCTTTCTATACCAGACTGGTAAAATGAAGGTGAAGTGTTCATTACTCACAGTCTGCTCATTCTCGTCCCAGTACATTCAAATGTGAGGAAATGGGGGGGGGGGGGGTCTTGCAGTAGCCCATAAAGGTCGGGGGAAGAGTTAGGTTTGTCATTAATAGGGAAAGGGAAATACCATGTCTCGCCTGTGGGTATCCCACTCCCCCACTCCCAATCTCTGAGAGTCCTCCACTCAGGTGATCGGCCCTCACTTCTCCATCCCCAGGGTCGGGATCCAAAAGCAATGGCCTTTCCCAGGCCACCCGAGAAGAGGATCAAGTGGGTTCAGGAGTGAGAATACCCTTAGGTTTCATCACAGTAAACACAGGTGAGACATGGTATCCCCACTTCCCCATTGAGAACCAACCTAACCCCTTCCCCTGACCTTTTTGGGCTATTGTAAAACATCTCCCCTCATTTTCCCACATTGATATGGTATGATAGGTTATTTATAATGCACTTAATACCCAGAGGTTTCTAAGCACGGACCCGGGGTTCGAACCTTTGTTGCTCCATGACATCATGCTTCCAAGACGAGCACGTTGACCCAGAGCTATTCTCCCGAGACCTTCAACCTATGGCAGTACTGGGACGAAGAAGAGGCGACTAGGAGTAGTGAACACTAGTAATTCATTTCAACGCTCTAGTACAATCCCCTCTGATTACAGTCACGCAAAACCAATTGAGAACTCACACCTACAACATGTCAAGTGGTTGCCAGTGTATAAGAAGAGCGGAAAAGAGCAGCTGTGGTGGGTCCTGCAGGGAAGCCAGGATGCCGGCAGACGACCCCAAAGATCTGTGGTGCCCAGGAGAAGTTGGGACATTGGAATTCCACAGGTGTGGGAGCCTCTGTGGTCATGGTAAGCTTGAGCTGCGGGCCAAGAAAAAGAAAGCAAGCCAAAAGAAGCGCCGGCAGAAGAGAAGCAAGCTGCCGGCGAACACAGAGAAGCCTCAAAGGTGCAAGCAGATCTTGCAGTTAAAGGCAAGCCAGCAGGCGGAGCAGACGGGATCCATCGCAGCTGCCCAACAGGAACGCCAAAGAGTGGTGAGTGAAGGAGAAATTACCTAACCGTAATGTTCTTTCTATGGATTCTTCTCCCGCAGATTCCTCATCTCTAGCTTTGCTGCTTTGGAAAATTTTCAACAGGGGGCGTAGTTGACCTCGACCCGGCGCCGACCATCGATCCCTCTTGCTCGGCGTCTGGTTGTCAGCTCCGGACGTGACATCAGGTGTCATAAGTACCACTTCACTATACCCCAACCTCATTTCCCCCTTTTTTCCTGAGCACCACACACTGCATAAGAAAACAAACAGAACAAACGTGCTAATGAGCCCTTTAAAACAGAAAGTCATTATAGACCTCCGAAGGAGGAACAATTGGAAAAGAACACTAAGAGTAGTGTTGGAAAAATCTTTGTTTTAAGACTAACAGGAAGACAGAAAAATTGACACTTAGGACCATCACCAAGTCAACTTTTTTTAAATAGAAAGATGTGCACCAACCAGCAGGGATGGATAGGAGGGAAGATGAGGAATCTGTGGGAGAAGAATCCATAGACAGAACATTACAGTAAGGTAATTTCTCCTTCAATGGATTGCTTTTCTCCCACAGATTCCTCATCTAATAGACTCCCAAAGCAGTAATGAAGGAGGCAGGCAGAAAAACATACTAAGAAATTTTGCAGCACTGCCCTGCCAAAACACGCATCAGAAGTGCAAGCCACATCCAGGCTATAGTGCTTTGCAAAGGTATGCAAAGATGACCAAGTCACAGAGCGGCAAATATCCAGGACCAAGACACCACCCCACTGCAATGCAGTGGATGCAGAGACCCTCCCTTGTGAAATGGGGCTTGATGCCTGCTGGTAATTCCTTCCCACCGGTCTGGTAACATTCATCTATGAAGGGAATTATCCAACAGGATAACGTCTGCTTCATTTTGGGTTGGCCCTTACGGGCTAAGGAAAAAGCCACAAAGAGCTGCTCAGCTCTCCTAAAATGAGCTGTCCTGACGATATAGTAACAACACCCTCTTAGGGTCTAAACGATTTAACCGTTCCTCCTGCTTAGAAGCGAGAGGAGGAGGACAGAAGACCTGAAGGTGATGGACTGTGACAAGTGAAATTCTGATACGACCTTGGGGTGGAAGCCATGCCTTGCCCCGAGTGAAACTTTCTCCTGGAAAAAGCGTAGGAAGGGTGAATTATAACATAAGGCCTGTAGTTTACTCACCCGCCTAGCGGATGTAATAGCCACCAAGAAGGCTGTTTTCAATTAGAGAAGCCGTAAAGGACAAGAGTGCATAGGCTCAAAAGGAGCTGCCATCAGAAATGTAAGAACCAGATTAAGATCCCAAACTGGGACAACAAAGGGAGTTGGGGGAAACTTACTTACAAGACCTTTCAGGAATTGTGCCATTACTGGGATAGTAAAAAACAAACCTTGATCCAGGGATCTCTTGAACACAGTCAAGGCGGACAAATATCATTTGACTGTGGTGACCTTAAGGCCTGCAAAGGCCAGTAACAGAAGGAACTCCATCACTGTAGTGGTGGGGCAAGAGATCGGGTCAATCTCGCATTCCCTGCACCACGCCTCAAATCTTCCCCATCTGCACGCATACAAAGATCTTGTAGATGGTCTGCATGGAGCCAGCAACACCTCACCTCTTCCTCAGAGAGGTCCCAGTCATCATATCTCATCATCTCAAGAGCCACGAATGTAGATTGAGGGATTCCGGGTTTGGAGGGAGTATCCGGCCTTCCGACTTGGTTAAGAGATCCGGATGCTGAGGCAGCCGGACAGATCCAGAGGTCGGAGTACCATGTTCTCCTCGCCCAGTCCGGTGCAAGAATATGGTCGCTCAAAACCTCTTTACCCTCCGGAGAACCCATGGAATGACGGGAATAGGAGGGAACGAGTAAAGGAGAGGGAAGGTCCAATCCAACAGAAACGTGTCCCCCAGTGCAGCGTTCGTTGAGAATTCCCTCGAGCATAACAGTTCCTATTTCCTGTTGGACTCCTTTGCGAACAGATCCACTACTGGGGTATCCCAGAGGGTGAAGACCTCCTCTAGGACTTTCTGGCACACTTCCTACTCGTGTGAGACCATGGACTGCCTGCTTGGAGCATCCGCCAAGTTGTTCTCTGTGCCCGCCAGATGAAGGAGGTGCTGCAACAACCAGAACCAAAGCATCATCGCCTCTGTGTAGAGGGGGCAGGAATACACACCACCTTGCTTGTTCGCCACTGTGTTGTCTGTCAGAACGAGGAATGCTTCTCCTGCAGAGACAGGGCAAATGCTTTCAGGGCTAGCCCTATAGCTCATAACTCCAGCCTGTTGATGTGCCACCTGGCTTCAGACGTTGACCAGAGGCCGCTCACCTGCAAATCCTCGCAGTGAGAGCCCCAACCCTTCAAGGACGCATCTGTGACCACTCGGGTCTGAGGCCAAGGGAGCCAGAAGGGTTCCCCCGCCAAAAGACTGTTGCGGTACGCCCACCAGGACAGGTCATTGACCACTGATGTGGACACTCTGAGGAGATCAGAGAGAGAGCCGAGGTACTGAGAACACTGATCCCTCAGTAACCATTGCAAGGATCTCATGTGCAACCCGGCCTCTGGTACTAAAAAAATCCAGGAAGCCATGAGGCCAGAAGGCAGAGAAAGGAAGCCGCTGGTAGAGTGGCATTGTTCCAGAACAAATCCACCATCTGTGTTACTCTCTCCACGGGAAGGAAGGCCTTGCCCACCCGGGTGTCTAGGACTGGTGTTGTGTGGGACTTCTTTAAGTTTAGGGAGAAGCCCAGCCTATGAGTAGCAAGCAGGTGTCCTGCAGATGGGACATGACCTGCCCTACTGACGTCCCTCAGATCAGCCAGTCGTCCAGATATGAAAATACGTGGACTCCGGATCTCCTGATGTGAGCTGTAACTACCGCCATGAGCTTGAAGACCCTTGGGGCGGAGGTAAGGCCAAAGGGGAGCATCTTGAATTGATAATGCATATCTCCTGTGGTGACCCTTAGGGACTTCTTGTGCTTTCAATAGATCGGCACATGGAAATAGACATCCTGTATATCTATGGACACCAGCTGGTCCTGAAGTTCGAGAGCGTGGAGAATCTCTCTCAAAGTCACCATCCTGAATTTGACTTTCCTCAAGAACTTGTTCAAAGCCCGGAGGTTCAGAATGGTACGGCAACCTCCTCCCTTGGGTACCAGGAAATACCGGGAATACCAACCCAATCCTCTCTGTTTGGGAGGTACCTCTTCCACAGCACCCTTCAGCAACAGGGCTCTCAGTTCTTCCTGGAGCTCCTGTCCCGATTGGATTGGAGGTGGGGGGCGGTCTGTCTGGTGGTTTTCTTAGAAATGGCAGACAATAACCCCATTGAATGAGCTGTCGAGCCCAGGCATCGAATGTAATTCCTTTCCAATGGAGCAAGTGCTCCGTCAAACGTCCTCCAACCGGTGCGCTGTGAGAGCGGAAATCAAAGCGGCTTCGGAGGCTGGGCCGCCACTGACGCTGCCTGTTGGCCTCTAGAAGCCCCTCTGCCCCTTCCGGAGCGGGAGAAACGTTTCTACCCTTGCCTGGCTGGTGGGAGCTGCGCTCACCAGTCATAAGGAGCATATCTCCTGTAGCCCCGTGCCCTAAAGGCGAAGCTAAAAGCAGATTTGGCCGGCTGCACAGCTAGGCCTAAGGATTTGGCAGCAAGTTTTGATTCCTTGATTTTTTCTAAGGACTCGTCGGCTTTGTTGCCGAAAAGAAGATCGCCCTCTAAGGACATATCCAGAAGTTTTACTTGGACGTTAGGTGAAAAAACAGTGGTTTTAAAGTAGGCCTGCCTTCTCAGTGTTAAGGCCGAAACCATACATCGGCCTACACAGTCAGCGATGTCCAGGCCTGTTCGCAGCGAATGCTTGGCCACCGCCTTCCCATCCTCCATTAGCAGTAGGAAGCCCTTGTGCATTTCTCCTTCTGGGACATACTGAGCAGCATTGTCCACCGCTGTCCATAGACCGGAGTATTTGTCAAAACTGCTTGCCACATTTGCAGCTTTGAGGGCCATGGTACCTAAAGTGAATGCCTTTTTTGCCAAGGCATCTACTTTTTTTTGCTTTTCTGTCTGGGGCAGAGTGGATGTAGAGGATGCAGGTCTAGAAGAGACCATAGCAGCCTGCATAACAAGCCCCTCCAGGGAAGGGTGAGAGGAGAGGTATGAGGGGTCTCCTCTAGCCGGCCTGTACTTCCCGGAAATGGTGGAGCTGACGGGAGGAATGGAACATGGGTTTTGCCATAGAGCTGCCAAAGGATCGGCAATGGTGGAGTTTAGAGGCATATTCCGTTAAGTGGCAAGACCTTCCTGTAGGATGTCTGGAAGGTCATAACCTTGCACAGGCGCCACTGAGGAGTATAGTCCCAGGGTGTCAATAACCCTTTCTACCAGAGCCCTGTATTTAGATGTATTGTGAAGATAGGGCTGGGACTGCTGAAACTCAAGGTCAGGCGAAGTGTCCAAACCACTGGCATCTTGGAGGACTTGAGCTAACTGTAAAAGCTCATTATGGTCGTCAAAATAGTCGACCCCTCCTGAACCCAAGAACATCGGGTCGACATCTTGGTCGGACCGGGGTTGTGGAGTAAGTACTTTCTCAAAAACCGTTGAAATTGAGGGTTTGTCTTTCGGCACCGTGATGGTGGATGTCGGTGTCCATTAAGATGCAGTAGCGTCGACATCCTTGGATGCACGGGGGTAGTCTGGCTTCCATAGTATTTCTTTCGATGTCGAAAGATTTATCGGCACGGACATAGTCGGTAACGTGGCACTAGAGGGGTCAGGTACACTGAGCGCCGCTCTTGGCTCCGAGGTATGCTGCATGGGGGATGGGAGCTGCGCAGACTGCAGCATGCTGCTTGAACATTGCTAGCATCGAGGATTGGAAATCCTCCCACTCCTGGCGGGTGCTAGGCACAGCCGACGGCTTACCTTTTCCGGTGACTACTCGGAATCCCGACGATGGCGGTGGCACCTTTTCTTTTTTTGGGACGAGGAAGAGTGGCTCCTTGAGTGAGACCTTTTCTTCTTCTGCTGGTGTTTCTCAGGGGTACGCTCCTAGGTTTCGGCGTCCGAAGGCCGAACCGTGGACTGCGCCAGAGATTTTGAGGGCGGTCAACCCAGAGCAAGCTTTGCAGCCCGGTCGCAAAGGGATTTCGTTTGCATTTTGGTGCACAACGGATACCCATCAGGCCCATGACCCGTGCCGAGGCACCAGAGACAACTCGTGTGGGTCGGTGAGGGACATCTTGGTGACACAATTGGAACACTGCCCGAAACATGACACCCATGCAACCGACATCTCATGCCAAGGATTTAGCGAAAAAATACAAAGTTGTGTGACGAAAACGTTGAGAGTCGAAAGTCTGTCTTCTGTGAAACACCTGAGGGTATCCTCCCGAGTAGACCTCGAGAATCCCTTATTCTGTTGGCCAGGGAAGGGCTGGCTCTCTCAGATCCCAACCTTGGGGGTGGACGAGTGAGGGAGGATCACCTGGGTAGGGGAGCCCAGGCTTATGCTAGGGGAAATGCCCCGGGTGAGACGCAGTATTATACCGAAGAAGAAGGTGAGGAAGACGAAGTCCCTAAAGCCTTTTAGGCTGTTCCACATCTACTTCCCTTCCGCCCAAAGGATCTCCCTTATTCAAATCCAATGACCCCTCCATATCTGATAAATTCCTTAGGAACCCAAACCATGGTACACCCAGAAACCATCTCTCCCATAATGTCTGCTTTCTTGGTTCCTGCTCGAATACTCCTAACCATTCTACTCCACGTCCCTAGGATTATTTTTTTTCACAAAACACAACCGTTCCCACAACCCCCCCCCCCCCCGTTCAGGTCTTGATAAAACCTCTGGCCATTTTCGTTCATCCCACAACCTATCGCCCTCCTTTTCCAACCCGAACACTTCCTTAAATTGTGACAGACAGCGGACAAATGCTAAAACTGTTTAGGTGACATGTGCCAACCCAAGGGTCAGGCAGAGACAGGCAATTAACCAGAATCACATACACCAGACGGCCCTTTCTCTTCCCCACCAGATTAAAAGGTGGAGTACAAGAGCGCAATACGAGGAGAGAAAAGACGGCGCATATGAGGGGGTGACAGACACGATCTTGCCTTTTCCGATCAAGGCCCGTGAAACCTTCGCAAGTGGAAACCTAAGTCTGAGAACAATAGTCAGCGTGTATTGCAACAGATGTCAATGGTACACAAGACCCTCCTCTGATGATTACCCAACTGGGGAGAGACGCTTGTCTCAGAGGTACCAACCTTGACTTGAAGGAGAAGAAAGCCAAGCTGTTCATCACAGCCAGTGAGTTGAGGGGAGAGTCGATAACACAACCGAACTGTGTTGAACGAAAAGTAGCCAACGGCTAATTTGAACTTTTGAAAGATTTATAGAAACTGTTGAGAAAAGAGGGGGAAAACCAGCAACTGAGGAATCCAGCACCAGGTGGGTTCTCAAGCAGGAAACTCCAGGCCATTACCCGATGGTATAGACTACCATAATCAGAAGGCCTTGGGAAAAGGCGAGAAGAGGTCAAAGTGGTAATACAGTGGTCTCATAAAATCCTATGTACCGTCAAATGTCTTTGACCGACAGATGATTGTGAAAGAAAGGGAAATGGGTCCCGCTTAGTGAACTGTTTCGTAAGGGTTGGCAAGAGTGAACCCGGCAGAGGGATGCTAATGAGAAGGGGCGAAGCCTGAAGAACTGTTTAAAAAAACATTACGACACGTGAAAGTAAGAAGTATTGGGAGACTAGGGGAAGTGAATGGTCCCCCTTGTCAAGTGGGTCCGAGCCTGGTCGAGGGAGATCCAGGTGTGAAAAGTCCTCAACCAAAGTCCATTTGGAAAGGAATTTTTTGTTTGTTGTTGAATACATCAGGCCCTCGAAGGCAAGAGACTTTTCATTAAAAAGAGACTTAACCATTGAATAAACTGATAGCTGGAACAGAACTGTCGGCTTGTGCTGGGAAAGCTCGAACGTGTGCTGTGCTCCAAGATCCCACCTTGTCCCGTGCTGAAAACGTGGGGAAGGGGGACCCCTGGCAATCACAAGCTGACTTATTATTTGGAACACTTCTTTCTTTATTGAAACCCTATGCCACACTCTTTCTGTAATTAGTTGTAAGGATTTGGCAATAGTTTTTTTTAGTGTAGGCCTTTTTATTTTGACACAACACCAGAAGGACTACCTTATTTTATTTGATGGTCAAAGCTTGCTCCCAATTTAGATATAGGTTAGGCGTTTTTCCACCCTGCATTTACAGTTTAATAAACACCCATGAATTGTGATCACTTGTGTCTGTCTTTACTGTTGCCACTGTGAGTTCCTTACAGTTCCCAAGCAGCGCGATAGCGCGCAGGAAAAAAGAACTTAGGTTGGGGCGTAGTGACGTGGTACTTCTACGATGCCTGATGTC
Source organism: Ambystoma mexicanum (assembly GCF_040938575.1). Taxonomy (NCBI): domain Eukaryota; kingdom Metazoa; phylum Chordata; class Amphibia; order Caudata; family Ambystomatidae; genus Ambystoma; species Ambystoma mexicanum. Next base: position 524,803,598 of record NC_090933.1, read on the forward strand.
ATGTCCGGAGCCGACGACCAGACGCTGAGCAAGACGGATCAATGGTCGACGACCGGGTCGATGTCCACTACGCCCCCTGTCGAAAGTTTTCTAAAGCAGCAAAGTTGGAGGGAATATCTATCAGATGAGGAATCTGTGGGAGAAAAGCAATCCAAGGAAAGGCAATGTCGCTCGAGACCGGGGCGCTCCAAGGGGGCTGTTATGTTATGCTACTTTGCATTTATATAGCGCCCTATGTACCAGTGGTATGGTCTGAAGGCGCTGGTAGGTTGAACCCCCTTAGGAACCGAAGTTCAGGTCAGTAGAGAGAGTCAAAGGTGCATGTGCGCACATGATATGTGTGCAGCTGGTGTGGCATTTGTGTAATAGCTGCTTCTTAGCGGTAGGTGTGGTGGTTGAGAGATCAGGAGTATGTGTTCGTTCTGGCAGGATTTATCCATACCGAATGTGGCTGTGTTCTAGTTGAATGGTGGTGTAAAGAAGAGAGTAAGCGTGGTGATGTGATATGATGGGTTACATGCTTTTTCAAACGTTCCATGCACTCCAAAACGTTCCATGTAAGTCATGCAATTCTATGCACTCCAGTCCACCCCACGGCTGTGTGTAAGTGGAACAAATGCTGAATGAGCCGAAAAGAAACAAACCGAAGTCATGGGTTGCATGGAAGTTAAGCGGCAAAGTAAATAATGAATATTGAATGCCGAACTGAATGGAAACTTTATGGTCAAAGCTACGATCCGATAATAGATGAACATGAAATTGCTCGTTTGAAAGCAATGTACGAAATAAGAAAGCAAGCGTCAAAGTTTGCAAAAGAGTAGGACGGAGAGGTAGGGAAGAACCAAAACCAGCATCTTGTACATGAATGCAGAGCAGCAAGGCCAAAGACTGGCAAAAGGAGATGACACAGATTGTGGCAAAGCCAAGAGGCTAACCAGGAGAAGCCAAGTGAGTGTGAACCTTCATATAAACCCAAGCGGCCGACAAGAAGAAGACAAGTGTGTGTGAATCTGTACACAGGGGCAGATACAGAAGAACCTCTGTGGGCTGAAGAGCCTAGGGTTCCTGGTTTTGCGACCTGTGAAGGGTGTACTGTGTGGTCTGATAGCTGAGCCTAGACCAGTGAACCCTCAATTGTGAAAACCAAGGACATTAAGTACACCAAGATGGAGCAATACAAGTCAACTGTTAATTCAATCCAGGAGGAGTGTCAAGTTGATCTGGAGTTGTGTTGAACACTGAAAGGCCAAGATTAAGTATAAATTGGCAATTGGAAGTCTTGGGGAAGGGAACCCTGCGAGTTGATGAACTGCATTGCTGTCTTGAGGACGGAGCCTCAGGACCCTTTTCAACTGTGTTTCCTTGTACTTGGGAAAGGGACCCGAGGATTGTGTGGAACTGTATTGCCTTGAACTTGGGGAAGGGAACCTCAAGGATCTGTGGAACTGTTTCGAACATGGGAAAGGTAATCCCGAGACGTTTGTAGAACTATCTTGAACTTGGAGAAGGGGAGATGAAAAGGAAGTAAGAAGCTGGAAGAAGCTCAGAACTTTGTGTTGATCACAATTTCTTTTATTTTTGACATCCCTACACATTGTTGAGCTTTAACCTCAGTTAAGTATAGGCTTTGGACACAGACAGACTTTTAAGTTGAACTTACTGACTCAGACGTTCCTTAGTTTTGTTCAGGTAGGGAAATCCCACCTTAGCATAGGGCAAATTAGGCCTTAAACCATCCTGACATTTGAGTTAATAAACCATTTTATTTTGAACTTTGAATCTGTTGTCTGTGTCTTGCTTCATGATGTCTTCACAGCAAGCATTACCTGAAGCTAAGAGAGTGGCACCTAGCTTCTGGGTAATTGACTGAGCCGATAACTGGCAGAAGGGTGCAGGTAAAGTTGGGGAAGGGAGAGTGACTGCTTGTAAAGTCTATTTTGAAGTTGACACAACTTGTAGTGCCAGAGACTGTGGAAGACAGAGAGAAGCAAGTCTCAAAGGCAAACCCAGGTTGTTATTGTGGCAGACAGACAAAAAAGACAAAGGGGATGCCCCTTTTGAAGAGAGTTAGTCAGAGGAAGAGTGCCTTGATGAAGCACTTTGAAGTATATCTTACTGAAGCCTGTCTAAAAATACAAATAACTGAAGTGATGGTAGTAGTCCAAAGTACGGAAGCTGTGGTGGGATATCTGGTTGTCAGTGGATGCAATATTGCAGTAGTTCAAACAGAGGAGCACTGTGAGACAAAGGTTAATGTTCTCATAGTGAATGAAGTACAAGCAAAGTTGTTAAAGTTGAAGCAGCAGCACTAAGAAGTCATCCTGACAAATATACCACTGTGAAGCCCAAAACTGTAACCAAGAGAATACAAACTGTTAACCAAGAACTGTGCATCACTGGTAGTTGTGGATATTGCAATTCTTTTGAACTGTGGCAAGCTTTCTTGAGGAAGGTGACAAAGCATTGTGGCTGGGATCACCATTGGTCCTATTTGGGGAAAGTGGATACTTCACCAAGAAGAAGAGATTTGCTGATGTGCTTGTGCTTGGTGATTGCTTGATGTTTAGTCCACAACAGTTTTTTTTAAATTATCGTATATTGAATGGTGTACATGCAGTGGTCCCGGGAAAAAAGTTACATTTACAGGAGTTCAATGGAGTGGAAGAGCACCTTGGTGCTTTATTGATACCATAACTCCATGCACAACAGATAAGAGACTTCTGACATTCTTAATGGATTGATAGTTCTGACTTTGATGCAAATGCAAAGTTCTCGCTGTGCCTCTCATCGCAGAAGCACATTACGGTCGTGGTAGGACAAAAATGACTAGAATTTCGCTAACAGGTTAATCCTGACTTTGCCATGCACCATTACATCTATGTCAAGGCGTTGCAGGGGTAACAGTTTTCATGTTCAATTTAGTTTCTGTCTTTGTATATGATGGCACAAAGAAATCCAATGTCACCCTTAATTATGATTTCAGTGTCCCGCATCTGTTGATCCTTTACCACAAACCAGAGCAATCTGAAGCCATGTACAATATACAGGGGGCCACAATCCTCAAAGGGATTACATCGCTATGTCTTGATGATAATCGGTGGGATTCTCAGCCTAAACAGGCAGAGAATACCCCACCCTTGTGTCTTGTATTTGAGGCAAAACACTTACTTGAATGGGCGGGACTGGCTGTTGGCAAGGTGTCAGTGGATACCATACCTGAACTATTTGGTCTCCTCAGCATACACTATTGATTTATTTCATTTGATTTGACAGCACAGACCCCTTTCTTGTCTGTTTTATTACACAAGGTGCATTTAAGTAGATGATTGATCAATGCTGCAGGCTTTTGGTATGGCCTCCACTGGAAGGGGGAGGAGGGCTTTTTCCAAGACATCACTGATTTGTAGGGTTGATACACCTAACAAGCTCTTCTCTGAGGAGTGATGATGCATAGTTTTATACAGGTTCATTTGATACTGTGCCCTTTGGGCGAACTTGCATCTCTCAAACTTTAGGTCCAAAATGTTTTTGCAGTCTGCTGCGGTCCTGTAGAATTGCTCCTCCTCCTTGCTGGCACCAGTCTCTTCCCACTCAATGAAGTCATTATAATAACGTGCCACCCTGGGTCTAAATTGTGTAGAAACATGGGTTGGTTCCTAGCGGCAGAAAATGTCCCTGTATCCCATGGCAATTAGATGTGTGTCAAACGTTTTCTGCCATCTGTTCCACAAAAGTAACAGTGGGCCTAGACCAGCCTGAAATTTATGTTATATTTGTGGAACTCCCAAGATACCACACACTGTTTATTTATTATATATTGTGTGTGTGTGTGTTAGACAGTATTTGGCTGATGTTCACAGTGATAACGGCTCAAAGAAACGTGATGGTTAATGCAGTTCCACAAACATTAGGGGCAACTTTGTATAAGCTTACACTGTACAGGTGCTGTACTTTTGTTGTCATTAAGAATAAGTGGAACAGAGTTTTTGCGAAAGACAGAATATGATAGGCGGATTAACATTGCATGGCCAATAAATTAGTTGACAGGACATTAAAAGAGCTTTTTTCCCATACTGGAGGTAAATTCATGTTTTTTTTGTAGCAGGACCTGTTCTAGATTTGTCAATATTTATCTCAAGACTATGTTAATAATCCAATATTTGCAGGTCACCAAATTGAGAAGGGGTTATCGGTTAATTTATTTGTGTAATCTATTGTGCACCATGAATTAGGGAAGGGGGATGTATTGTGCTAAACCTAATTGTAATGTGCCTATAATATAAATATTTAAGTGTTCTAATAAGGGGATGGGGACAGGGGTGGGGGGGTTCTTCAAAATGTTTTTTGAATTGAAGCAGCTGCATCTTCTAACTAACATTACCGTAAGAGAGTTTTCCCCCCCCGCCCCTATTTTTTCTTCCGCATTTCATTAACAGAGCTAGTGTGGTGTAAGCTCAACAACTTATCAGAGGAAAGAATGGTGACTAAGGGTGGAGATTAACTATGTTTTGTCTCATGGAATGTGAATAGTATTATTAACCAATTAAAAAGGAAGAAAATAATCGACCACTTCAACGACCTAAAGGCGGATATATGTTTATTGCAGGAAACACACTTAGTACAAGAGGAAGTGAAAAGTTTGAAGAAAGAATGGGTACGGAGCGTATTTGGCTTGTCTTATGACTCAAGGTCACGTGGAGTGGCAATATTAATTCGTAAAAAATTACCTGTTCAAATACTGAAGCATTACTCAGACAGGGAGGGCAGAACAGGGAAGGCAGAATGATTACATTGTTAAAGAATATCCAAGGTGAAATTGTAGCTTTGTGTAAAATATATGCCCCAATGGTGGATGATGGTTCTTATATATATATGGGCCCAACCTTACTGGACATGAATACCTTGAATATAATACTTACTTGGAGATTTCAACGAGTTGCTGGACCCATTGATGGACAAAGGTAAATGTATTATGACTCGATCAAAGAGAAATCATTCTATGTCCTTACACGTCTTGATGAACATAATATTTCTATAGATGCGTGGAGACTAGAAACATCTGTCGACAAAAGACTACAGTTTCTCCTCCAATGAACACAATACTTACTCCAGATTGGAGATATTAGTGTCAGGCAAAGCAGCTGAAAATTACAGAAATGGTGTGATGTGGAATATACAACTGTGTGACATTCACCAGTGGAAATGTGTCTAAACTTACGCTTCAATATAAGTAAGACTTGTTCTTGGAAGATGAATACATTACTACTAGATGAGGATAAATTTGTTGAGAAGATCAGTGAAGCTAATCATTTCGTTGAAGAAAACCATACAGAGGAAATAGATGTGAGAACAGTCTGGGAAGCCTTCAAATACTCCATCAGAGGCTTATTCACCAGTCTGTCGAGTGGACAAAAAAAGAAATGAGAAACTGAAGTTTTGGCCCTGTACAAGAAGATTAAAGATTTGACAGAGGAAGTGTTACGCGACCAGACTGAGGAGAAAGTTAAGGAGTTATGTCACATGAAGAGTGATTATAATAGGAAAATGTCTGAAAAAGCTGAACAAACATTATTTCGTATCAAATGCACATATTTTGAAAATGGTGAAAAGTGTGATTGTCGGTTAGCCCACAGATTAATGAATCTGGAGGCAGACAGGGCTATTATGTCAATCACTAAATTGGATGCATACATTACTTTCAACCCAAAAGAGATTAATACGGTTTTCAAAGAGTATTATAAACAGCTGTACTCCAATGAGAATGTTACAACTGGTGACTGAAGGGGTTTTACAACAGATCTGGAGTTGCCAAAATTAACAACGGAAGAGAGAAACAATATTGATGCGCAATTAACTGTTGACAAGTTACAAAAATCGATTAAATCTTTGAACACAGGATTATTCCAGAATCCATCCATAAACTCTTACGCGACATGTATTGGATTTCTGAAGGGATGTTACCCCCAAACAACTCGCCACGCAACAATTACACTGATTAAAAAGAAAGATAAAGACCAGACATTACCTGTGAATTATCGTCCAATAAGCCTATTAAATACAGACAATACAATGTTGTCGAAAACATTGACAAAAAGATTAGAAGCATTGCTACCAAGGCTGGTTAACGGAAACCAATGTGGTTTTGTCAAAGGTAGACATGCAGCTAATAATATGAGAAGACTACTACAAACATTAGACACATGTGACGATTCAGGAGTCTTCTCATTGGATGCCGAGAAAGCCTTTGGCCAGGTGAATTAGAATTCCTTGTATGATGTACTATGCAGAATGTTTTATAAATTGGATAAAGTTACTATACTCCAGTCCGACAGCGGACGTTGGAACTAATGGCATGAGATCTGAACGTTTTGAAATGGAACGGGTAATTAGGCAGGCGTGTCCTCTATCCCTGCTTCTATTTGTAATTGCAATCGAACAATTTGTGGCCTCAATTCGACAAGAGGAAATAATACAAGGAATAGGTTATGGAGGAGTAGGACAGAAATTGTGGCTGTATCCAGATGACTGGTGCTGAGGGACCTTGGAAATACACTACCAACTCTTATGGGGTTTATATCAGATTTTAATGTATGCTCAGGCTACAAGATCAACTGGGCTAAATCAGAGGCAATGCCACTAAAAAGGAGTTATAATAAGCAAGTGATTACTTCTCTAGGATTCAAATGGTGCCAGGAGAAGCTTAAATACTTGGGCGTCTGGATGACAAATAACTTGGAAGGTATATCACAGTAAAACAAAAGGTACTAAGCGCAGGACTTAAGTAAGATTTGGCGAGGTGGAAATTACTAAATCTATCTTTATGGGATGAAGTCAATGCACTTAAAATGATTTCAACTCCAATAATAAATTTCGCGCCGAGTATGATTCTGTTAGATGTTGGAAAGAGATTCTGGAAAGAAATAGATGCCCTTATACAGAATTTCTTATGGGACAACAAACCTCTGAGATTGAAATTATGGAAACTGCAATTAACTCAGGAGAGAGGTGGATTAGTGGTTCCAAACAGTTATGCATATCACCTGCCGTTTATGGCCAGATACTACACACCATTCATGGAAAATGAGCCAGATGAGTGGTCCAAGGCAGAAGCATGTCTATTAGGGTCACTAGCCCAGAGAGCTATACTGACAATCACATCTGGACGTGGACTTAAGGTGGAACCCACAACGCAATTTTTCAGAAGCTCTTGGAAGGAGTTGGTGAATCTGTTAGGGGAAAATGCCTTAAAGAGTCTTGAATCATCAATATGGCACAACCCGAAAATAAAAGAAGAGCGGAAAACACATTATCTGACGGATTGGTTTTTGGGTGACATACAGTGGATTCAAGATCTGAGATGTAGTGGCAGGTGGCTGTATAGTATCAAGTATAGAGGTAAATTGAGATCTGACAGGTCAAAGATACATACAATAATTAGAACAAATACATAACCTTTTATTTAATACGACAGTGTTAAAACACAATTTAAAACATCAAAACATCCAAATTGTCATACAAAACTATTATGAAAATAGTGTGAGACCAAATATTTCTCTGTGATAGTCTCTTTACAACAGAGTTCATTAGTTGAGTGATTAGAGTCTACCTCGAATTCCTTTAAAAGTTTGTATAAATATGCCTTTAGCATCTATCCCTTGTATGTATTTATAAAGGGTTTTTCTATACATGTTTCTGTTCAGAATCTGAATAGTGAACATTCTTCAGGAGAAAGATTTGTAGTCACTGTTCTATTCCGGGATTTCAATTGGTCTTCCCCTTGCTTATCTACGATTAAGCGGGTGATCTTAGAGCTGTCAAAAACAAACAACAGTATTAGCTCTAAGTGCTAGTTTACTATGTAGGTATGTTAAGACCAAAACCCTATAACTCCGGGTATAGTTACCTGGGTCAGTCTGTGGGGGCGGTGTCAGAGCGCTCAGGTGGACTTTTAAATAGTAATTTCCTCCAGTAGCATCTATATGGAAGCAAAAATATATAGGTGGCTGACCATGAATCAGGTGACGGAGAAGTAGCAAATACAAAATTGTTCACAATATGATTACCAAAGGCTTAAAAAGGCAATTGGGGACATTGAGTCTGAGGTGGGCACTTATTTCAGAACCGTTAATGCTAGTGGCAAGATGGATGGTGGGCTAGCGAGTAAATATCACAAAATAATTGTATCCAGATCAATGGACAATAATTCCCTAATGGAAGAATGGACAAGGAGATTAACATGGGAGATGAGCCCGGAACGATGGGTGGTAGTCTCTAAGAATGTTTGCCTATCTTCTGTAAGCTTGGGTGAAAGATCGCGTCAGATTTAAATTATAAATAGGGTGTACAGGACACCCTAGAGACTGCATAAGAGAGGTCTCCCTGATACAAATGATTGCTGGGGTTGTGTTCACAGAGTAAGCACCCTGGAACACATGCTCTGAGAGAGTGAGAGTGAGTGATTTCTGGAGGAGACTCTGCAACATTTTTAACCATGTGTTAGGACAGATCTTGGATTACAATTTCAATACATTAATTCTGGGTGATGACGAATTATTGACGAATTATTGACTAATCTAAGTAGATCGCAACAGGCTATTTAGAGGTGTATATTAAGAGGGTGGAACTCGAGACTGTCTCCACGAGTGCATCTTTGGATGGACGAAATGTTAAAATTGGCAGCCATGGAAAGAATGATTTATTGACGGAAGAAAACATTTGTCTTTTTTGAGAAGATATGGGGCCTCATTTCGAGTATGGCGGTAAGCCTGCCGGTGATACCGGCGGCTTGCCGCCAGACTCAAACAAAATTACTGGTGCATGACTTCCCGGTAACACTGTGGTATTCCGACCCCAGCGGCCGGGAAGTCAGGCGCCGGTAATTTTGTAAGCCCCATTCCCATGGAGTCCCATAAGACTCTATGGGATTGGGGACCACAGAAGCACCGGCACGTTTATAATGGTGTTGGTGCTTCTGTGAAACTCTGCGGGCAGGTGCCGTTCTGCCCGCCAAGTCTGACCTTGGTGAGCAGAACGGCACCCGTCCGCAGAGTCTTAGTGTGCCGGTCCGGAAACAACGGTGCCAGTAGGCTTACCGACACTTTTCTTTCCAGACCGGCACACTCATGAGGCCCATGGAGTAGATTCCTGGACATGTACTAGCTCTGTATATACTTTCATTGTGGGGGGTAGGGTGGGTTCATAAAGACATACTGAATGTATATTGCTTTTTAGTACACTGTAAAATGCAAAAATTATTAATTTAAAAAAAAAAAAAAGAGATTTGCTAGTGGAACATGAGTTAAACTTTTGCATTGACTTTGAAATATCAATAACTAATTTGAGACATTTATTTCTTTAGTTGAACACTAACAAACAACTGTCCTTGAATCCTGGGGAAGAGGAATCCGCCAGGACACTAGATGGTTATTCAGAGACTGTGAATGTTATTCATGTCATGTTGTTTTGCAACATATCTTTTTTTTGTTTTTGTTGCTTAGTGTGACAGCCAGTTATCCTGTGTTAGAGTGTTTCCCCTTAGCTCTTCTTAGGCAGTGAAATCCCCAACATAGTAGGGATATTGTCAGGAGTAAGAGTTGGACCCGCAGGGGAGTGACAAAATTTGCTTATTAAGCCTGTACGGCTAAAGAACTACACATCCCAGCATTCTGTGGGAGGGGCTGTAGTTCTATACGCGCACGTTGCCAGCTGCAATGGATTAAGGGCGGCATAAGGCAGCAACGCGAGCACACGCAGGTGTGGCTAATTCTCTCTATGGGTGCGGCTGGAACGTGACGCGGAACGACTTCACGGAATGAGCTCTAATTATTGCCTGTGAGGACGCTCGAGCAAGGACGAAGCGGGCGGGCAGGCTGGAAGATATCACGGCATTCTCTTCAGACTCCGAGCGGTCCCGTGGGGCCGATCGGAGCTCAGATAAGTACTGGGCTCATTGCGGGGTGAAATCAAGTGCATTTAAAAGTGAATTCTGGTCAAGACTTTTGTAAACTGAAACCACTTATGTTAAAGGGCACACAGCAGTTTGATTCTACGCCCAGCTGCTTTGTGTCAAATGAGTAATGATTTATGGCTACAAACGTTGAGTGCAGTTAACTCAGAAGTACACTGATGAAAAATGCTATAGGACATTCAGTATGAACTGGTGGTGTAAAAGGTTACCATAGTTTTCCCTGTTTGACCATGGATACCACTACTATATGTGTTATGTGTTGCTTTAGCTTGCCCAACGGGCCATGTGTCATGTGTTTCATATATGGAATGTAATTCCATTGTTTGTGTTCATCCTTGCTTGCTATAAGTTCATCTTGCCACATGATCACACGTATTAAGGTGTGTTTAGGTGATTTTGGAGTAGGTCAGGAAGCAGGTTTGAGAGAGTATTGGTCTCTTATGAATAGGTACTAGATAAGGAGGTTTTTTCCTGTACTTCCCCTTTCCCTATCCAATTTAGGAGTTCCCTAATCCTCTATCCGGTGTTCTTAACTTCCCCCTATCCTATCCACAACCTCTCCCTAACTCCTCTTCCCCCCATTGGCTGCCACGTGGTGTCCTGTGTATAGTATCAGGCCCCTGTGCCAACCACGGTGGGAGGGTCGAATTCATTCGGCTTCTGTGGTTCGGGGGAAGAGTGTCGATTTCTCTCCTCCATTACTGTGTGCCTTGTGACAGATATTGAGGCATTTTATAACACATTTTCTTTAAGAATAAAATGGCATATGAAAACAAATCATCAAGCAGTTGTCTGCCTTGCATTACTGACCCCTCACTACATGTACTAAATGTTATTTCCGTTGAAGGAGCGATGCCATGACCGAGTTGGAACAGAGTCCTGTAATGCTAACTAGTTGCTATGAAAAAAAAGGTTTAGACCTGTCTGCGACTGAATGATGCAATCTATTGGTGGAATAGCTTCATTAAAGAAAGAGCTGCATCTCCGAAGCACTTTCCTCCCTTCACTTTCACAAACGGACTGAATGCAAAGGCCTATCATGAACCCAGCTATGCAATGGTCGTTATGATGTCACTTTCAACATGGCACGCGTTCCCTCTGAAATGCTAGTATATTAAGCACTTGAATCGAGTGATCGGCATGTTGTAACTATCCGGTAAGCCATCCGTTGCATGACGCTCTGTGTCCTTGTTTATCTGTTCTCTTTGCCTCGTCTTACTCCCTATTCTTCTTGGCTCCTCTACCCGCCTTTTCAGCCATTGCCTTCCCTGGTATGCTCAGCGATAATGTATTCGCTATTTTGCCACTCTTCTTCGTCCTGGTCGTGGAATGTATCTTGCCTATTCAGCTTCAACCCTTGACCTTGGAATACATGGACGTGAGAAGTTTTACCGGTTTATTTTTCCTCTCTTGGGGTTTGGCCTCCCTGGTAGCACCGATCTATTCCATCCAGAGGTGTGCGTGGCTGCTAGAGAGGACAGACCTTCCCCTCCTCTCCTCCCAATCCAGCACACTTACAGGTAAGACCAGTCGCTGATAAGGCCTCTGTAACACCCATTGTGACATTTTAGAAAAAAGAAAGATCCTTCCGAAGAATTCCACCAATACACTACCCTCCACAAACATTGCCAAAACCCTCTCCTAAAACAGATCTCGAATCAGTGATAATGTATACTGAATACTTGTTTCCAGACTCTGAACTGTCTTCATCTATAGAGAAATATTGTTCCTGACCACCTGGTACTTTTGACAAGCATTAAAGACTGGGGCTCTTCGGAGGAAAACAGTCTTTAATCTTCTCAGTCTTCCTGGTCCTAGCTCCCAGAGGCCAGCTTAGTGGGAAACATTGGGCCTCATGTTAGGGAGAATTCTCTGTTTAGGCTGAATTTCCTAACCTAGTGAGTCCCCCAGCAGCTTTGCTGGATTTTTGGGGTTTATTTTTTTCTCCTGCCAAGCGTGAGACTCTTTTACCCTCACTCTTGGGCATGATTTGAGTGTGTTTCTTTGACTCTAGATGTGTTTAATGGGCTATGGGGTCTTTTACTCCATAGGGCTTCATGTGTTTTTGTGATGTGTGTTACACAGCACCCTCAGTGCAGTAACACAGGGGTGTCATAGTGACCCCCCAGTATAGACTCCATACCCTGGGACTGACTACTGTCGCCCAGGGCCTGTAAAGTCACCATTGACTTTACTAGTCTTAAATTCTGAACAGAACCAGTACAAACCATCATATTGTGGACATACTGGCTTGGGCAATTCAGTTGCCCCGGGGTCTGTTAGTCGAGGGGGCACGTCTCCGTCCCCTCTGATCGAGTTTTGGCTGGTGGCAGTGGATACTACTTTTTATATTCAACCGCAAATATTTCTCTATGGGATTTTTACCATTGTTCGAGGCTACTATCTTTAATTATTTAATTACGATAGCCTCGAACATACCGCCGGTTTAGTTAATTAATATTAATTCTCCGGTTGTTATTTTTTGCCAAAACTCAGTTCTAAAATGGCGTTTGTGTTCTCTACTGTGACTCGAACCCAAGTCGAGCCCTTTGTTCCACTTTTTGGCGGGCTTCTCCACAGAAGCCCTCCAAAGTGGTGCCACTCTGTCTGGGGTACTTAGGAGGGGTGGAGGGGGATTTAGGCACCCTGGACTGAGTTGCTTAGGCAACTCAAGTCGCACTCCGTCCTGATTGGTCCAAGTGGTGAGCCGGCCGGCTCACCACTTAGCATGTTTGAGTGACAGCTAGGCTGAGTGAATGGGGGTTTTCTGCATAAAAGCAGGGCTTTGGGGACTGGAACTTCAGAAGTCACCACAGGACCTAAGAATCCGACGAGGGAGAAGCTGAGCCAACCTGCCACGACGACACCACCGGTGGAGCCCTGCTGGACCGTCTCACCACTTTTCCCAACGACAGAGGAGATCTCCCGTCGGAGTGTCTTCTTCCTTTGACTGGTGGGGACAACCAGTTTCACCGTCTTTTCGCCTTCCCGACGTATCTCGTGGCCGCCTTGTCTGTGCCAAGCACCCCGGCAACCGGGATACCACGTATTACCACGACTGCGAATTAAAGGGTACTACCTTTAACCGGAAAACTCAGCGGCTGGTTTCTTCCCTGGCAGTGCAACGACCTTCATCTTTCCTCTAAGTCAAGATCTTCTCTTCCCCTGGGCGACGGAACGACTTGCACCCACTGCCATGAACAACTGCCCCCGCTGGAGGATCCTTCCCACTTAAGGTACCGTGTCCCGCCTGGCTTCCCTTGCCACCGACTGTACGGGGTAGATTTAGTCCCCGGCTTTCGAACCTGGGTTAGCCTGCAACACCCTGGCTAAACTTTTCTGAGCCTCTCTAAACTCTTTTTGAACTCTCTGCAAGACTTTCTAAGCCTAGTGTAACTGTGTGATCTTGGGCGCATTTGTGCTCTGCTCTCTCCAAGAGTGGGCCCAGCCTTTGGACTTTGGCTCTTCTGCCTTGCTAACAGTGTTCCTAAATCTTAGAGTGGTGTACCTTTCCATATTCTGTCTTTTTCCCTCCCTTTTTCTTTTTTTCAAATTTGTTTTTATTGACAAACAAATAAGGTTGGGCAGGATGGCCGACCCAACCGGCAAAAACCGCAATATGAATCACATTGTCAGTAGCATTTTCTTTTACTTTACCTTAACTCCCTTTCCCTTTGGCACCCTCACACCCCACCCCCCCAAACGGTTAACATGCCAAGTTTAGAGGTGTTGCGAACTTATTGAAATATAGGGGAGAACACTTGCTAACCACTTGATTATTAAGAGTATCACTTGAAACAGTGGGGTGCAACTGAGAAACAATTGAGCAAAGGCTAGACCGGGTCTGAGGGGTATGAGGAAGTGTACCATGTTCAATGCAGCTCAATATCCCTTTAACAAGCGCATGGAAACACAGTCATCATGCAAAAGAACTGCAGCCCATTCTTGTACAAAATCAGTCATGGTATCATTTGCTATTGCAGTAAGTTTTTCATATGAAAATATCACACTGAGTTTGCAGAGCCATTCCTCCTTGGAGGGGGCCAAGACGCTCTTCCATTTTTGAGCGAGCGCCAACCTCCCTGCTCGCAGCATGGCACCAATGACCTTGGGATACACATTTGCTTCCGTCTCCGGCAAGGGGGTGCCCAGTAAGATTTCTAACGGGTGTAGGGACGGGCCGAACCCCTCAATATCTTTGATCCAGCTAAGAAGTTCCGATCAGTAAACCTGTATAACCGGACAACCCCACCACATGTGAAACCAGGTTCCCCGTTGGTGGCAGCCCCTAGGGCAGAAGGGGGACACATCCCGAAACATCTTGGACAACAAGGCCGGGGGGCGATGCCAAGAGTGGAGGATTTTAAAGCTATGTTCCATGGCAGCCGTATACAGGGAACCCGTAAAGATACATTTAAAAACAGCCCTCTAGGTATGATCATCCAATGGCATCCCCAACCTCTCTTCCCATATGCGTTTGAAGGGTTGTCTGCCCTCTAGGTCTGACGTTATCAATACACCATAAAACTTGGACAACAAACCCTTTCGTGATGTACTTTTAGCCAGTATGGATTCAAATGGAGTGAGGGGGCAACTAAGCTGTTCGGACCACCGAGGTTGGGACAATATCCCCTTCAATCGTAGGTATTCGAAGACCGTGGGGGGGTCTATCTACCAGAGCCTCGATCAGGCCATCATACTCTATGAAGCCCTCTTCACGTGAGAGCTGGGAGACTCTTTCCAAGCCCATATCTGACCAGGCTTGAGTGTCTCGGAAACCCCTTGTGCCCAGGTCGATGGGGGGCCCCAGAGCGAGGACAGCGGGGAAGGCCAAGTGGACAATTGTTTATTAGCTTTACTGGGTTTCCATAGCGCCCACAGGGCTGCCAGGGTAGGATGTGTTCTGAGCTGAGAAGGGAGAACCTTAGGAGAGGCGGGCGTGAATGTCCTCAACATATGTCCAGTATGTTCCCATGTCGTCCCGCATATGCTCCAACATCACCCTGAGCTGAGCTGCTTTATAATAGAGCCGGAAGTCGGGGAGTCCAAAACCACCATGAAACTTTGGGAGGGTCAGGGTGGAGGTCTTAACCCTCGGCCTCCTACCCCTCCAAATAAAATGGAGGATACGGGACTGAAGCACCTCGAAAAAGGTCTCGGGTATCACAGCGGGAAGAGCTGCGAAAAGGTAGCGGAGGCGTGGCAAGACATTCATCTTCACCGTGACCATGCACCCCAGCCAAGAAAGCGTGAGGGGTGCCCATCTTTTGAGGTCGCTACTGACCTGAGCGAGGATCCCCGGGAAGTTGCACTGGTATAGTTGTGATAGATCTCTGGGGATGGTGGTGCCCAAGTACCTAGTGGATTCTCGTTCAATTCTGACCCCCAGAATATCGGTATTGCTCCCCATGTCTCGATCCCTCTGGCCCATGGGCATGATACTTGATTTAGATGTGTTTATCCTCAACCCAGAGAAGGAACTAAAGTGGTGTATGAGATCGAACAGCCGGGGTAGGGATTCTTGCATATTGGTTAGGTAACTCAGTATGTCGTCTGCAAATAGGGAGAGTTTAAAGTCACACTCTCCGCACCGTATTCCCGTGATTTCCGGGTCGTTCCTAACCGCTATGGCTAGGGGTTCCATTGCCAAAGCATACAATAGGGGCGACAGGGGGCATCCTTGCCGGGTGCCCCTAGAAAGGGAAAAGGGTTCTGAAGTGCCTCCGTTAATCAACACTCTCGCCGAGGGAGCGTTATATAGTGCCGCGACACACCCACAGAAATTGTCTCCCAGACCCATCTTTCGGAGAACCCTGCCCATATAAGGCCACTCGACGCGGTCAAAGGCCTTTTCTGAGTCTAGTGAGAGGAGGTACCCTTCCACTCCCTGTCTAGATATCTTGTGCATAAGGTCGAGGGTTTTTCTTATATTATCTGACCCCTGGCGCCCCGGAATGAAGCCCACCTGATCCCCATGTACTAGGGCAGGGAGGAGCTTTGCCAGTCTATTCGCTAGGAGTTTGGCCAATATTTTAACGTCGGTGTTAAGGAGGGATATGGGGCGATAGGATTGGCAATATGTGGGATCCTTGCCCTCTTTAGGCAGGACTACAATTAAAGCTGACATCATCGTGGGTGGGAGAGTGCCTTGGTCCAGCGCAGCATTGAACATCTTAGCCATGAATGGGGCAAGCGTAGACCTATAGGTCTTATAAAACTTAACTGTAAAGCCATCGTCTCCCGGGGCAGTGCCGCTCTTTAAAGAGGATATAGTATCTATTACTTCTTCTGGGGAAATGGGGTATTCTAGCGCCTCGGCTTTATCGGGGAGAAGGCCCGGGACGGGAAGGGAGTCCAAGAATCTGTCAACGTCTTTCCCATCCCCCGAATATTCCGAGCAATACAATTTTTCATAATATAGCCTAAATTGTTCTGCTATCTTGGTGTCCCTCGCGGTCGAGTCCCCTTCCGGGGTATGGATTGAATTCACCCTCCTACTATTCCTAAGTTCACGAAGTCTCCAGGCCAAAATCTTATCCGCCTTTTCCCCCTTTTCCATATACTTTTGTTTCAAAAATGAGAGCTTCCTTTCCGTTTGTCCCACTTGAAGGTCAGCCAATTTAGCTCGCAGCCCCTGCAGTTCCTCCCACTGCCCAGGAAACATCTGTGTTTTCAACTTCCCCCCCGGTTGAATAGCCTCTATCTTGTCCTTCAACAATTTCTCTTCACGGTCCCTCTCCTTTTTTTCTCCCAGACCCAATACCAGTAAGGGTGCCTCTAATAGTTGCCTTAAATGCCTCCCATACTCCCATGGTACCGACCTCCCCGTTGTCATTAAGGGTAAAGTAGTCTTCTATGGCTGCTAGGAGGGATTGACGTATCTCCCTGTCTTGCAAGAGGAGGTTGTTACACCTCCACCGGGATCCAGCTGCCGGGGCGGGGGGAAGGCCGATCCTAATCTTTACCATATCGTGGTCCGTCCAGGGGACGGTCTCTACTCCTGAGCTCGAGACCTCTCCCTGCAGTGAGGAGTCCACCAGGATGTAGTCTATGCGCGAGAAAACAGCATGTGGCTTTGAATAGAATGTATAATCGGCGTTCCGACCCTTCTCAGGTATACACGTGTCACACAAACCCAGCACCCCATTCACTTCCTGAAAGGCCAACGCCAGCTTCCTATGGAGACGGATGTTGGGGCAAGGATTTACAGACTTCCTATCCCGCTTGGGGCAAAGCACCATATTGAAATCCCCCCCACCAGAAGGGTGCCCTGAGAGAATGCCATTATTGTCCCTTTCATACCCTCCCAGAAGGTGTCCTGCGCCTCATTCGGGGCGTATATGCAAACCAATGTGAACAAACGGCCCGGCACATCCCCTTTTACCATGAGATACCGTCCCTCCGGGTCTGCCTTTGAAGCTTTAAACCCAAAATGGGCCCCGGGGGACACCAACAGAGCAACTCCCCGCTTCTTTGCTTGTATAGAGGCCGTGAAAACCTGGTCTATGGTTTTGGCCTTAAGCTTAGGCTCTTTCCCCCGAACCCAATGGGTCTCCTGCACAAAGAGGAAATGTAGCCGCAGCCTCGCAAATTCCCTCATGAGTAGCGACCTCTTTGTAGGCGAGTTAAGCCCACGGACATTCAATGACCCCACTGTCAAGGATTGGAGTGAATCATCCATTAGAGCACAGGTCGTGGCTCATAGCTCCACTTTCAGAACAGCAAGCGTTGTTGCTCCCACAATGCTTTTGCAACCCACAGATGGCTCGAGACAGCCCCCGGGGTGCGAGAAAAACCCAAAAACTTGGCGCGCTATAACTGTAACCCCAACAACCTAACTCCCCCTCATCCCACCCCCCTCCCCTCTCCCCCCTAATTGCCTGGTTGATTCGTGGCATCATCCAAAAACCCAAACCAGGCCACCATTGTCTCCCCCCTCCGGGCTCATTAACTCTTCATAAATCACAACTCGAGCCCCCCCCAACCCCGGGTTCAATGCGAATCACAGACTGTTACATCACCCTCCATTCACAAAGTCAAATGTCAATTTCTTCGTCGGGCAACAGAAGCTCGCTTTAGCTACTCGAGGGGGCCGGCGATGCTGGAGCCACTCTCCTGAATTTCCTTTGGCCACGAACTCTGCGCCTTTCCTTCGGAGCTTTATTCCCTTTTGGGCCTGTCGGGGATCGCTCACAATCCTGGTCCCCCATCTCCATGCTTGGATTGTCTAATAGCTCGCCCGACACTCTATGGATATCGTCCTCAGTGATCAGGGCGTACTTGTAGCCCTCGAACTCAAAAGAGAGTGAAAATGGATACCCCCACCTGTATCGGACTCCCTTTGAGTGGAGCATCTTTGTCAGCGGAGAGCAGAGGCAACGTCTTGCAAGGGTGAAGGCCGACAAGTCTTGGTATACCGAGATCTGGGCTCCTTCCCACTCCACCGGGCCCTTCTTGCGAGCCAGTTCGAGGATCCTATTTTTTTCGGAGAAGTAGTGAAAGCGGACTAAAACAGATCTGGGGCCTCTGGAGGATGCCCCTGCTCTATGGGCGCTGTCAATGGTGGGTTCGTTGGTGTTGGCCCCCTCAAATAGCACTCCTATTACCGCATTGACGGCCTTGATGATGTCTGCTTGCGTTTCACCATCGTGTTCCGGGAAGCCTAGGAAACGTAAGTTACAGCGGCGTTCCCTATTCTCCAAATCGTCCATTTTTAAGGAACATTTCTTTTCTCTTCTCTCGAGCTCCGACAGGCGCATGTCAAATTGTGTCTCGAAGACGTCGCTCGAGGCTGTATTGTTCTCCAATGCCTGGACCCTGTCATCTATATTGTCCACCTTTTTGTCTAAGGTGTCCAGTCGTAGGGTAATGTCCGCCCTGAAGCCTCTAATTTCTTCCAGAAGGGCCGCCATACCCCTGGTGACTGTGCTTGCATCCGCCGATTCCTGTTGCGTATGGGCCGCCATTTCAGGGGGCGTCAGGGGCTCGGGAGGCGTGCGACGAAACGTCTGCAAGGATTCTCTCCAGTTCATAGGCCCTCCCCAAGCATACCTGCTCTACGGGGGCTTCCCCCAAATGTTTGTATCCCAGACGGCCTACTTGTCTCAATCGCTGACAGCGTCACCGGAGGTGGGGGCCAGTGTCTGCCTTGGGGCAAGGAGCGGCGACTCAGCTCTGGGGGGTCCGAGTCTCCGACCAGTTTCCTCCTGTAGGTGAGGTTTCCTCCTCTGCAGGGTTCCCCCCACGCCTCACACTCCTTGAACAGCTCAACTTCCCTTCGTCGAATCAGTGATAAAGTTTGACACTCCAGGGGCTAGAGGCGTGGAGGAGAAGACTCCAGGTCCCGTGCCTATCCCTTTGTGCGGCCTGCTGGGGGTGATCTCTTTCAACGGGGCTCCATATGCCCCTTCAGATTGCCTGGGGCTTGCACTGATCGGTGGACACCCCGTTGCCCAAGTGTATACCGGGGGCTCACCTCAGCCTCTCTCCTGCATCCAACCTTGATAACCCTCTCGGGGGTTGCCCAGCCCAGGCCCGGACCTCCTTACTTCCTAGGCTCGAGTGCGCCACTCGGCCTGAGGGAGTCCGTGCGTTGCGCGTTCAGGCCCGTGAGAGGCCCACCTCCTGCGCCCTGCTGGCGCCGCCACCCGGGCCCTCAATTCACCCCGCACGGGCTCACCAGGATCCGCTTACTCCAATGGGTGTTCTCCCGCTCCTTTTGGCGAAGGCCTCGTCCTGGCCTCCCGTTTCACTGTGCTTTCATCTCTAGCACCCGGATCAGCCGTGTCTGCCCCAGGAGCGTATCGCCACCACCAGATTGTACCAGGCAGGGGGGGGAGCCGCCGGCCGGGTCGCCAGGGCCCTCTGCAGGCCTCACTCGGGCCCGGGCTCACCGTAGATTTCCGCGGAGCCGCAGGGGGGGAGGGGCTTCTATCCCTCGGGACTCGAGGGCTCAGAACTCCGGATCGTTTCCACCTCGGGGGCTCAGATTCGGGCTAGGGGTGCCCGGCACCTTCATACAGGCGGGGGTGGTGCCAGCTCCTCACTCCTGGGGTGTCGGGGGGGCTCAGGTCCCGCGATCTGTGCCCTGCTGGGGAGACGAGCGGAGATGCGTCAGTCCATCTCTGCGCCCCCTGGTGGATCCCTCTCCCTCCCTTTTTCACAAACTTATTGGAGTGCCATCTAGTTAAGCGCTCACCTCTGTATGAAAATAAGTGGTGTTTTACTAAGACTCATCTGATAAGGAATAAGGGGTGTACATATTATAATAGTAACTGTGTTTAGAGTGTTTTACAATAAGAGTGCTGGAGTGTTTCAAACACTGTGTTTTTAAATAAATAATTATATACTTTGATACCAAAGCTCTGGTCAGTCTTTGCTTGTATTATTGTGTCTGAGTGCCTATTGTGTATACTTTGCATACTGCCTAACTCTTCTTGAGGGAAGTCTGACTGCTCAGCCACAGCTACCAGGTAAATCTGGGTGGTACAGACTGCTACCAAGTGGGTTTACTGCTAAACACCTGTAGTCCTAAATCTTTTGCCGTGTTCCCTAAGGGAACTGCACAGGTTTCTGCCTAACACCTCATCACAAGTTTGGCGCTAGCCTTGCCGGTAAAACAGGCAGGCTGCCGCAAAACTTGCAATTTTTTCCAGCACCCAGGAATGAGCAATTACCGGGTCATTACGGCCCAGCCGGGCCTGATAATTGCCCATTCGCGGGCGCCGGAATGGAATGCTCCCCATTCCCATTTGAGCCTGATAGGGTTCAATGACAATGGGGAGGTTGGATGCACCGGCACCACTGAGAATGGTGCTGGTGCATACGACATGCTCTGCTCGCAGGTACCGGTACGGCCACCAGGACAGACCTGGCGGCCGTAATGGCACCCGTGAGGAGAACTCGTAGTTTGCCGGTCCGGGAACTACGGTACCAGAAAGCTTACCGGTACCGTAGTTCCCGGACCGGCAAACTTGTAATGACCCCCATTGTCCGCTAAGAATTCTGAAAATAAATAAGTAATACATTTCCTCCAGAGTGCTTAGAATACATTAGTCAGACATGTACGAAACGGAATGGCAAAGCGAATGCCTATGGCATATGCATTTGCCCGGTAACCATCTAGTTAGCGTGCTTAGTGATAGTTTGCCTATGCCACTGAACAAAATACATTCTTAGTTAAACTGCCAACATGTCTTTGTCGTCAGAGGATTTTTGATATTTAACAAATTAACGGTAAGATAAGTGGACAATAAAGAAGGCATGCTAAAACAGCTCATCAACATCTTCCTATGGAGTAGATCAGAAGAGAGGGCCAATTACCTTTCACACTGAAATCTCCACTGGAAACATTTACTCACATGAATCCTAAAGACTGTTAAGGGTACTTGATCGAACTGGATATGCAGGTCTAGCTTGTTGACATCTACAAGCTTTTTCAGAATACTGATATTCAAATCAGTGTTCTGGATACATTGCCCTCAAAGGACTATCAACTTTTAGCAGTAGGTGAGGGATCTACAGGTCCAACCTGATTTCCCACCCTGACTGCAAAAATGCTGCTCCCCAAAATGACTGACATTATTTTGCACCATTTGTCAATAAATAAGTAGTTAATACATAGACAAAATTAACTGCCCTAAGCATCCAATTGCTGAAAAACATAGAATTACTAGAAATTGCTGCTTCTAAATGTATATCTCAGGAAACACCAATTGGACTTGATCGATCAGGAAAGACTTAATTTCAATAATTCAGAAAGTGACACAATCAAATACAGGAGCTAATACATCCAAAAAAAAGAGAGCGTTCACAGAAATACTTGCTAATAACAGATTAGGATTGAAAACCAAAATGCTGTGAAACTAGCTTTCTCTGATATTCTCCCACAAGAGAAATGTGAATCATGTCACAGGTGAAAGAAAGACTCCTGCTCCTAATGTGTCATTTTTCTAAAATAAACATATTTCAATTGAATCCCTCACACAGTCAAAATCTTGCACAACTAATTTAGTGTCAAAAACAATGTTTTGGGGAATAACTATTATTTTCTGCAGGATTTCTTAAAAAGGTATCTGCTTACAGAGCTGGGTTTCGATAAATTGGCAAATTTAGAAGTTTGTTTCTGTGAGCAGGGCTTTTATGGGCAAGTAATACCTGTGCAGTGGTAAATTGCACAGCAGAATTGATTTCAGTAAGGAAACCCAAACAGTCCCAAATATGGCTTGTTTGTCTGTGGATGTAGAGTAAAATTAAAATCACAAACGTTAAAAGGGTTTACACTAATTTTTGTATAGCTGCAATAAACAAAAACTTTGCTGTGAATATTTTTAAATGAAGTGCCATTGTACCCATACATAAGAATGGGACTAGGTCTGACCTAAAAAACTATTGCTTATTGGAAATGCTTGATGCTCCTGCAAAAATATTTGGTAGAGTACTCCTTATAGAAATAACTTCTCGGGTAGAAAAGAACAATCTAATACCAATATATTAGACTGATTTCATGAAAGGAGCAGGTACATTAAACAATTTACTCATTATGATAACGAACATTATCGAGTATAATTGGCTAACTAGGAAGCAAAAGACGCACACCTTCATTGAATTCAGCACAACCTTCAACGCCATCTGTAGGGAAAGGCTGTAGCAGAAGCACGATGCTCAGGGCATTCCACTGGGGCTCCTTAGAATGATCATGGCCCTATACTCATCTATCAAAGTCAAAATGAGAACTTCCATATCTGGTGCTACCAACCCTTATTTTGATATGAGGGTCAGACTAAAACAAGGATGTATCTAAGCCCCCCTACTTTTTCATCTTTACTTGGCAAACTTCTCAGACACTTTAGTAAATTCTAATCGTAATCCCCTTTGATTAGGACATCAGAGGATATTGTGGGTATACCACATTGTTTACGCAGACAATGTGGTATTGTTTGACAATACCCCACAGGGCATTCACATTTTTATGCACAACCTTTCTGATTATGTGGGACCAAATGATCTTACCATCAAAATCAACAAGACCAAAGTCATGGAATGTAGTCCTAGTCCAAGGGCTTAAAAACCTAGTAACCAATGTCCCTTGACTATTGGCACCACAAAGATTGACCAAGTTACTGCTTACTGCTCTTTAGGCCTTATCTTTGATGAACATTTAATGAGGAACAACCATGTGTCCCAACTCGTAGTAAGGCTAACTCAATTAGCTGCTGAGATAAAAAGGTTGCCAAGAATAATCTTGGACACACAGTGTCTTCAATACTTCAGTCGTAAAAAACAAAAATAAGTTCAACTATACTTTATGGCTCGGAAACATGGGTATTTTGCCATATGGAACATATTTTAATGCTGGCAAGAAAATGTTTAAAATCTGTTCTTGCCCTTCCAGTAAATGTTCCAAGTGAGTATGTACACCTTGAATTTCGGATGCCCCATATGTCTAGCTATATACAAGTGAATAGGCTCAATGTTATGCTAAAGCTATTGTTTGCTCCTGAAATGTCATTGTTACACCTTAATGCCCTGTCAACACAGAATGAGTTACTGGGTGGAAATTCTTTGGTGGTTCAAAAACTGAAGTTGGAACTGGTGAATCGCTTCCAGCAGTTTGACATTTTACCAACGGAATATTGCCATGATAAGTTAACTACTCATAAATCCTTGATCTATGAACTGGCACTCGACCAGTCTCTGGTAAACCTTTCAACCAAAACAACTGTTGGCGATTACGACAAATACTATCTGAATACAGCTAAACTCGGATCCTATGCCTTATTGTACCTTAATAAATGCATCTCACATACATATGTTCAAATTAAATGTCATCTGGTTAATACATTGGAGGTTTTAGGAGCACGGTGGCCTATACCAAGGGACATGCGGCCCTGCAGGCACTGTGGAGAAAGTATTTGCGAAACTGCTATACACTTACTGTTATCCTGTGAGGCTTTGACTAAATGGAGGACTACGGCATTACTAGTGAGTGCAATTAATGAGATTTTGTGTGATCCAAATCTTGTTTGGGCTGAATATGTGTTTTATAAAGGATTAAAGAAATTTAAAAGGATTTTAAAATCCCTATGGTAAATACATTTAGGGTTATTTTAGTTAATGATTCCAGCCCATAAAATATTTGTTAGAAACAAAAAGGATTTTGAATCAAAGCAAACTTAGTACTTTCTAGATGTTCCACAGATTTCTTTTAAGCAATGAAATTAATAAGAGACTACCTAAGCCAGGGCCTAATCCCATATTTCAGGGTGATGGCACAACACGTTTACAGTCCCTGGTTATGGGCTATATTGAAATTTTAATTTAAGCAAAGAAAAATGTAGTCATAGCGAAATGCACATTAATTTAATAGACAGAAGATAATTATTTAATATTTGCAAAATGCAGGGTTACATTCTAAAAACAGGAAGATAATATTAGCCGTCAAAATGTTTTTAAACTTTCAAGATTTACAATGTATCAGGTAAAACTGTTTTCAAACATTTTAGCTTTAACTGAATGCATTTAAACTACAAATATTTTTTCCGTTATTTGCAACATTCATCTAACATACCATCTTTGAGTTGTCCATTGATGATTTCATGAGCTGCAATACGGCAGTGTCCAGGTTTTTCAGTAAGTCTGCATTGATGGTTTCAGAGAACAAGCTGTAGAAATACTCCCCGTGGGAGAAGCTGATCAGGTTTCTCTGAGAGGTTCCAGCCAATGGCACAGATAGCATCACGGTATTCAACAGGAGACTCACCAACTCCTCGCACTGTGAAAAGAGGCACCCATTGTTAAACAGGTTATATGCTACATAGGCCAATAAAAAACATTTCATACTAATGAGTAAAAGTGCATCCCTTTATTAATTGTTCAGTAATATTTTTGTTTTCTTGCCCTAAACCACCCCATGCAACCAATAGAATACCTAATTATTTCAGTGTTATGTTTAGCAGGATGTCAAAGCCCACAGAACAACCTTACTTCGACTGGTTGATGAGTTATAAATACCTTTAAGAAAAGCAAAAAGAAATGCTTAAACAACGGAAATAAATAAGCAAAGAACCAATTACATAACTCTCTGTAATGTTCATTGTGATGATGTTCCTCCCATGGATTCCTCATCTTTATCCTCGGTGCTGCAGATTCAACGACCCTATGCACCCGCAATGGATCTACAATATGATATTATGTGGCATTTATAGTGCGCCTATACACAAGTGTTTCTAGGTGCAACAAGACAAGGAGGGGGAAACAAGGGAGGACAAAATAGCGATCTTACAAGGCCTTGGTGTCATTCAGATAGCGCAAGTGCTTTGGGGCTATTATATATTGAAGCGCTGCACCCCATGACCTTAGTTCCGCCTTTTCCCCTAGCACTCTGTTGCCGAGGGGCCGCAGAACTTTTGTACCAGCTATCCGCCAAGTAGGGCAAGTGGCGAGGGCGATGAGGAATCCGTGGAAAGAACATCTGTGACAAATAACCTAACAGATGGGTAAGGAATTTGTTCTTCTGATGCAGGGTTGCCCCACTCCAGGCCTTGAAGGCCACAAAACTAATGGGTTTTCAGGATATCCCTCATTAATATTAATGAGAAGGAATTGACATACATTTCGAATCATTTAATGCAAATTTAAATCATGAATATTAATGAGTGGTATCCTGAAAATCTGACATGTTTCCGTCCCTCAAGGCCAGGATTTGGCCAACCCTGCTCTAATGGATTCTTTCCTCGTACGGATTCTTCATGTATTGTAGAGTCCCATAGTAGTACATAGATCTGGGGGAAGAGAGGAGAACAAGAGGACACCACATAAACAAGTACCCTATTGAGGACAGCGCTGCCAAAGTTGAGTATCCTGCCCTGAAAGGGAATCCAAGCAGTAATGTTTGGGAAATGTGAGCAAAAAAGCCCACTAGGCAAATGCCCAAGACAGGGACCACCCTGCACACTGTACGGCAGAGGTGGTAACCAGATCTCTGGTAGAATGAGCCCCGTGACATTCAGGCACATCCTTCCCCTGCCAGATCCTAGCATTCCCAGAATGATCCACCTTGACAGGGTCTGTTTGGTCACAGCCCTGCCAGTACGGGAACCAGCATACCCAACAAAAAGCTGTTAATCTTTCTGGATGTCGCTCATCTGAGAGGGACATAGTAGCTGAGAACCTTCAAAGGTTCCACCTGATGGAAGGATGTGGCAGAGGAAAAAACACAGAAAGATGGATCTTGTGAGAGTGATGAAAGTCCAAGATCATCTTCGAGAGGAAGGAAGATCTCACACTCTACTTGACCTTTCCTTGGGAGAAAACTAAAGAGGGAGGTTTAACAGCTAACGCCTGGAGCTCACTCACTCTTCTTGCAAAAGTGATAGCAATCAGGAAAATCACCTTAAGAATGAGCAATCGAGGAGGATATGACAGCAAGGTCTAAAACTGGGCACCCATAAGAAATGTCAAAACTCACTTCAAGCCCAATGCCAGAACTGCAAACTAGCATAGTGGAAACTGATTGCACCATCCCTTCAAAAATGGCATAACAGTGGGAAATGTGAAGGAGCCTTGCTCAGGTGTCTTTTATTGATTTTATTTTTTAACATCTTTTTATTATTTTATAACAAACATCAAACAATGCCCCCCCCCCAACTGCCCTCACCCCCCCCCTCCAACAGAGCACCGAAATTCCCTCTTGTCCGTCCCTTTCCCCAGAGAAAGCAGAAAAGAAATATATTCATCCATGAAGGTACAACAATTTCAACCTTTGCGGGCACCACTGTTCTCTGAATTCCCCTTTAAGGTATGACAGCGTTTCACCCCAATCAGCTGCAAAATTCTCCAAATTGTTGTTGACCGGGTATTCCACTGCAACCAAATCCCACATTTTCCTCAGCAAATCCTGCTCCGTTGGAATCGTAGGCCCCTCCCATCTCCGAGCGATGAGACATCGCCGCTAGCGTAACCATAATTCTCGCCTTGCCCCTTCCCTGTTCCCCCACCACCTGACCTCTGCCTCCCCATCAAAATAACCCAGCGGTCCCGTTCCTCTCCGAACGCCTGTTCATGTGCCACAATGATACTGCACCAGAAAGGTCTGATTTCGGGGCATTCCCACCATATGTGGGCTGCTGATCCATCCTTTCCACACCCCCTCTAACATTCTTTATATGTTGCTAGGTATATTGCGTGCAGACGGGAGGGGGTGTAGTGCCAACCAAAAATGTACTTGTACCATGCCTCTTGTAATTGCGCTGCCCTTACCCACTTCGGCAACCCCCTCCAGAGCCTCTCCCCCTCCTCTTTCTCCATTCTAGTTCCAAGAATCTGTTTCCATCTGTCCATGTTGTCCCAATCAGTTTTTGGACCAGCATCCCCTAGAAGTTTGTAGAGATCTGAAATTAACTCTCTAGACCCCTCATGCGTGAGAAGGAACCTTTCAAACTGCATCGTACCACCCCTCCAAAGCCAGGGTGATTTTCACCCCCAGATATCTTATTCCCCCAGGGCTCCACTTAAAGGGATATCCCTCCTTGAGCTCTGCAGTCTCCCTGGATGCCAAAGACAGGTTCATGAGCTCTGACTTCTGCCAATTGACGCGCAAACCTGGCACCTCTGCGAACTTGGACAGAAGGTCCATGCTCGCCTTAATGGACCCTCTTGGGTCTGTAAGGGTAAAGAGCATGTCGTCAGCGAAAGCCGCCACCTTGTGCTGACCTCCTCCAAATGGTATGCCCCGTATGGGCTCCGCCTCCCGAATCGCCTGCAATAGGGGCTCAAGGTAGATTGCGTAGAGCAAAGTGGAGAGTGGGCACTCCTGTTTGGTACCTTTTCCTTAGACTGAATGGGCTTGACGTTGCCCCATTGACCAGGATGCGTGCAGAAGGGCTTTGATAGTTGGCCCGGACCATATTTATATAGTCTTCCCCCAGTCCCTCCCATCCTCTCCGTGACTTGGAACAAAAACGACCACTCCACCCGGTCAAACGCCTTTTCCGCATCCAAGGCTAGGAGCACCGCCGGAGTGGCCGTTTTTTGTGTTTTTTCTACCAGATGGGCTACGCGTCTGATGTCTGCCTCCCCAATACGAACCCTGTTTGATCCGGGTGGATCAACGCCAGGAGGTGCCCCTCGAGCCGCTTCGCCAATATCTTAGTGTACAGTTTTGCATCTGTGTTAATTAGCACAATGGGCCTATAAGACGTAGATTCTTCCGGGTCTTTCCCGGACTTATGGATGAGCGTAATTTTGGCTTTCTCCATGGACGGAGTGACTCTTCCGGTTGCCTTGAAGGAATTTAACAACTGCGTGAGGTGCGGAGTAAGAATTTGGGAAAAGGTCTTGTAGAAAGACGCTGGGTAGCCATCCGGCCCTGGGGCCTTATTACAAGGCAGCAACGCTATTGTGGTCCTCACCTCATCTTCCATAAGGTCGCGACCCAACTCCTCCCCTGCCGTTCGTGGCAGACTGGGGAGGGGCAGAGCCTCAAGAAAGTCCCTCTGGGGCTGGGGGGCCTGCGAGGAATATAGTGTGCTGTAAAAAACCAACTAAACGACCCATTATTTCCTCCATTCGGGTGAGTCTGATCACACCCCCTCATACTTCATGACCACGATCACGTTCTGCTTCCTAGCCCCTCTCAGGAGGCGCGCTAGCAAAGAGTCTTCATTGTTGGCCTTTGTATAGTACTTTTACCTGACCATGAGCATAGCTCTCTTCGCTTTCTTAGTCCTCAGCATCCCCAACTGGTCTTTGGCTAGCCTATATGCCCTTAATGCTTTCCTGGAAGGAGCTTCCCGCAGCCTGAGCCTTGCTGTCTCCACTTCCCTCTCCAGTTGTGCCTCCAACTGCCTTATTTGCTTATTCTTTTCTACTTTCAGGGCAATGAGCTCACCCCTCAGTGTCGCCTTGAAGGCATCCCACCTTGTACCCAGGCTTGTATCAGTACTGTTGTTCAACTCTAAGAAGGGCCTTATTTTCTCCCCGATCTCTTACCGGACCACCCGATCCCTCAGCAGTTCTTCTGGGAGTTTCCACTTCCACACAACCAGGCTTCGCCTCCCCAGGCCCAACCTCATTGGCACTATTTTATGATCTGCTATACCCAGGGGGCCCGTCTCCACCATCTCCACCCTTCCCACCAGACTTGCCAATACCCATATATAATCGATTCTGGATTGGGTCCCATGAACCCCCGAAATAAATGTGTGGCCCTCTTCCCCACCGCGAAGAGCCCTCCACACATCCAGCAGCCCTGCCTCCTCCACCCATTCCCAGAGTTGGGGCGGGCGACCGCTCCACTCCCTGCGCCGTTGTGTGCCATCCGGTCCAAACGTCTGTCCCAAGCCAGGTTTAGGTCACCCAGTAAAATGATTTGCCCCCTTGCAAAATTCTCCAGGACACCCAAGGTTTCACGCAAAAAACGATCCTGGCCCGTGTTCGGGGCATACACTGAAGCTATAGTATAGAGCATACCCGTAAGTTCCACTCTAACCAGAACATACCTTCCATTCCTATCCCTGAGGACATCTTGTCAAAGCTCCTACCAAAGGCCAGCGCCACCTCCCCCGCTTTCGTGGGTCCTGAAGCAAAGTATATCTGTGAAAAGCCCCTCAGCCGCAAGTGACCATGATCCTTTCTCAGTAGGTGGGTCTCTTGAAGGGCAAGAAAGTCCGGGGTTTGCGTCTTAACAAACCTCTCCAATTTAGCCCGTTTAAGAGGTGTATTGAGCCCCCTAACGTTATGTGTTATCCATCTGAACCCAAAGGGGAAATACTGACGCAGCCCTGCTTTTTGCCCCCTTGCCTCTCACCCGAGAACCTCCTCAGGGCGGGAACCGCCCTCCTCTGTCCCCCTACTGCCCCCTTCACCCCCTCTGTTGCGGTAACCTACCCTCTGCAAACTCTACTTGCTCGGTCGCTCTGATGAATCCCACCCCCATCCTTCCTCCCCCTCACACCCCTGCCACCAACTTGGAGGGCACCCAGCCCTCCCCCCTACCCCCACCCCACCGGACTTCCTTGATCCAACATGTTTTCTACTCCACCCCCCTTGGCTCTACTGTATGCC
This sequence comes from Ambystoma mexicanum, assembly GCF_040938575.1. NCBI lineage: Eukaryota > Metazoa > Chordata > Amphibia > Caudata > Ambystomatidae > Ambystoma > Ambystoma mexicanum. The sequence continues at coordinate 524,833,629 of NC_090933.1, forward strand.
CATTCCCCACCACCCCCTTCCAGAAATCCTCCAAGGCTTAGGCCCACGAACTCAACCAGATCCACTCCCCAGTTCCTTTGCCCCCTCCTGATCGTCCCTCCTCTCCGGGGGGCCCCTCAATGTGGCTCTCCTCCTATTCCTTTCACCTACCGTCGACCATGACCATGGTTTAGTCCTATCCCTTTGCCCTGTATTGGCCGAGGACCCACCCCCCGAGGCCTCCCTTTCACCTTCTAGCTCCAAGTGCAGTATGCTTGCCGATTCCTGAGGCGCGGTTACTCGCCTCTGGGTCCCCTCCCATTTGAACAGTAAACCGAAGGGGAAATGCCCACTTATACTTTATTCCTCTCCAGTGAGCTCCCTATCGACTCCGTGCTCCCCTCACCTAGGAGATCAGCAAAGACCATCAGGACCTCCCCTTTCAGTTCCCGGTCCACCACCGATTCTGGTAAAAATGTAATCCTGATGTTGACCCTTCTAGAGCTATTTTCCAGGTCCTCCACTTGGGCCTCCAGGTTCCGCGTCGCAATGTCCAGCCAATCAATCGCTTCACTCTTAGCCGTGGTTTCCTGGAGCCCTCTTTCCAGTAAGTCTGTTCTCTCTCCTAACTGGGCCATTTCTTGTTTCACCTCCCCGAGTGCCACATTCAAGTCGGATCGCATCAGCTGAAATTGGTCCTGAAAGGTTTTAGCTAAAGACTCTCTCAAGGCCTACATCTCCCCTCCGAGGTCCTGCCTCGTCATTTGTGCCGAGCCTGCTGCCCCTTCCTGCTCCAGCCGCTCTTTTGGCTGGCCGTTGCCCCCTCTATTCGGCTCCCTGGCCTATTGCTGGCCACAGTGTAGGGAGAGTACCTTGGGGATCCCCTGTACACTGACCGGTCTTCTCTGTTCTCCCCTTAGCCCTGGAGGACATCTAAATTTGTGGCAAAGCCCTACCAAGTTGTGCGCACCCCACAGGTGCGATCCGGCTGCTTCGTGCCTGCCCTCCAGATGGTGAGTGCACACCAGTCCGACGGCCTTCCCCCTCACCTATGACTCAGGGGAGGTACCCTTATAAGTTGCCTGCAGTCGGCTGATTACCGCTGAATACAGTCCTCAGGTGGTCAGGCGTTGGTGCATGGACGGCTCCTTTTCTAACTTTTTCTGGGGTGATAGGTCTGGCCACCCCCCAAAGGCGCTCCCAGGTCCTACCCCAGCAACCGCTGCAAATGGAGGCAACTGTTCCCACCACTCACCTCACTGGTGTTGGGGCAATGGCCACTGCTGCCCACCGCTCCACAGCCTCCTGGAGCTACACTTTCACCTAATTACTGTGGCACAAGTCTTCTTCGTTGAGACCTCACTTAGGGTCCCTGGGCTCCTCACCTCCCACAGCCAAGCTTTGGGCCCCGTTAATCTCCTCGCTTAACTCACAGCCCTTGGAGGATGTACACAATATAGGGGCTGTATCACCCCCGGGTGCGCTTGCAAAGGCTGACTCACTCTGCACCCCTCACTGGTCCCTGGCCCCGCCGGGGCCTGCCTCTCAGCCGGTGTAGGAGGGTGGGGGTCAGGATGGGCCAGGGGCACCCCGCCGAACTCCTGCCGGGGCCCCTTCCTCCTCCCCGCTCCACCCGATGCCTGCTCTTGCCCCCGGGGAGCCGGTTCCCCTTACCTCTGCTCCCCGGCGGCATGGCTCCGCTTCCTCGTCGGCCTTACCCCACCTGGCCTCCTCCTTGCCTTCAGCCAGCTCCGGAGCCCGCCTCCAGGCTCCCGGGTGCCCCTCCTGGACCGCCGCACCAGACAACTGCTACGACCCACTGGGGCGGGGGTCCCGCGTCGGGACGCTGGCACTCCTGCTGGGTACGGCTGCGCCAGCCCCGCTGCACTCCTCCCGCCGACAAAGCACCGGGCTGGCCTCTTCACCTCACTCCCTCCTCAGGTGCCTGGATGCTACAGCGGGGCTCCTTTCCGTTCCTCCTGGTTCCATGGCAGTGCCGGCGTGCAAACGCTCCTCTCTGTTCGCTTGCAGGGGGGGCTCCCCGACCCAAATCAAGGAGCCCTCCGACGTTGCCCGGCGCGCTCTCCTCACTCCGCCGGCCAGTTCATTCCAGTCTGGAGGCCGCGCCTCCTATGTCGGCCGCTCCCTCGGGCAACCCTCCGCCACCTCAAAGGGCACCCCGTGCCCCTGTCATAATCCAAAGGATCACCGCAGTGTCCAACTCAAGCCTGCTGCACCTGGGGGGTGGTGGGATCCCCAGAAGAGAAGCCTCGGAGCCCGGAAGCAGCCGTCGGCTCGTCTACTGAGTGCCGGCGGCCATCTTGGAATCCCAGGCATACTTTTAAAGACAGATAACAGCTACATACCACTTCACAGTGCCGATATTCAGGCCTTTCTGGGCTAAGGACAGCAAACAATCCAAAGGATATAGGCAGGCTAAAGGGTCCAGATCCTTCTTCCTGGCACCAATTGGAGAATTTACACCCTTTGCAGGCATAACTAGACTTTGTGGCACGACTCCTGGCTGAGAGAAGTGCGTTGAGGACATTGTCAGGCACGTCTCACACCTGGTCTCTCCTCAGCCAACAAGGTCCACAATGCCAGGTTTCGGGTGGAGGACTCGCCCCTCTGCATGGAAGAGCAGATCCACCCTCCTCAGAAGGTGCCAGAAAGTGCACATGTACATGTCCAGCAACTCTGGATAGCATGCTCTCCAAGCCCAGGCTAAAGCGATCAAAATGATCCTGGACCAGAACAGGAGTAGTCTCCTGAGGACCAGCATAAATGACAGGGATCAGACAAAATGTATAGTGGAGGTCGAACTTCCAGTTGAACATCAATGTGTCCCCCCAAAGCTACATGCCAAGAAAATTCCAGGGAGCTGTCAGACAGGATTGGTTTCAAGAGATGACAAGCAAATAAAATGTAGTTGGAAAACCTTTATTTTCAATGGTCAGGATGGTATAACGCCTAGCTTACCCTAACTCTAAAGTGGGAATGTTCCTTAACGAAAAGCAAACTAAGTGAAATCTGTAAGTCCAAAACAAAATACTGTGTGTCAAAACCTATGTTTGCCCTCACTCCTAGAGAATAACAGGGTGTATGGGATGTGGCCAACGCAATAGTGTTCAAAGTAAAGCTAATGGAGCTCTTCTGCAGCTCCCTTCCCCAAGTTCAAGGCACTCAGGATTCGAAGGTTCTACAGGCTTCTCAGGATTGACTTGGCAAAATATTGACAGTACCCTTTTTCCTTGCAAGTTCTTTAGGCTTCTCAGGGTGCCCTTTCCTTGAACCCAAACGCCCTCTGTTTCACACTTCTTCAATGGGTCTCTCAGGCTTCCCTAGGCCAAGCTTAAACCCTGGTGATTCTACAGTGGTTAATTTCCAAATCACGAATGTTCATTTGGTTCAGTTCCACTTTGTTTAACACAAAAGTTCCATTTGCAAAACATATTACAATTGGCTTCTTTTAGGCTCCTTTACCCATTCTTAACCAAGTTCCTTTTAGCTTTCAACTTTAGTACATCATGCAGTTCCTTTCGTTTAACCGGGGCTCCCCTTGTCGTTGCGCAGTTGTCAGACTACACGGTTCACCCACTGCAGGTCGCGCAACCAGGTGCCTTAAACTTTAGTTGTGTCCTCTTTAACTTATAGTGGGGTGTCTGCGGCCATCCTGCATCCTTCAACTGCCTGGTGGCCAACCCAATGCTTTTACAATGCTCTTTCCTTTGTTTAAGCTCTTTCCAATAAACTTTAGGGAGTTTGCTCCCATTTCGTTTTCACCCAGAGCTCCCCCTTTTTAGGATTTCTGTTTTGCTCACACATCGTGTTTGCACACATCTCCCCTCTTTGCAGAAGCTTCCTTCTTTCACACAGTCTTTCTCGAACGTGTAATCATACATGCAACCACGCTGCAACTATGTATCCTTGTATTGTTCTCTTTACCATTCGTAAGTTTCACTGGACGCGTCTTCAGCCTTAGGCGATCAAGCTGCTATGTTGTATCTCACTCGCTTACTTAACACAAATAGGGCTTACACTGCGTTCAACTTACTGGTTGTGTCCTCTCAGCTCTTGTGTCAATGTCCTTGCAGGCTGAAGTCGGTGTCTCACCGTCTGCCCCTCAGACAGTCCTGGGCTCCTGTCCTGGCCCAGGGGAACAAGCATTTCTCGATACCAATTTCAAAACGGTTCAGTACGCCTCCTGGCTCCCTTCTAAGGACCTCTACGAGTCACTGGCGATCCAGTTCTCGAACACGCTTTTCCAGGGTGCTTCCACATGCAGACCGACCCTCTGTCTCGTCATCCTGGTTTCTTCCAGCTGGTCCTAGGCAGCACTGGCTCCTCAGCTCTCCTCCCAACTCGTTCCACTTGCTGAATGACTCTGTTCTTTTTATACTCTCAGGCTGCAGGTGGGCATGTTTGATTTCAATTGCCTGAGCCTGCATGGCCTTGTTAATGAGACCTGTCCAATGAAGAGGTTGGTGTGCCTCTGTCTGCATCTTTTTCGTCCCAGTACCATAGTAGTGTTTCACATAGGAAGTCTGTATTCCTCCTGACTCCATCTTTTTCATCACAGTACTTGAGTGGTACCTGAGGATATGAAGACTGTGTGCCTTAATATATCCCCCAAGGCTCGGGGGGGGGGTGGATAGGTCACTGTCAGAGAAAGGGGATACCGTGTCTCCGTTCTGGGAGTGCCCTTATGACAGGAAAGTGGTATTACTTTTAGTTTTCTCTTCCCTTTCTCAAAGTTAGAGAAATGGTCAAGATGGTCAGGGTGCGACGCGTCAAATCTTCTTGTTTTATTACTATAATGATAATAAGAGGTTGGTGGTTCTAGTTCTTTCACTCTTGTTTGTATCCTCAGTAAATGAGGATAACAGGGAAGGAAAGGATTGGGTTTCACAATAGTTTATAAGATTAGAGGGAAGGGAGGATAAGTCAGTCTCTTAGTTAGAAAACGGGGTTCGCCGCCCTGGGATATCATATTCCCTTACTTTCCTCCTATTGCGAGCGTTTGATGGAAAGTCCTGGTGTAGGATAGGACATGAGTGACAATATCCTTTGGCAGTAGCAGGAGGATAAGATAGATTGGGTTTAAAATGAGGGATACCATGTTTCGCCGTTAGGCATTCCCTCTACCCAGGCGATCCTCCCTCGCTTGTCCACCCCCAGGGTTGGGATCCAAAAGTGATGACCCACCCCTTGCCACCTGCACAGAAGATCCCAGACGAGTAGGTATGAAAAAACCCTTTGGTTTTTCACAGAGCAGGACAACTCACACTTCCTGTCGACACTGGAAGCAAATTGGTCCACCTGAGGAATCTCCCAGTGGTCGAAAATATGCTCCAGAACTTCCTGGCAGAGCTCCCACCCATGGGAGGTGTAAGTCTGTCTGCTCAAATAGTTTGTCGTAACATACTATGTCCCAGGAAGATGAGCCGCTGTCAGACATCACTCTCCAGAGCCCAGAACTACAGTCAAATTGCTTCTCTGCACAGAGGCAAGGACATTACATCACCACACTTGAAGTGGTATTGCATTTCAATTCTGTTGTCAGTCAGGACCAGCACAATCTTAACCTTTACTGAAGGAGGGAAGGCAACCAGGGCCAGCCTGATCGCTCTCAACTTAAACAAGTTGATGTGTTCTCGACATTCAGAGGTAGACCACAAGCCGCTTACTGTCAGATGTTGCAGGTAAGTATCCCAGCCTTTCAAGGATGCATCCATGACTAGCGTCAGTTGGGGCAAGTTTGCTGAAACAATGCCCCTTTGAATAGATTGTCTTGCCGTGACCACCGTGCCAGGTCCCAGGAAATGTTTGTTGAGACTTGCAGAAGATCTAAAGGGTGTTCGTGCAATCGAGACAACTGACAACCAAGAAGCCACACAAGTGACCTCAGGTGCAGAAAGACCTCCAGCACCCCCAAGAATGCAGTAGGCCATAAAACCCAGCAAGCACAGGAAGCCAGAGGCTGTAATTCTCTCCTGTGATTGGAGGACATTAACCATCTTTGAGATTTTCGTGACTCTGCCCTCGAGGGGGAAGGTCCTGCCCAGGCGAGTGTCCAAGACTGTCTCAATCAATCAGAGTCTGCGAAACCTGAGACTTCCTGAAGTTCTGGGAGAACCTCAGCTGTGTAACAAGGTGCACATAAGGACCAAGAGTACCGATGCCTGGTCCAGCGTACAAGCTCGGATAAGCTAGCCCAGGTAAGAAAACACATGAAGTCCTTCTTTCCTTAGGCTAGTCACTACCACTGCCAGCAGCTTGGTGAAGAAACTGGTGGCCGAATACAGGCCAAATGGCCCGACTTGGAACTGATATTAGCAATGGCCCAGTATGAATCTCAGGTACTTCCTGTGCTTTGGTACCAGACAATAGGTTGAATACCAGCCCTTGCCCTGTTCTGAGTGCGTCACCAAGTCAATGGCGCCCTTCAGGAGAAGCAGACGTACCTCCTTCAACAGAGGGGGGTCTGGAGACAAGCACTGGTTAGATGGGGAACGGTTTGGAGGGTGTATAGCAACAGGGAGGCAATATCCTTGGTGAACAACCTGTATAGTTCAAGCATCGGATGAGGTGACATCAGATTCCTTGCCGGGCAGGGAAATTTTCTTCCCCCAGGGTGCTGTATGGTGGAAGTCTGTTTCAAAGGGTCACTGAGGGCACGGTGGAGGCAAACACATCTTGGAGCACATCTCTATAGCCCTTGGCATGTTGGCGCTGCATTCATTGCTTGCCCGAGGAAGCCCGGCCCTAACCTCTGTGGGCCTAGAAGGTAAAGGGTTGAAACCCCACCTCTGTACGTGGTGTGCTGGATTGCGGCTGCTGAACCGCGAGGTCCATAGACCTGCCAGAAGCCTTCGTGGATTGCCATTTTTTAAGTGTTTCATCTGCCTTAGCCCTAAAACAGGTTGTTGCCATCAAACGGCCTGAAAATCTGGGGCGAAACCTGAGGTCCTAATCCAACTAACTACTCAACGCCTTCCCATAGCCATATTACTAGTGACACAAACCGGGGGCCATTCTCACTCCTATTCCTTATAGGTCCTCCGCCCAGGTGGCCAGTTAAAGGCCATCGCCTTTGGATCCCGACCGTCGGGGTGGATAAGCGTGGGAGGATCACCTGGGTGTAGGGTCTGTGAGGAGTGGGATGTCTCCAGGAGAGCCATGGTAGCCCCCTTTTCCTACTACTGATCAACCCAACCCTTAACCCACCTTAATGGGATACTTTGACTCAACTTCCATGACTTCCTCATGCATGACTGTTAAAAGTACTGGAACACCGAAGAGGAAACTAGGAGCAATGAGGACGAGGTGCTTTTACCACTCTGGAACTGGGACGAGAAAGAGTCCTGCTGAGATTAGTAGAGGTCAGGCATGTCCCCTAATAATGGTCAGGCAGGGCTAATTGCACAACCGCCTGTTAGAGGGTTGCAGGTGCATAAAAGGCCCAATCTAGTTGCAGGAGGAAGCAGAGCAGGAGAGGCCAGAGAAACCAGGAGATTAAGTGGTGTTAAGGGAGCAGCAGTGCAGAGGCCAGAGAAAGCAGCGGGAAGCTGTGTGCATGCAGCCCGTTAACGGTTCACAGGAGTACAGCCTGGGCTCCGTGGGACCGAGCGAGCATTCAAAGGGGGACTGTGCCTGGAGACTGTCCCTTATTGTGGAGTTCACAGTGCTCATTCTCCTGGAAGCAGAAGGCGACCCAGGAGTCCCTAAGGTGCAGAAGGAGTCCTGAAGCGGAGGACCAAAGGCGAAGAAGGAACGCCGAAAGCAACCAGTGTGTTTCTATGTGAAAGGAAACCCGGTGTACGAGTGTTTGAAGTTCTGTGGAGGATTACTATGTATCGGAGTGGTTGCATGCATGAGAAGTCACATTTTCGAAGGTCTCTGAATGAAATCCTCATTATCCCTTGAACAAACAAGTATACTTTATATCAGAGTCGGCACGTGCATGAGAAGGCCCATTTTCGAAAGTCTGAGTGCTGAACAGCTTTCACAAGCATTTAACAAAGAAACTAAATGAATGACACCGATTCTAATTGTAACAAAGGTCTTCGAGTGTTGGGCACACTATAAAAGCAACTTACAAAGACTTATAACACTGACATTAAATAAATTAAACCTTTGCAAATTACTACAAACACCTCAGAGAGCTGGGCACATTATTCAAAGCATTATACAGTGAAACATAATAGCAAGGCAACTAAATAAAAAACGTACCAAATACCTTTTTGTGAATGCAACTTACAAGTGAACTTTACGAGCACAATTTCTATTTGAACTTACAGGTGAACTTTAAACATAATTTTAACAAATGCAAGAGCATTTGGGCTCCAGAGTGAATGGAACTCTAGAGATGAACTCTAAGAAATGTTTGACCTACACCTTTCTGCCCATTATATTTTTGAACCAAGGACAACCACATCCAGAGAGTGCAAGTGTGGCGCAGACTTTTGAAAGCTGGAAAATATCCCTATATATTGTAAGTAAATGTTGGGGGAAGGGAACATTGAGGTTTAACTTGCTTTTGTGGTAGGAACTGTGTTTTGGAACGTTGGGAAGCGAACCCAGAGTATTGGTTAATTTTGTATCTTAACTTACGGGAATCCTGAGACATTTATTTAAACTGCTTTATACTTGGGATAGGTAGCTGAACGAAAGCTGGGAGCAGGACAGAGCTCCGAACTTTGTGTTCAAGAAAGTTTAGTTGGTTGGCAACATCCCTACACATTGTACAGATTAATTGTGAGGACAAGTATAGGTTTTGGACACATAAAGGTTGCCAAGTTGAACCTTTGGACTTTTGACTTTCCTTATATTGGTTTGGTAGGAAAATCCCACCATAGGATAGGGCAAGATAGGCGTTTTTCCATCCTGACTGATAAAACTTGTATTCTTCATTCTGAATCGGTTGTCTGTTTCTTACTCCAAGATGCTTTCACACTAGCCACAAAGTTGGCAGTGTCCAGGCCTGAATGAAGAATTTGGCAGGATGCCTCCTTGCAATCTTTGACTAAGGCTTCAAAGCCCACTCTTAGCTCTTCCACAGGTGGGTGTTCTGCATACCCCTAAACTGGCAACCAGAGACAAAAAGCAAATTTTGACAGGGCAACAGCCCTCATGCCCTGACTGCCTGAACCAAAAACATTACACCCCCAGCCACCCAGCCTCTTACTCTACTCTTCAGGAGGTAAGGACGGGAAGGATTATGTTTTTAGGCTCACTGTGGCTGTCTGGTCCTTAAGGTTTTCAGGGGAAGGGTGTGAGGACAGGAAAGCCGAGTCAGAAATTGCTGGCCTTTGATTCTTCATCAATTCCCTGTCCACAGTCGATACTAGAGCAGGTTTCGACCATAACGGGATGACCAGGGCCTCTACTGCAGATTTAAAGTACAGAAGAGTCTCTCTCTCTGGGCCTTTCAAGAATATCAGTCAGCTAAAACTGGATCTTGAAGGAACAGACAACCACATGGTTTCAGCCACCCTGGCCATCAGGTGTTGAAAGTAAGCCTGAGGCTACCCAATGCGTTGGAGTAGGGAGCATGTCAAGCTCTGGAGACGTGTCCAGCCCACTTGCAAGTCAGTAGCAAAATGTATTAAGTCTGCATCCTCGCCCTAGAACTCCTCAGGAAAACATCTAAACTCTCTGGGGTGCTTTCAGGCCCAAATGGTAAAGAATGACCTCTTTGTCAAAAACGTCCCCCATTTCTGACATAAATGCAACCCTAGGAAGAAGGCCGTACTCCCGGGGATCGTCAATGGCAGCATGGTGGGAGGTACAGCAACCGCAGGATCAACATTGGAAGACTGAGCAGTGCACAGTAGAGACGGGTTGTCGCCTGTGGGACCCGTGGCCGAGCCTAATGGCAATTGGTCGCAGTCTTTTGCAGGGTCTTGACCTGCTTGTGCATGCTCGATGGATTCTGGAGGCATTGTTTGGGATCTTCTCAAAGATGTCTAGCAATTCGAGCCGTGAAAAAAAGGCCTCCCATTCCTCTTGAGTGGAGGATTGGGTTGTGAAAGGTACCTGCTGTGCCTTCTACTCAGAGTCTGTAGAGCAGAGGAAGAATGTCTGGAGGAACCGCCAGGTGAACAAGATCTCTTTCAGTGCTTCTTTTTGTCCTTGCTGACCGAAGCCTATTCTTTGGTTCTGCGCTCTGCACCCGGTGACCTCAAACGAGTCATTCCAAGTCTTTTTCCACATGGGAAAAAGTGACTAGTTTTGCCCGCACTACTGCTCTTGAAGTACCTTAGGGTGCATTGAGTGACACAACCCGCAGTTCTGCAGGTCGTGTCCTTCCCCAAGACAGCATAAGCAAATCCTGTGGGGGGGACCAAATTGACATTTTTACCCCCGTAGGTAACGCAGAGTTTCACCCCACCGTCTTCATCGGATCTGGCATGGTAGTGAAATGCCCAAAAAAAAAAGAGTTAAAACGAAGTGGTGTTCCTGAACTGAGCAGAGTGCAAAGAAAAACGGAACTGATGTGATGGGTTGCAGTGCCTCAATATATACTGGCCCCAATGTCATATTCAGTGTGGGGTGCACAGAGGAGTCGAGCTCAGCAGGTGCATAGCCGTGCTGCGCTCCCCAGTGGCGGAAAACTTTTCAAAGAGCAGCTCCACTGGGAAATGATCAGATTAGGAAAACATGGGAGGAAGCAATTAATTAGAATGGGAAGATGCCAGAAAGGACATGCATGGGAAGTAAACTCAGAGGCTGAGGTAACAATACTTAAGAGGTGTCATAAATAACAAGGAGACAAATAACAGGGGTGCAGGTAAAATATATTTGTGGTTTAATTCAATCGCTAAACACCACATTGCTGTTGGTGAGGTCACTACAGGCTGAACGGGGAGAGAAGAGGACAGAAGTCTACCATCTCTAAGCAGTGAGGGGCATGGGTATCTACTGTGCACATCTTCATACAGCCATACTTGAGGCATACAATGGTGATGAATTCCAGAGTAAGAAGCCCTGAGCTCACTACCTTAGGTGTCTGGCCACTTGCAAAAGCGGTAGAACTCTGGTCAATACATAGTGCTCGTTGCAATAGATGGGTGTGTGAGTCTGGCACTGGACTTTAACAGATCTTAAAAAATTGACTCAATGGCAGAAGGAAGAATGAAATGGGAGGACAGAGTACATCCAAAAGAAACAGTGGTGAAAAGCAGGGCAATGAGTAGTTAAATGGGATATCAAAAAAGAACCCTAACGAGGAGAACACAAACAAATAAACTAAATTGAAAAGACTGATTTATAATACACACTTAGAATTTCAAATATACATTTTATACATGCAGTGCATGCAAACAAAGTACAGTGAGACAATAAAATAGCCATGATTGCAAATTAATATACATAGTTTTACTTGATCAAAACTAATTCTGCGCAATCCATTATTTTAATTGTGGGCAGTAATACACATATGACCTCTTTTTTATTAAGGCCTTAAATGACCCGGAAGGGGAAAACAGGCCATAGGCCATTCCAGGTCATTTTGTTGGGATTTTCAGGACAGAACAGGACACAGAGTGGAAAATCAGCTCCGCCCATTACCCCTGCTCAGTGCTAGAAAGCAGCCAGCATCTCCACTGTCACAAAGCAGAGTCAGTATCAATAAGACACTGACCAAAGCAGTAGTTTGGTGAAGGACAACCGTAGAAGGGAATCAACTGAAAGAAACAGAATGGCTTCTCCTCGATTTGAAACAAACAAGCAAGCAAGTGGTGAAACAAACAGCAGAATAACTTCTCACGTGCCTGTTTCGGATTCAACAGTCTAAATGTCAGGGTCCCCCTCCCAGCAATTCTTGGAGGATAATAGTCACACAGTCTGATGTCCAAGTGCCCTCATCCTTGTCGTCCTCTTCTTCTGAACTGACTTTATAACATTGTGGTCCAGGGTTCACACACTGATGCAATCCAAATGTGGGCGACCACTGGAAAGAGGACAAGGGTCTCCAACTGGATTATTTAAACCTCTGTTCTGTCTTTGGCAGGTCGGCTGGGTTCTCAGAGGGAGGGACTGCACATTTTGGCTCTGGGGTTCCCTAACTCACACTCCTCCCCCCTGGCTGCCCTCCTCATGCCTCCTTAATGCCCTTGTTCATAGGGAAGTCCTTTACTACTCACTCCTTCCTTAACCTGATCTCTTTTGACCACCTCATACCTACTAAGCTGGTCCGTCAGATGGAGTTCCTCTGTCTCTCTTTACGTCCCTCTCTGCCTGCCCAACTTTCATTCAGAATTCCTCTCCCGAAGACTACTGTCAGTTCTTCCCCCACGCCCACCTAATTTCTTCTTACTGGCCCCTTCCTGGCCTGTGTTTTCTCAGCACTTTCTTTGGTACTTTTGCACCTTTTCCAGCTCTTGATAAACTCCAATCCCCCTTCATCTGGTGTGAGAGGGTGGTTTATGAGTAACAAGTGAAATCCAATGCGTTTTCAATTTTTATCATGAACATGTACAAAACATGCAAATTTAGAACTTGCAGTGTAGGTGAGATAGCTCAACACCACTTTGGCAGTCGTTGAAGAGGCTCTCACCTTCTTAGCCCAGCCGCCCTACTCCAATAGGGCGTAATTCCACACCAACTAACTAGTGCCAGGGTACCCCTTACTGTTGTAACGGAGGATCTGAAAGGAAGATGAGGTACCAGCAACTGAATGCAGTAGGGGACATCCCCGCCACTTACAGCTAGGCAGAGAAATTTGTATGGAATGATTTAGTATTGTAAATGTGTGAAAATAGAACTCATAGGGTTAAAAGACATTAGTATTTCAAATGGTGTTATGTTTATAAAGTCAAAAATGCTTTTATCATGGTTTAGTAAGCAGTCAAGGTACAGAATGCACATTATAAAAAATGGAGTAGGAAAATGATTACGTTTTTTACTATACCCAGACAGAAAAGAACTCTACCATCTGTGTAACCGACAACGCCTTTAAACTGACAATGCCTTTAATGAGTAAAAAGAATGCATTACATGAAGAAGCTCCTTACGGACATGGTAGCATAAGTCAGCCCTGAAGTTGAAAAATTCAAGGCCACAGTGCCCTGCAGAAACCAGATAAGCATTCTGAAACCAGACACATAATGATCCTATGTCTGAGTTTCTGGCCAAGGAACGCAGCTGCGTGACCATATTTGGGTAATGTGGCCAGGAAAATCCAAGGATGTGTGCCAGAATGCATTTCAATTTGAAGGGTTGAACATATAAGGAATAATTGCCTTGTGCGCGAGTATAGTCAGCGGAGAGTTTTGCCTGGGCATGTTTAGAAAAGGGTGGGGGGTCCAACTCTTCTTTCTCTGAAAAGTATAAAAGGAGGCTCCGTTTTCATCAGGGAGCAGGGGTTCATGTACTTGATCACAATGCTGTTTGTGTCAGTCTGGCCTGACATAAAACCCGATGAACCCGACTCTGCCTCCTGCCTGCTGCTTGAAATACTTTTGCTGAAATGCCAGAGGGTCCCAGAGAGCCCTGGAATGTCCAGGAGAGCCTGGTAGAGTGGAAGAGGTGCTGAAAGGCAAAATCCTCATTGTCTACTACCTGCTCCGGTCCTTGTTCCCCTCTTTCTTTCACTCTCTCCCATTCTCCTTCCCACTCTCAGTCTCTGACTCCTGGTCTTATCACTCTCTTCCCCTTCTCCTTTCTCCAACTCCCAGTCCTTGCCTAATCTCTCCCATCTAACTACACTCAGTCTCTGGGTCTTTTCTTTCTCTCCCACATCTCCGTCTCCACCCGCCAACTGCCTCATGACCACAACCGCTGCTTTCCAAAATCTCACTCCTCCCAACTCTACCTCAATCTTTCCATCTACCCTCTTGCCTCACTTCCCTCTCACACACCTACTCCCGGTGCTTCCACCAAAACTACCTTAAATCAACTGCCACTACTGTCTCAATCCCAAAACCTTGCCTTGAAGCTCACTCTTAAATAAAATGTAAAAAGAGGGGATACCCTAGAGGGTGGGACCCAGGGCTGGAAATGGGATGTAACATAAGGGGATTGTGCCAAAAATCTGTTGGTCATACTTCTGGTCCTGTATGAATTATTGCTTTTAGAGTGCTTTGGTGTAAATAAATCAACATTCAGACCCATTCATCGTCTGAGACCAGGTAAGTAAGGTTACAGGCGAAATATATTTGGCTATAACACAAATTCAGAAAGTAGCCTTCTTCAATTGGCTGTGCCATTGGCTTGTATTCCTTGTTTTTCAGTGGCAATTGTAGGACATAAAGGGGATACAAACAAATAGCTTCTATTTTAGCTTTAGTCTTTTATGAACAATGGGCGACACATTTAGACAGACATAAAAGCACTACCCCACACTTGAACGCTTAATACTTCAAACGCAGAGCAGTGTAAAATATTATGGAACAGAATCACAAACAGAAACAGATACCCATTTCAGTAAATAGTAACACAAGTGGCATGCTAAGTGTTGGTTACAGACTTTTATTTATAGTAAAAGAAAAAGGGGTTTGGAGAAATCCTATCCATCTCTAATACTAAGAGGGTTTTCCCAGCCTCAACAAAACCAAGGACCATCTGTGCCAGGTTATTAAACCAAAAAGCACCCTGTGTCCTCGGTCCAAAAACCCTAAACTGACCCTTACACGCTAAACTCATAATGTGCAACTCAGGGATTTCTGTAAGCTATACACTTATAGCTTCATTTCAAACTTCTAAGGTGCAGAAAACAAAAGGAATAAAAGTTCCACCAGGAAAAGGGGTCCTCTCTTCCCCCATGTTTCTTCTGGTCCATCACTGCCTATCCAGTACTTCAGGAAAGAGTCATTGTTCCACTGCTTCACATGGGGACGATTTTCCCCTGCGTTTCCCCTTTCATACACTTTTTTACTTCTCAATTTCAAGGGTGACAACTCCTCCCTTGAGCATCCCTTAACCACTCAGTTTGCTCACTCTCTGGATCTCAGTTATCCTTAAAGGGGTATGGTTTGTCACTGTTCCACAATTTCAAAGAGGGGTTTTTGACCCGCAAGTGTTCTCAATCCTTTTCCTACCCCTGGAACACTCTTGCAAGAGTATTCACAACTGTGTTACTTATTCTTAAAAGGGGTATGATTCTTCCCTTTTCATATTGGTTATCACAATATCACAATTTCAGTACGGGGGTGTTAAGCCTGAGTTTTCTCACTTTTTTTCTTACCCCTGGTTTACTCCCCTGCCAGGCTATCGCACTTGGGTGCAGGTCCCAGACTTGCACGCTGCCTGGTTCACTATCCTGCAAAGGCTTTTCCGTTCTCCATTCGCTCTGTCTTGCATCCAGGAAATAATGCTTTTCAAGTATTGGGTCACCTCCCCTTTCTTTACAATGTATATATGTATATATGTATGTATGTATGCATGCATGCATGTATTCGTATTAACTATACCAGTTCCTTTAATTAGGCACTCTCTCGCACGTGATTGGTACGTGGCATTTGCCCTGAACAGCCCCAGTGTCCCTTTCGCTCTCACTGGGCTTACCGGTCTTCACTGGCAGCTTTGGCATTCGTCGTGTCTCGCTGTCTTCTTTGCGCTCGGCCAGCTGACTGGGAGTGTGTCCCTTTAGCTGCTTGGTTCCCGCTGTGCTTTCTTCTGCTCTGGGTGGTTCCAGCTGCCCATGGCAATAATGCAGCAAACTCCTTTTTGCTTGGTTTCTGCGCATGCCGGTCTCGCTGGCCTCCGTGCAGCGTCCAGCAGTCTGCTCACCTGCGGTGTCACAACCAGCATCAGAACAAGTTGGATTCGCCAGCAGTCTCCATTTCTCCTCACCTAATGTTCAGCTGTGCCAGTTTTAAATGTCCCGGCATTGCTTAGCATTTTCCAAAGACTAGAACGCAGAGTTGGCTTACCGATTTGGGTCATCCTCATTAGCCCCATTACTCCATCTCTCCTCCTCATCTCAGACTTTACAAGGGGGGGGTGGTAAATGTTCTTGGCAATGAAAGCCCAGGAATTCTCCATCTACATCACAATAAGCCGTGCAGGAATGTTGCAAAGGCACATGAGTGTCATTAGAGTCATTAAGAATTACAGCTGAAGGATTATTTAAATTCAGTGTTCTTCTGTCTCACTGGAGTTGGTCTTCCCCCTACATGGTCCTCCCGCATATAGCCACCCCAGGGTCAGAGTCTGGTAGCTTCTGCCTTTCCCTGGCCATGTAAGAGAAGCTTCCCTTCAGGGAATCAGTGACGATGTTGCTAGATTAGCCACAGGGTGTAGAAAAGGCATGGAAATGCAGACCTCCTGGATTACCGCACCTTTTTACACCCAACTGAATAGATTCAACGTCCCTGAGAGGGCTGCGGATGTAATCGCATACAAAATCCTCTTTGGGGATTAACACTGCATTTAAAATGAGCCCTTTCGACTTTAAGAAAATCCTCATATTTCTTGCATCCCAAGGGTACATTGTTCAGTCACATTAAAGGTGCTCTGGAAGTACTATGGTGGTTGTTTGGTGAAGTATAAAATCGTACAGACACAACGTAACTAATGGTCTTGTATTTGTTTAGTGGGTTTTTGACGGCCTTTCTTCAGCCTGTGCAGGTCATAGGGGATCCATAAATAATTGACTTTGCACTTGGCTTTTTAAATGTATGCGACCAGTGCCCAGCACACTATTAAGTGCCCCTTTCTATACTTCTATACTAGGATCTCTCATTAATGCGAGATCCATGGTGGCCCATGCCACAGAAATTGCGGACATCCTAAATAAGGACAACTTGGACCTACTGGCCATAACTGAGACTTGGCTTCACGATGCGGCAGGCCCAACACTGATGCTAGCAGTGCCCGATAACTACCAAATTCTCAGAGCAGACAGGCCTAATGCCAGAGGTGGCAGACTAGCCATCATCTGCAAATCTACCCTTCCCATCAGACCAGCCACATCAGTCCCCTACTCATCCTGCGAAGCACTAACAGCCAAAATGCCTCTCTCTAACAACTGCACGCTCTCAATCCATTTAATATACAGACCCCCAGGACTCCAAGGCACCTTTGAAGATGACTTAACGAACCTTATAGCCAATAACACTAAAGACCATTCCCAAACCCTACTACTGGGAGACTTTAACCTTGGCTTTAATGAAACCGACAAACACGCAGAGTCAGTTGCAGCCTTGCTCAAGGACCACGGTCTTGATCAAAAAGTCCTCTCTCCTACCCACATTAAAGGAAGGACCCTCGATTGGGTATCGGAACTGAACTGTAACTTCGGTATCACCGATATTGCTCCACAAACATGGACGGATCACTACCTAATAACCTTCTCCGCCACTCTGGATCTCCTTAGCCCCAAAACCAACAACATGGTTCCCCCTCTTCTGACCAGAAGCAAGAAGGACATGACGGTTGAAAACATTATCCCTCTCCTCCTTCCAGCCATATCTGGCTTGGAAAGTAACAACCCGGACCCCCTGGTAAATACTTTCAATGACGCTACGACCAAAGCATTAGATGCAGTTGCTCCAGCCAAACTACGTAAAGCCAAACAGGAAGCCCATTTAAATGTCTGGTTCACGACCCCACCTCAAATCGCTAAGACTACAAAAAAGAAAGCTCCAATCTATCTGGCGCCACTCTCCCACTGAACACAACAAAAACAACCTAACCGAATTTGCCAAATTCTACAAAAAAGAAATCATCAAAACCAAGAAGAACACCTGTAATGACAGGATCGCAAAAGCTAACTCTAATACTAAAGAGCTCTTTACCATCCTCCGCGAGCTAGAATCCCCCATTCAACCAATAGACAATGCCCCCAAAAACAAAGCTTGGTGCACAAATATACAAAATGCCCTTGCTAACAAAATCTCCCTGCTGCAATGTAAAATTTCTAAAAAAAGGCCACATTTCCACCTCTGCCCCAACATATACCCCAATCCCAGAAGAATAAGACCACTGCTCCATTCAGATTCAAACCTATCTCCATAATTGACAGAGAAAAAATAATACTCTCCCTCAAACCGTCAAACTGTAAGGGCGACCTATGCCCTGCACAATTAATAAAGGACGCAGCTAGAGATCTAGCTCCCTTCATTTCCAAGCTCATAAACTCTTCCTTTAAATCCAATACGGTACCCACCAACCTCAAAGAATCATGGGTCCACTATTGAAAAAACAAACTCTGGACCCCACTGTTCCCACCAACTACAGACCCATCACCACAGTGCCTTTTCTACTAAAAATATTAGACAGAGCTGCCTACATACAAATCCAGGACTACCTGGAGGCTAACCGCCTGCTTGGCTCACGGCAATCTGGCTTCCGTCCACTCCACGGCACGGAAACAGCTTTGTTAGACCTCAAGACACAAATTGAGGAACTTAAGGATAACGGGAAAACAGCCTTGCTCCTCCTACTGGACTTGTCGGCTGCGTTTGACCTGGTGGACCATGCAGTTTTATGCAACCACCTTGAATCTGCCGCCAACTTCACCGGAGATGCTATAGCCTGGGTCCAATCCTTCTTAGCAAATCGCACCATGCAAGTCTTTTCCACCATCAACTCAGCCGACCCTATCAAAATAACCTGCGGTGTCCCACAAGGATCCTGTGTCTCCCCCACCATGTACAATATCTTCACCAAGCCTTTGTTTGACAAGTTGGACGGTCTGGAGGTCATCTACACGAACTACGCAGATGACACCCAGATCCTTATACCCCTTTCGGGCAACTACGAGACAGACTTAGCCCTGGTGAACAAGATATACACTATCATTCAGGCATGGATGGCCGCACACGGCCTCTGCCTGAATGACGAAAAAACAGAACTACTGATCTAGGCTCTGAAGTCAACATCCAAAAACTATCCCAAAACTACACATCCTTCAGCATTGATAACAACCCTATCAAGGTGATGTCTGTGGTTAAAAACCTTGGATTCTATCTGGACTCCTCCCTTACTCTCAAGAAGCAGGTCAACTCCCTCGCCTCCTCCACTACCTACACCTGCAAACTCATCCGTGCAGCTAGACCCTACCTCTCTAGTGCCAGCTGTATTACTTTAGCTAATGCCCTTATCATGTCTAGGTTAGACTACTGCAATGCCCTGTATTCTGGAACCAGAGTACAGGGCATTCAAAGACTACAGAACAATGCCCTAGCAGCAGCACTAAATATCCCCTACAGAATACACATCACTAAATCCAGGAAAGAGGTTAACTGGTTAAAAATAACAGACAGAATCCTACTCAAAACAGCATCCCTCACATCTAAATGTCTAAACAACCTTGCCCCCCCCGTATCTTATGGAAAAAATCAACAGGAAAATCTCCACGTGACCTACGAGATCTGCTAACACCTCCAAACAAGAGATTCCTAGGTTTAAACGCTCCACCGCGGGAGGATCCAGCTTTCCTGTCAAAGCTGCTCACTGCTGGAACAAACTACCACTTGAACTCAGAACGGAACAACCATACCCGAAATTCAGGCACAAGATAATCAACTGGCTGTGTGCCAATGACACATAACTTTCACCTAGCCTCCTACCTAGCCACGACCCACCCTTTGCCTGGACACCTCAAGACATGCCCCGCCTCTGGGTACATGCTTGTATATATTCTTGTACATATCTGCTTTTTGCCGCTGTGTTTTATATGCATATGATTGTATATAGTCTCATATATATTTGCGCTCTTTTTGCCACTGTGTTGTACATATTCATGCCAAACACTAAACTGTTGCGCCTAGCTACCCTTGGGTTTGGCGCGCATTAACAAATAAACAAACAAACAAACTTGGTCAGGAGTTATCGATGCAATAGCTCTGGA
Source organism: Ambystoma mexicanum (assembly GCF_040938575.1). NCBI lineage: Eukaryota > Metazoa > Chordata > Amphibia > Caudata > Ambystomatidae > Ambystoma > Ambystoma mexicanum. The sequence goes on from NC_090933.1 coordinate 524,853,406, forward strand.
GTGGGTCAGTGACAACTTTGAATGATTATGGAATCTTTTTCATGTTAACCCCATTTTACATCTTGTACTGGTCATCCCCCCTCCCACCCATTTGCTACAATGGATGAGCATGAACAATTTCGAGTTTGGGACATGAGTTCATGCAAACAATACAACATTGCTCTGTACTTGTAGGTTATTCATGATTTACCCATGTGCCGCAGACAATAGTTTAAAAAACATTTCTGAATTGATCAAAGATGCTCACCTGTCCTCCAAAGTCAAAGGCCAGCTGAAGGAGTCCATCAGCAAGGCGTTTACTGCTAATATCCAATGAAGGTAGGGACTTCCTCTCATCACCCGGCGCAATGCCTTTATAAACAACCGAAAGGAGTTTCCAGCCGACAGTGAATCGGTGACTGGCATCCTAAAAAGATCATCCAAAATGTTTACAGTGCAAAACGTGAAGCAAATACAAATATAGGGGACACACTATGCCACAATTCAGACCTGCCGTGTATAAGCACCGAGATGGTGAGAATGGCAGAACCAAAGCAGAGTAACATAGCATATTCAAATACTTGAAAATATACTCAGGGCCACCCGAGTGCCCAGTCCACCGAAAGGGAGATAAGTGGCATTAGGCTTTCTCGGGGTCAGTCTCAGGGCCCAGTTCCTAGAATGCACAAATACATCTTCTTTTGGGCAAAGGAGCAAATTCTAAAGCAGTAGGTTCGCGCTATATACAATACTTCCATATTCTTAAAGCCATCATTTCTTTCATATTAACAAGCATGGACCATTTGCCAGTTTGCGCAATTCAGTTTACAAATGTCAACTGTTCTGCTGTAGGCGGGGATTACACCTACTGGACTTGCACTTCTTCCCTCACTGCACCTATGCCCAATCCTGTTCCACACTTGTATTTCATTTTTTATTTATTTCAATTTCAATTTTGTAATCAAATGTCCGTTTTCGGTTTAAGGTCGTTTTGCTTATTTTCATTTTTATTTGTACATTTATTCCACTCCTCAACACAATTTTTTTGTGATACTAGCATGTTAAGATACCTCAGTTTATGTGACATTCTCTCATGTTTAGTTTATGTGAAATTATCTCATGTTTTGTTGTTTCATATTAAGGTTATGTCGCTTTGTACAAGGCCTGTACAGCAGCCGAAGATGGAATGCAGCATTCTATATAAACCCACGTATTTAATGCAAGTTAGTGGTACACTGTCCATGAAAAGGGCCACATCGTCGAAAGTATACATGCACATGTGCGCTGTTAAACGGACTACACTCTTGGTTAACCGAAGATTTCAAAAGGGCGAGCTCACTTCGGCCAACGCGGGCAATGGTAGCCGGCTGCATTTTGCGCATGGGCGTTGGACATGGGGAGACAAGGGGGACAAATCCCCCCCACCTAATATACAATGGAATCCCCCCCCAGTTTACCCCAGTGTGTGTCTCTGCATCTGCAGTGATGCGTGCAAACTTCAGACTCTGAAGTTTACATGCAGTTCAGCTCAGCAGCAGCACTGCGCTGGTTGTAAAGATTCTTGTTACAAGTTACAACAACAACAAGATGAACTCTCCTACGTTCGGAGCGTTTCTCCTCCCACTCCCCCCACGGCCACATTCCCAGTCAGGCTGTGCCTGGGGAGCATACTGCACATGCCAAGTGCACAGTGCACTGCTGTGCAGCCTCCTCCCTTCCAGAAGAAGCCACTAGCAGCAGGTGTTGTATCCGCCCTACGTCCCGCAGCGCGGTGACGTAGGGCAGCTGAATAAAAGCCCCGCCCCCTGGAGTGGGAGGCAGTTCCGGGCGAAGTGAAACCAGCGTGTGTGTGTTTTCTTAAGCGCTCCTGCCTAGGCCGCGCTCCAGGCCACGCGGCCTCCTGGACCGGAGCCAGCCCCTCGTGCTGGGCCTCCGGGAACACGAACACAACAATGGCGACGAGGAAGTGAGCGAGCATCCATGCGCTCCACCACGATCTCGCACGCGGAGGCCACACGGACGCTCCGTGTACATTTTTGGACACCCGATGGGGGCCCCAACGATCACGTGACCCCCACCCCCAAAAAAAAAAAAAAAAAAAAAAATTTTTCTTTTCATTCCCCTCCCACACATCATCCTCCTCAGGGGGTGAAAAAAATGTTTTCTCTTCTCTTCTCGTGTCATCCCGGTCATCACCTGCACAACGTCTCCTGCATGGCACACAGGCCACGAGGCGCCAATCCTTCGGAATACAAGTGCCGGTAGGACACTGCCCCGCCACAGGGCGCGCACGAACCCAGAGGGCAGAGAATCGTTGACCAAGCACCCGCAACACCATGGCGACTGGGTCATCTACCCCTGGACCCTCCACACCGTCCAGGATGGCGGCAAACCTGTCTATGGCGTCACCACCGCCTCGCACGCAGGGGAGTTCGTCGACGTTGATCCAACCATTCGACCCATTCACAGACCCATCGTCCAGTGGGTCTGTGAATGGGTCGAATGGTTGGATTGCGAAGGACGCTCTAACAGCACATTTTCTCCCGCAACTAAATCCAGACTATGAAACCTTTATCTTTTGCACAACCATCCAGGCCACCGATGAGACTCTCGACGCCTACCACACGAGGCTGAGGAAGCTGGCCATGTCGTGTGAGTTTACGAACACTGAAAGGGAGATCAGGAGGCAAATCATAAATGGAATTCACTCGGAGAAGCTGAGGCGTCTCGTGCTCAGTGAAAAGGGCATCCCTCTACAACGCATCCTGGAACTGGGTCGACAGAGGGAGCTTGCCCACTCCAGGGCCGCCAACATGGAAGTGACCCTACAAAAACTGCAGCCGTCATTTTCCACAGCGATGGTTGCTCAAATCTCGGACAGACAATCAACGAGGAGCGAAAGTGGCAGCGGTTACACCCAGAACAGGTGGCAGCCTGGAGCACCAGGACCAACCGAATGTGGATGGTGTGGTGGTCAAAGGCACGGAAGGTGAAACTGCCCGGCGCAAGGCACCACGTGCGGAGCATGTGGCAGGAAGGATCACTACGCGAAAGTGTGCAGATCAGTGAACACACCACCACAGCCTCCACAAGGATCCCAGGAAAAAGGGTCATCGAAAAAAAAGAAACAAGCCAGCGCGAGGAGGGTAGCGGTAGTCAACTCCTCGACAGAAGAAGAAGGGGATGACCTCTCAGCCCTACGACAAACAGCAGGCACGGAGAACGAAGGAAAGGGCCGAAAGGTGTACTTAGTATCGACACTAAACCAAGGGCCAGCACCGTCGAAAAGAACCGCCAGGCGACGAAAATGCATGGTCAACATACAAGGCCAAGACATACAAATGACCATTGACACGGGGGCCTCGGTAAACGTCATGCCAACCACCGTCTTTCAAACCCTCGCACCACGACCCGAGCTAAAATCCACAGACACTCGGCTATTTGCCTACGGCAGTCGGAAACCTCTACCAGTCATCGGGAGGTTCCGCACCACTCTTGAGCATGGCGAACAGAAGTTGTGGTCAAAAATATATGTTGTCAAGGCGGGAATTGAAAGCCTGCTGAGCGGAGATGCGGCTGAAGACCTGGGCGTGGTCAAATTCATATGCCACGTTGACGACACATCCGAGGTCGAGAACTTCCTCAGGCAACACCCCAAGCTACAGAGGGGGATAGGCTGTCTCAAAGGAAAGACCATCAAACTACATATTGATCAATCAGTGCAACCACGCGCGGTAAGACACCGAAGGACACCCTTCCACATGAGGGAACAAGTTGAGAAGAAGTTAAGGTCACTCGAAGCCGCTGGTATTATTGAAGAAGTCACGGGACCAACACCGTGGGTTTCCCCGATGGTGGTCACCCGGAAGCCCAAACAGCCAGGAAAAGTTCGGATCTGCATTGACATGCGCCTTCCCAATGCAGCCATCAAAAGAGAGCGACACATAACGCCTACAATTGATGAAATCATCACTGACCTCACTGGATCGTGTGTGTTCTCGAAGGTAGACCTAAAGGCGGGGTACCACCAGCTGAAGCTACACAGAGAGTCGCGCTATATCACCACATTCTCAACCCACCTAGGTCTGAGGAGGTACAAGCGCCTGAGTTTTGGCATATCGTCGGCCGCAGAGGTCTTTCAACAGACCATCCAGGAGGTCATCAGAGGCATACCAGGGGTATTGAACGTGAGCGATGACATCCTAATACATGCACCGGACACCAAGGAACACATCATGAGACTCAAGACACTACTGGGCAGGCTGGAAAGCGCCGGACTCACAATCCATCGAGAGAAGTGCGAATTCCTAAAACCAGAAATAACTTTTTTTGGATACAGGTTCAACCGCACCGGCATTTCACCTGATCCCCAGAAAGTGGCGGACATACAAGCTGCCAGCCCCCCCACGACTCCCACCGAGGTGCGCAGTTTCCTGGGAATGGCCACCTACTGTGGCAGATTCATTCGGAACTTAGCAACCCTATCCGAACCGCTGCGGGAACTAACAAAGGCCAGCACCAAGTGGGACTGGGGGCCCGAATGCCAGGAAGCATTCGAGAGCATAAAAGACTCCCTGTCAACTGATACCAAGATGGCCTACTACGACACGGACCTCCCGACAGAACTATTTGTGGATGCCAGCCCAGTCGGACTTGGAGCAATCCTGATGCATGTCACGAAAGAGGGCACCAAAAGGTCGATTGCATATGCATCCAGGGCGCTCACAGCCACGGAACAAAGGTACTCCCATATAGAAAAGGAGGCAATCGCCGTTCTATGGGGGTGTCGACACTTCCACATGTACCTATATGGGCGTAAGTTCACGGCGATCACCGACCACAAGCCCCTACTACCAATCTTCATTGGGTCATCGGCACACCCACCAGCCAGAATCACCAAGTGGCTACTACACCTCCAGCAATATGATTTCGAACTTGTCTACCAACCGGGCAGCGGCAACCCTGCGGACTTCCTGTCGAGACACCCACGACATGCCACCCAGCAGGAAGTGCTAGTCGCCGAAGAAACGGAGGAGCACATTTGTCAAGTAGTCCACACCATGAAACCCAGAACGACCCCTGTTGCGATCTGGTAAAAGATGCCATCATGTCAGGCAACTGGAAAGACTTCATGTCGCACACACGCAACAGAACCGAGGGGGCCAAGGAGTTCCTAGTAGGCATGTTCACGGTTCGACAAGACCTCTCAATCACTGAGGGAGGGCTCCTGCTAAGGGGTGACCGCATCATCATACCCCCAAGGCTGCAAGACAGGATAGTTGCCCTAGCGCATGAAGGACATCAAGGGCTTGCAAGAACAAAGGCACGGGTCAGACACAGGGTATGGTTCGCTCACATCGACGATCGTGTTGAGGACCTAGTGAACACATGTCTACCCTGCCAAATAACGAGTGGACCACCAGACCCAGAACCGATCCTATCGGCCGAGCGTGGCCGGGCACGATGGGAAGCGATCAGCATTGACTTTTGCAAAATCAGAGAGGGTCTACATCTACTGGTGGCAATCGATGATCACTCACGCTATCCAGAGGTCGAGATACTAGAGTCCACCGCCGCGGAAGTGGTCATCCCGGTGATAGAAAAGATGTTTGCCACCCATGGTCTGCCCACGACCATTAAGAGTGACAATGGACCCCCATTCACAGGGGAGGAATTCAAGTCATACCTACAGGAACTGGGCATTAAATATCACCACATCATGCCAAGGTGGCCACAAGCTAATGGGGACGTCGAGCGATTCATGAGGACCATCAACAAGGTACTCCGAGTATCAAAGGCAAACGCCAGCCCGTGGAGGATCGACCTATTCCGGTTCCTAAGGAACTATCGGGTCACCCCCCACAGTACCGCGGGCATACCACCTGCTGACCTTATGTTCGGAACTATCATCAACTCGTCGATTCCCCATCATCCAAGCAGAACCCCCTGACGACGTCGACCATGCACGCGTGGAAACGAGGAGAACACGTGCCAACGCTCACATGAGCGCCAAGAGAAGAGCAAGGCCCTCAAACCACAGAGTGGGCAACCAAGTCATCATGTTGCGAAATCCCACGAAATCCAAGTTAGACACCAGGTATGAGGAACTGCCATGGACTATCAGCAACCGGCGTGGGACCATGATAACTGTCACACAGGGAGGTCAGGAAGTAACAAGGAACGCCTCCTGGTTCAAGCCCGTGCCCCAGCACCTCTGGACGGATTGCGAGGGGCCTCACGACGACAACGAGCAACAAAGCAGCGACATGCCGGCGCAAGACCCCGAGGAGGAATCCGCAGGGGATCGCAGCTGGCAATCACCGAGACTGCCCAGCAGTGAGGACACATGCAGCGAAGGTGAGCAGACTTACGAACCGAGCGGGGACAGCCCCCAAGCGAAGCGGAACAGTCTGAGAAAGACCACGAGACCGCCGGTGAGGCTGAATGACTATGTATGCTAAGCCAACAGCAGTGGCAGGAGTTTATAGTTGAGCATGTTGCGTATGTTTGTTTTGTTAGGTTATTTTGAAATAAAGGAGGAATGTTGTATCCGCCCTACGTCCCGCAGCGCGGTGACGTAGGGCAGCTGAATAAAAGCCCCGCCCCCTGGAGTGGGAGGCAGTTCCGGGCGAAGTGAAACTAGCGTGTGTGTGTTTTCTTCAGCGCTCCTGCCTAGGCCGCGCTCCAGGCCACGCGGCCTCCTGGACCGGAGCCAGCCCCTCGTGCTGGGCCTCCGGGAACACGAACACAACAGCAGGCAGCACGCATGCTCGACTCCTCCTGAGAGTCTGACTCTTCAAGCCGACAGACTGCTCCTGCGAGGCGACGCCGACTCGACCCGGAGTCCGTGACTCGACGAGAGACCTCACTTATCAGCTAACAACGTAAGTCAATGTGCCCCCACCCCCCCTGTCTGTGGCTGGCATTGCCAATGCGTGTATAGAGTGCCCGGGATGGGCACCTGTCTTGGCGCTGCGTTTTCATGCATGGAGTGTGGCTGCCTGTTTCCATGTTCACATTACAGCACCTGTTCTCGGCAGAACAATATTCTCTGCCCCGGGCCTGCCTTTCTAGAGCAGTGCTCACAAAGCCAAAAAAGAATACACACAGAGCAATTGCAAGCTGCACCACCCATCGGTGGGTGCGCGGCACCCCGTGCAGTTCCACCAAGTCAGGGGTGACGTCACTAACGAGCACGTGCATGTTAGTGGCATTCAACACTCACTGCGCCCAATACACAACATGTGCATTTATGTAGTATGAATAAGCTGGACAAAAAATCCATGTTTCATAGTGAATTTATCAAAAATTGACAATTCGTTAACAATGCACCGGAAGACATTTTGAAATTTCATTTGGTTTGGAAAGGCACTTCATAGATGGCTAAGTGTAGTACAAATCCCCCACCTATCCCCTTCCCCCGGCCTCCCTACAGACCCGCTGCACACACTGCAAGTGGTGTTAAATTTTGACCCATTTTGCCTGGTGGTTCTCTAATCTTCCACTGCGAGTCGCACGCTTAGGAACAAGGCTGGCGGATGATAATGTAGATGTGTTGCTACCTCTGCCACCTCCACGTGTAGATAAAAGTGGGTACTGGGTGTGTGCCATGCATTCAGAACTGCAGCGGACACATGGCTGAATGCTCGTTTGCTGGAAAAGCTGCGTCTTTGCGTCTAGGGGCGCGCGCAGCTGTCATCGGGTGGGTCCCCTGCGTCCTTGCAGGACTTTAGTACATAGGGCCCACTCTGGTTGTAAAAAGTGCCACCGCACCACTCACACTGCAATCCACAAATACTTTCAGTGAGCTCTCGGGTATTGTTTGGGCACAGCAACCCTGCATATATGCGTGTTATATTCTGCACATATCTGCGCACAGGTGCAACCCGTGTAACACATTCACACTGGCCCAATCATACAAGAAACATACACACACAAGCACCCTGAAGGTATACATTGATAACCCCCCCCCTCCCACCACCACCACCACCACCAGCAGCAGCAGCAGCAACAACGCACAGGATGCAGTAGCAGCACCTGCAAACAATGTTAATAGAAATAAGACCGACACTTCCCCTCAATTATTCCGATGGAATTCTCTGCTCACCCCCGCAGGTGGGACAGTAGAACTGCATCGACCTGCACAGAGGGAGGAGGGGTGCAGGCTAGGGCCCCCCTCTCTAATTCCGCACTCTTGAGGCTATGCAGATAATGCAGGAGGTGTTTGAGAGAAGGTGTGTGTGTGTGTGTGTGTTCAGCATATTGCACACAGCTGAGCATAGCATGGACGTCATTTAGGGCCAGGGTCGCCAGGGGCCGCAACTGCGAACTCCTGAGGTCTCCCTTGCTTTTTTTTTATTGAGGCTCATGGGCTGTGGCCAGCAGCATGTGGCTCTTTGTTGTGGAGTTGCTGGTTTTCTGATAGTTATAGCAGTAAGCTAGCTCAGTGGATTGAGCGCTGGCTGCTGCAATGTGTGTGTGATTTGCAGGTTCGACTCCCAGCAAGGTCAACTCAGTCTTTCATCCTGCTGAGGTTGATAAATGAGTACCCACGCAGGTTGGGTGATAGTGTATGTATATTTGTTCTATATAAAGCGTAAGTGCTATATAATAACACATAATTATCACTTGGCCTTGGACGTCTGATCGCATTCACAGTAATTTGGTAATCTGGGCATATACGCGCTGATATTAACTATACATATGGTGATCCTTCTTGTATGAAATGTATATCACATTACACTGATATTGTAACCATATTTTTCGTAGTGTACTCAGAAAGAATGCTATGTGATGCCACTTCAAGGTTTGGCAAAGGGTGAAAGGTTGTGTTCCATCGCTTCCTGTGATGTCACTTTGGGGTGGGGGCAAGTTATCCATCACTGATTCCAATGGTAAATGACAAGATGCTCCGACAACGTCCTTAACACATATAGCCAAATCCACTTCATGTTACCACGCCTTTATTTGCAAGGACAGTCGATTCTGCGTCCCTGGTTACTGAATCGTTGTCCTTGTGCAAGTGCCATGTTGCGTGGCATTGGCATTTAGGCAAACATTGCCCTAGTGAAAAAAAAACTTTCAGTGCATGTTACACCAGTGCAAAGTTTACCCTACTGCTGATACGATCCCTAGTCACAGTAGTAAGCACTAGGACACACATTACCCAGGTGTAAAAAGTAAGGCATTGAAATGGTAGGTTGTTTGCACTAGGGCACTCTTAGCACTTGCGCACATATCTTGGGAACACTGCACTTGGGCTGCTGCAAGGTTTCTGCACTTCGGACCCAGGTTTACTAGGATTCTGCCCAAGCTGAACATATGGCAGCCCTCCATCCAGTGTGTACCCGTGGGGAATGCAATGACGTGCTAATGGGCGCGTTTCTCTTTAGATATCTGTTTTTGATGCGGTGGGTGGTCGCCCTCGTTCTTGCCTGGTTTCCTCATAGAGGTTTCCGACACGGCTGTAGTAGGCGGGAGAGAACCAATCACGACCACTAAATGCACAATCGGGCACTTCCATCTTTGTAATTTTGGAGGGGCAATCTGTGTGTTGTATGCCTGTTTCCTTCCGTATTACAGATTGTACCTCCACCCAAGGAAAGGTAGCCGGTCCACAATTCAAAAGCATGCAGTGCACGCTTGTTTGAGTGGTCTGCAAGTTGTGGCAGCGTGTGTTCCTGTTTAATGGTCAGTGGTGTGCAGGTATCACTGATTTAGATCTCCCGAATGTGTACCTTAATGTCTGTGTGACAGGTGGTATTCTAAATTATCGAGTTCTTTGACAAAAAAAAAGCAAAGTCCAAAGGTGTCCCCTGTGCCCCCCAGATTTTATGGGTTTCCTACGCCCCTGATTTTGCGGGTTAACTCCCCAAAGAAACCAGCTTCCACCTAAGAGGAATCGAGCCTCCAACGCTACTATTACCATCCCCATAAAACAACTAGCAGGCCTTAAGAACGGTCCTCAAAGTTTAAAACACGGCGTCGTGAAAAAGTAGAAGGGTGTGCGCTTTTCTTTTTCCTTTTTTCACTGGTCGAACACATCAAGGCAGAGCAGCAGGGCTGCAAATCCCGCCCACCCCTGACCGGAAGCCCGACCGTCAGTGCACAAAGAATGTACAATGGACAGTTGCCTTCCCAGAGCGTTGTATATTTCTCTTCAAAGATCTACCTGCCATGCACTATTTTACAACCTTACCTATGAGTTAATTCTCTCACATCGAAATAGTAAATCCCATCATTGCAAGCACATGACGCCCGGACTCGAGCACACAGCCATGCTTGCAGGTAGGTCTCGAGTGGCGGTATACAGCTCTAATGCTTATTCCTTTTTTGTCCACTGCACTCGCCTTGCACACAACAGGCCTCCATACATCACTGGTATGCTGAGCACAACTAAATCCCATTGTGAAACCATGCACAGACTAATGATCAGTATTTCTTTAAAGAACTATAAACTGGCCTCGTAATGTGCTCATATTCAAGAAAGAGAATTTTAGTTCAACTGTTTCTTGATCATCTATATGCCTCGATACCAGGTGCTTTTAAAGTTACACAAACTATTCCTTCTTTTCATCCCACTCTGCAAGTCACAAATCTCTCATTTTTATCTAAAGCCTGCACACCCCCGGCCCCTCTTCACTCCTCACATCCTTCATCTTACTCCCATTTGCACTCCTCCGCAGACTAAGGCCTGGGGACCTCTGGCAGGGGCACAATATGTTACACTATGGACGAGCGTCAGCACTGCAAGAGCAGTACTGGTGACTAGAGCAGTATAATATCAGAACAAACACAATTCTTACTGCAGAGCGTTCTACAAGCGTAATCCATTGTATGATTGAGACACACAAGCACAACCGAATAAGCAGCTGCGAGTTTTGTTAAGCAGTTAAAGCCTAATTGGCTTCCCGCCAGCCAGTCAGTGTCCAACAGCGTTGGGAGCTGGGGAGTCCTGGCAGCCCGCGCGTGAATTGGAAAACGTTGGTTTCCAACGGTAAGCGGGCAGAACCCATGCTCCATCTGGAGCACCACCGGGTTCCGCTCCAGCTAACCAGTGTGGCGCTGCCCGATGATGGGGCGCGCACGCGGTAGCATGACGTTGCACGCTGCCGCATGCAGCATAAATAAACGGGGCGTTTCCCGGCCGCGCAGAGCGACCGGGAAGCCCGAACCGCAAGGACGTGTGAGGCTGTGTCCTTGGGGATCCGGACTTGCGGACAGCGCTGGGGGGGCGCCAGTAACCCCCAACAGTGGCGACGAGTGGGGGAGACGATGTCTGGGCCCGGCGGTGATTATTCATATACATTTTTTGTCACCGAAACGAGGTCGGATCAAGACTTCGTTTCAGGCCGCGGGTAGTGCGTCACCCATGCGGCTGCCGGCCATTTTGTCTATCAGGCCGTGGAACTTCACGAAGCTCCGGTTTGAGGTCTGAAGTGAATCGAGACCTAATTTTTGGAATTTCTGTCATCAGGCAGCTATACCTGCATACACATGTGCCCAATTTGTGATTTTTTTCATTTTCTTGGGTCTCCTACGTCGAGTGCAAGCAAGGAGGAGGGCTAACATGGCTGGGCCTGCATAGCCCATTATTCTTCTTGCCTCCATTTTTGGAACTGTCGAGGGCTGAGCCTTCTTCATCCTCTTCATCATCACAGAGGTGTGTTACAGTGACTGTTTTCCTCCCTGGAGGTGGTTTGAGTCTGAGCTGCGCCCCCCCATCTCCCACACTGGGGGTGCCTGTGTGCTCGAGCTCATGAGTGACACTGAGGATCAAGACGGTGCACCAGCAGCAGCAGCAGGAGGAGGACAGCAGATGCAGCAGCCTCTAGTTGGGCAGGCAGGTCCTCCAGGTCCGCTACCTCCTGTGCAGCCGGCGGTGGTACCCGTTGTACAACAGATTCCTCCAGCTATGGCCCAGCCTCGTGCACATGCGGCCCTGCAGCCAATCCCGGAGTTTGATGTTTCGGGCCCACCTTCCAGCTTGGAGCCCAGATGGAAGAGGTGGGTCGACCACCTGGACATGTACTTTTGAGCCGCTCAAGTGGCTGATGATGACTCCAGACTGGCAACCATGTTATATTCAGCAGGGCCCTCAGTTCAGGAAATCTTTGAATCACTTCCGCCGGGGGATGGGTCCTATGGTCAGGCAAAGGCCGCCCTTCAAGCTCACTTTCTACCTCTAGCCAACGCGGACTATGAGCGCTTCATGATGCTGTCCGCCAAACAGAAAGAGGACGAGACTCTGGACACTTTCTATGGACGCCTGAGGCGCCTGTCGTTACCTTGCGCGTGGGGTGATGCAGAAGATATGATCAGGACCATGCTCATACAGGCGTGTTCTTCAGGAAAGCTCAGGCGACAAGTGCTAAGGGAGCCCGGAATCACACTCCCATGCATCCATGAACTGGGGAGGTGCCATGAGGTGTCCGAGGCGAGGGCAGGGAGAATGGAGGCTGGGTCGGGCTCCATCAAAACCGAGGAGGTGTGTGCGATGTGGCGCGGTGGCAGGGGCACCAGAAGACCTGGCGCTGGCCCCCGAGACAGAGCTGGGAGGGCAGGTGAGTCTTGTCAGAAGTGTGGCTACGACATGCCCCACCCAACGGAATGCCCTGCGGCCAGAAATACTTGTGGACTCAGCCTCTCTGGCCAAGGGCAAATGGTGAAGCAGAACGGATGATGAGAACCTTAAATAAGACATTTTGGATCGCCCAGGGCCAAGGACAGTCCCTCCAAAGAGCCCTCCATCAGTTCTTGAGGGTGTACCGTACCACGCCGCATGCATCCACTGGAGTGGCCTCGGCAGAGGCGTTGTTCAAGCGGTGTCCTCGGGGGCTGTTACCTGAGGTTGGAGAGAAAGAACCGGGGGTGATTGACAATCAACAGGTCGAGGCTGACCGGCGAATAAGGATTGAACAGGAGAACCTTCGGAGGGGCTTTGCACACAGCGGCTGGAGCCGGGTGATGAGGTCCTCATTCGAATTAGACATCCCCATGGGAAGCTCTCCCTACCGTACGATCCAGAGCCGTTGGACGTTGTTGCGGTCAAGGGATCTATGGTGACTGCATCGGATGGCCGGTCTGAGGTAACTCGCAACGTGAGCTTCTTTAAGAAGTTGCGGGATCCCAGGACTGATTCACCCCCTGATCCGGACTTGGAGGTCGTCCCTGAGGACGAAGGAGAATCACCATGTCTGCCCGAGTCCCCGGCCCGGGGAATGCCTATGGACCGAACACCCATGCCGGAGGTGAGTAGGAGGTACCCCCAGAGGACTGGGCGAGGGAAACCTGCTCACCTCAGCGACTACGTTCTGGGACAGGTGTCTGATCATACTGACAATGGGAACGGTTAAGTAAGGGGACCCGGGTGGATGTTGATAAAGGGGTTTTCAGAACGGGACATGTGAATTGTTATAGACATATAGTGTTTTGATTTGCAGTGTATAGTTCTTCAATGTTTGTTGTTTGTCCTCCCGAAAAAGGAGTAGTGTGGCGCTGCCCGATGATGGGGCGCGCACGCGGCGGCGTGACGTTACACGCCACCGCCTGCAGCATAAATAAACGGGGCGTTTCCCGGCCCCGCAGAGCGACCGGGAAGCCCGAACCGCAAGGACGTGTGAGGCTGTGTCCTTGGATCCGGGGCTTGCGGACAGCGCTGGGGGGGGCGCCAGTAACCCCCAAAAACCAGGCTGGGAGCAATCATGATAGCGAACAGCGGCCCCCTTCCCTGAGCCTTAGGGCCTGAGGGGAGGAGGAGCTGAGAGAGAGCCAATACTCGGGACAGCGCCAGGAGAGCGCAGCAGCCCCCTACCTCGGGGGAGGAGCCGAGATCTCTCAGATCGTCCCGACACATCTCCAGAAAAGCTCAGAGAGCACTGGGAGAACGTGCGAACGGCAAGAGCCCAGCACTGCAGCAGGCAATCAATAGTTTAAAGGGGAAAGTGGCATCACAGAAGGATTAACACCAGCATCAGGCAAAGGCATATAAAAAAAGAAACTCACCCCCAGCCACAAGGTGATCCTGCGTTTATAACTTCCAGCCAACTAAGCAGTGGAAGTGCAGGGCAGCCTGTTGATTCAGGTATCTTGGCACACAGCACACTACTACCCATAATGTCAGATTACGAGTTGGAAGAGGAAGATCAAGGCCAGGATTTAGGGCTTAGCTTCAAGACAGCGCTGGGAAGCTCTTTGGTGGAAGCATTAGCAGAAGGGCTGACACCCATCCAAAAGAGACTGGCCACACTGGAATTCCTCATAGGGCAGACCCAGAGGGTAATCACACCCAGCCCATCCAACCCAGCCCAGAATGCATGTCCACAAGGGTTACTAAGAGCCCAATGGGGAATAATATGAGCCGCAAGAGTAAAGCCTTGCCGAATCCCCCGGGACAGAATGATGGGGTGGAAGGTAAGACCCCAGAGGTAGCTGACGCCTTTGGGAAGCTGAAAGAAGCCTTCCTCTAAAGCGCAGCAGTGCGATACCTCAAGACCCCTGACCCAAGGGAAGACAATATGGGAGACACTGACGTGGAGTTGGGAGCATCGACCTCCTTGCAGGAAGAGAAGAGTACGTCAAAAGAGGAGTGGGTAGCTCCTAAGAGCGGCAAAAGGGCACTAAAAGAGAAGCATCTAGAAGTGCCAGACTCAGAAATGGCGGACATGTTCAGTCCTGGGGACATTACCAATCCAAGATCATCAGCCTGGCAGCCACCTTCCCGAGTGATGTGCATGGCGCAAAGGATGTGCAATGCTCTAGACAAAGAGACCAGACAGTGCTTGAAAGCGGAACGCCCACGACCAGACCTGACGGGTAAGGTGGCAGAAGCACCCGAGCTCGACCCAAAAATGTTGACATTCGTCACCAAGTCGACGAAGGACCCCAAGAAGGGTATGGACAGGCCCTGGAGAAGTTGCCAGGAAAAAGTGCTAGACCTCACATGACCCTTAGCTAAGATTATGGACCTGGCAGAACACGCCAAAGTCACAGGTGAAGAGATAGACGCCAAAACTGTGGCAACCTGGGCGCAGAGAGCCGTTTGCCTATCAGGAAACGCAAAGTGTGTGATATCCTCAGAGAGGAGGAGAGGGCTCCAGTTAAAAATGTATGCTAAACTGAGCGACCTTGCCTCCTACGAGGAAGGAGAAGCAACGCAAGGGCTGCTATTTGGAGAGACCTTTGATAAAGAGATGGGGAGATTTGTGGGAACATATACATCCCTAGAGAAGGCGCAAGCCTCAATCAGTAAGATATTCCCAGCCGTGTATTTGCTGGGACCAGCCGTCAGAGGTCAATGGAGCAGCCGGTTCCCATCTACCCACAGACCTCAGGGCCCAAGAGCACACTACTGGGAGTCTCGACAACTAGACTTGTTCTTCCAGTCTAGATGAAGGTTCCCCAGAGGACGCAGAGGTAGGGGAGCAGGGTGACCCCAAGGTGCAAACACAGGTGAGAACCGGGGTCTATCTGCCAGTTAGGGGGAGGACACAAAACTTTTGTTACGGGAGACCACCAGGGGGGCGCAGGCAGCATTGAAGCCTGAGCACTCTTCTCCCTGAGAGCCCTCGATTTATGGCAGAAAATTAATATCTTGCCCAGCACGCAAGCAGCCTGCACCCGCTATTGAGGAAGCTGAAGGGGTCGGGAATCACTGGTCCTTGCCCCGAGTGAAATCGGACCCCGGATCCTGACAAACAGACTCTCCGAAACTACCACCAGCACCTGGAGCCTAACTGTGGAGCCCTGCCGCACAACAGCGCGGTACCATAGGAAAGACACCGGATGGCGCTGAACGGCAAAGAGGGGAGGCCGAGAAGATACGATGCAGCAGACAAACCTCATGCTGTCCGCACTCGGCTAGGTCCGATCCCATAACCTGCGGAAAGGGAGACCGGGAAACCACACTGCGTCAGAGCCAGTTATACCATCCGAGGCCCCCCACAGCAAACGTGGGATATGAGAAAGCCACACCTGCGGCCCATGCTAAGGACCCCCCCCCAAAAAGCCAACACGACTGAGAAGTGGACTTCAGCAGAGTCGGTGAAGGCACTACAGCCGGCAGCACGGACGGGGGGGAGAGGGAACGAAAGCAGAGGAATGGCGCCTCTGCGCGTAACCCCCTCAGAGGCTGTGTTCGTGTGTTCGGAGGCGTCTTGAGTGAGACGGCACTGAGAGCAGTGAAGCATCCCGGGGCAGAGCCGGAACGTCCGCTCCCGACACTAATCCCTGGGAGCACTGGTGGTAGCGGTAGCCCCGTGCGGAGGCATAGGCCTGATGTGACTCTTTTGCTGGACCCTGAGCTCTGCCTATAATCTACCCCCCGAAGCGGAACACGAGGAGCAGCAGACAACGCCATAGGTATCGGGTGTGGCGGACCACACAGGGACAAAAAAAACGTCCTCCAGTCGTGGGTGGAGGACGCAGCTCTCGTGTGCCGAACAAGGCAGCGGTGCTCTCACACCCGGAGAAGGGGGCACCCTGGGCAGCAGTCACCGTGCAGTGCCCATGAGGCACAACACACAGGGGCTGCTTCGAGACAGATTGTGGGCCCGCCCCTACACCAGCGACCGCTCCGCACTGTCACCAAGGAGCGGCAGCTACCGTCTTGCAACTCTGACGAAGCAGCAGTCCAGGGGCGATCTCCCACCCCCCCGCCAGTGCACAGAACGGGTAAGGATTAAGCCAGGGCGGTGAGGACATTATTGCTGAGGCCTGTTCGCCTGGAAAACCAGAGCCAGATGCAGAGCCCCTGACTACCCTCTCAGGCCACAGAAGGACTGCTCCCTATATGCAGAGTGAGATAACCCCCTCCACAGCCCAGAAGCTACAGGAGTTTCGAAGAGGGAGTACAAACATGGCAGCCTCCCAATCTCAAAAGGGGCCCCCAATTCCAGAGGGAGACCAAGAAGCATCAACAAAGGCAGACATCCCCCTCCTATTGGACGAAATCCACGCCTTTAGGACCAGTATGACCACGACAATCATTGCACTTCAGAGAAGGTGCACAGGATAGAGGCGCTCGAAAACTATCAACAATCTGCGGACATAGTTGAAATGAAAATGAGGGCCCATTCCAGGAGCTTGAACAAAGAAACCGAGATCTAGAGGCCAAAATCGACAACCTGAAAAATAGAGAGAGAAGGGCCAACATAAGAATCCAAGGCCTCAAGGAAACCCCCAAAGAAACTCCGGCATCACTGGAGAGGCGAGTCAAGGAACTTGTACCTGCCCTATTACCGTCACCACTGTCCCTGCAATTAGAATTCGAGTCGGTCCAATGAGCAGGGGGCCCCCATGCGGTCCAAGATCAGTCCTGGCAAGATGCCATCACTAGAAACACAAAGTATACATACTCAGGCAGGCGAGGGAGAAAGACACGCAGAGACGCCGATCCAAGGGCAGAAGACAGCTCAAAAGACTTAAACACCCCATGATTACAATAGACGGGGGATTCGCCTAAGGCAAGCCAAGAGGGGGTTTGTGAAGCGCACTGCAGAAGAGGTCCAAAATGACAAGCCGCATAAACACTAAAAGAGGACGACCTACCAAGAGAACCTTGTAATGATGCTCGGCTCCCCCTCCTCCTTCAGTTTTGTCCTCCTCCCCCGCTCGATCTCACCGCAAAGAGCAGCCGGGCTGGGCACCTTGGAGTCGACATCAAGGTTTTGCAGGAATCATTGGTAGAAAGTAACAATCGTTGTTTAGAGGGTTCTCGGGCGACACCCGTTGTGTGGCCCTATGTTCGCACCTAGGGCGTCTCCAAAGTTGCAGGGAGATAGCCTTTATCATCATCTTTTTTTCCTTTTTTTCTCTCTTCTTTCTTCTTATCCAACAGAGCGGGGGCAGGGGGGAATTCAGGGGTCCTTTCAGGGTACCAGGGGAAAAGACGGGCAGCTACAAATCCGAGAGACCAATCCGTCTAGCCCACTCCTGCAGTATGCACCAGGCTTTGGCAATCCAATATGGAAGTTGCATCATCACAAGCTTCTCCCACACCTGAGTAAAATGAAACTACAACCACAGGAGAGAACAACACACAAGGCCCCAGACAGAGCGCAGTCAGTACAGCAACAATGGTGGATGACACCATTCGAATGGAGTCCCTAAAAGTCAAGGGCCTCAACTCACCACAGAAAAGATCTATGCTAATCTAAACGTTCCGGCAGGCCAATTTAGACATTGGGCCTCATAAGTTTGCCGGTCCGATAACAACGGTACCGGTAAGCTTGCCGGTACTGTTGTTACCGGACTGGCAAACTACGAGTTCTGCTCGCGGGTGCCCTCCCGCCCGCCAGGTCTAACCCGGCAGGCATACCGGCACCCGCGAGCAGAGCATGTCGGAATGGTGCTGGTGCATCCGACCTCCCCATTCCTATTGAGCCCTATGGGGCTCAAATGTGAATGGGGAGCATTTCATTCCAGCGCCCGCAAATGTGCAATTACCGGGTCCGACAGGGCCGTAATGACCTGGTATTTGCCCATTCGCGGGCGCCGGAAACATTTGCAAGTTTGGCAGCAGCCTTCCGGTTTTACCGGCAAGGCTACTGCCAAGCTTGTAATGAGGCTCATTCTCTTTGTTGAGGAAACCACATTTAGGCAAAACAAGGAATTTGCCCTAAAAGGGAGAGATTTAGGAGGCTGTCTGTGGGTATCAGGGCCGGAAAAGAAAGGTAGGGTGGGCATCCTGTATCTCTATTCCGTAGAGCTCCAAATATCACAAACACGCAGAGACCCGGGAACGATTCCTCATAGTGCAGGGCACCATTAGCTCCAAAGCGGTGACCTTGTGCTCAGCATACGCCCCAATACCCAGCAGCTAACTTTCTGTAGAGATCTTGTTTGTGAGGTTAGACAGAGAGAGGATGGGCTCACTTATCTTTGGGGGGACTTTAATCTGATTATGGACCCAACCTTAGACTGGAAATCCTACAGAGAGAGTGCCCTTCCCCCTCTAGGTGAAAAAGCTTTTCAAAACCTAAATCACAGAGCACTTATTGATCGATGAATGGAGATCCCAGAACCCACTAAGCAAAACATACACGTTCTACTCACCTCCACATCAAACTCACTCACATATTGATTATTTCTTCCTAGAAGGGGACCTTGAACATCTAATGAAAAATGCAGCAATCGAAGTGGTGGGGTGGTCAGACCACGATATGGTCACAGTAGACGTTGGACTGGGCCCAGGCAGACCGATAAATAAACGATGGACGTGCAATGACACGCTCTTCAAAGACAAGCTCTTCAGGGAGTCGTTGGATGAGGAAACACGCAATTTCTTTACAAGAAAGAACACTGGGGAAATCCCCATCCCCACAGTATGGGAGGCTGCAAAAGCAACAATAAGAGCCCTGATGATAGCCGAGGGAGCCTCAGTTAAGAGATTAAAACTCCTCAGGGAAGCTCAAATTAAGCAGGCAATAGAGAGCAGGTAAAAAGCTCTTGTGGTGGAGGAGGGAGACACGTCCGAAACCAGAGCTGAGATCAGGGGCCTCAGGCAGGAGCTGAATGAGATCTGGCAGGAGAGGAGCTAGCACACCTACGATATGTAAAACAATGGTACTTTGAGAAGGGGGACAAAGCACACACCCTGCTCACGGCCAGACTCTGGAAACAGAAAGCAGAGAGGGCAGTCCCCAAAATAAGTTCTGCTTCAAGAACGGCCTTAATGAATCCAATGGAAATCACAGCCCTTTTTGCCCAGTATTATGAACAGCTATACACCTCGGACAGTAACACCTCCCCTGAAAGCACAGCGGAGTTCATGGCTAGAGTCGTGTTCCCATGGATACCAGCCTCAGACCGAGACAAAGGAAACGCACCTATAACAACAGAAGAGGTTGACCACGCCATCTTCCGCCTAAAAGCGGGTTCTGCACCAGGCTCGGATGGGTTCACCCTGGCTTATTATAAAAGATTTATGGGAGCCCTGTGTCCTTTCCTCACCCTCCTTTTTAACGATATTATGGCAACCGGACAAGCTACACCCTCATTTACTGAGGCAAGGATCATTGTCATACCTAAAGAAGGGAAGGATAGGTTGGAATGCGGCTCATGCAGACCGATATCCCTACTAAACGTATACGCAAAAATATATGCAAGCATTCTAGCTAAAAGATTGACTAAAGTCCTCCCTCGGCTGATCCACAATGACCAGGTAGGGTACGTCATGGAGAGGCAGGGGGCTGATAACGTCCTTAAGACCCTAGACCTAATGGCGTCGATCACAGTGCAGGACGTGTAGCCCCACACTGATCTCGGACGATGCCGAAAAAGCCTTTAACCGGGTGGAGTGGAGTGGAGCGGAGCTTCATGACACACATTTTGCACAAAGCAGGTCTCGGTGCTGAATGGGTTAGGGGCGGGCAAGCCTTATACAAAAACACTCATGCCAGGGTCATAGTGAATGGGGTTGCATCGCCACAGTTTACACTAACTAGGCGGACCAGGAAAGGATGCCCCCCCTCTCGCCTCTGGTTTTCATTTTGGTCATGGAGCCACTCACCCAGAATATTACAAATGACGACAGGATAAAAGGGTTTGTTAGATAGGGCAGAGAGTATAAACTAGCTCTGTTTGCGGATGATGTGCTGGCCTATGTCACTCATCCCTCGCAATCGATCCCTGCTCTCTTGAAGGTGAAGGAGGAACATGGGGCCCAATCCGGGTTCCTTATAAATCGAAGCAAGACAGTAGTCTTCCCCCTCAAAGTCGCTGAAACGCCGCCTGACGCAACCCCTCCTGGCTGGGGCCTCGGAGCCTCGCTTTCCAGCATACATTACCTGGGGGTTACGATAAAGCGCTTGTGCGACTTGCATCAGGCCATCCCTAAACCGCTCTGGGCTAAGATTCAACAGGACTTAGAAAACTGGGGTAAGCTAAATCTCTCATGGGCGGGAAGGCTAACTGCAATAAAAATGAACATCCTGCCATGACTCCTCTTCCTGTTCCAATACCTCCCGGTTGCGCTCACAGACGCATTCATAAACACAGCCAAAGGAACCCTGTTGGTGTTGGTGTTCCTGTGGGAGGGGAAAAAAATCACGAATTGCATACAACACGCTAATTCTCTCAAAAGAGAAAGGAGGCCTGGCATATCGGATTTCCACGAATACCACAGGACAACAGCTACAAATACTTGTGAATCACATCCGGGAGTCCAAAAGTAAGCAATGGGTACATCTGGCGAATGGGCTCTTTGCCCCTGTGACCCTGGGAGAATGGTTGTGGACCCCCACCCCCCCATTTGATCCTGCGTAGAGCACGTGAACACCCAGTCCTGGAAGCGCTGTGGGCCATAAGGAATAAAAGGAACCCCGGCTTGGTTGTAGTTACAACCTGGCCTTCTCCCCTCAGCTGTATCTGGGCTTCCCCTCCCCCTAATTAGATAATCCATTTCGGAACCACTTCGCTTCCAGCCTCAGTACGAACACGGCCTGGTCAGGGCCGGCCAAATGTGGAAAGACTGAACTTTCATGACCAAAGAGGAACTTGAAAATGCACAGCAGGGCCTGAGCATTAAACCTCTCCCATACCTGCAGCTGAAAGGCATCCTCGCGGACCTGAAATGGAAGGGCCAGTTGCAACGCCCTCTTACCCCCTTTGAGAACATTTTAAACACTCATCTGGGTACTAAAGGACTCATAACTAGTGTTTATAGAGTACTCATAGATGGAGGCCACCGATCACCACCGAAGACTAAAACAAAATGCGATGAAGCGCTAGGCTGGGTTGATGACCAGGAGGGCTGGGATGCCATTTATAGAGCAGTCTGGAAATCTTCTATTGATGTGCAATACAAAATGCAGAACTGCAGAATTCTAACACAGTGGCACTTGACCCCCCCCAACGTTTAGCTAAAATGTATGCAGGCATTACCCCCTACCGTTGGAGAGGATGTGCGCAGGTTTTCACATACTGGCACCAGTGGTGGGACTGCCCCCACATTCAATTGTACTGAAAGGAAGTCCTGGGGGTGGGAGAGGGGCATTTATCAGGGGTTGAGGGGGGTGGTACTTTTATCTCCTTTCTGACTTCGAGTTTTCCTTCTTCTACTTTACTTTTTCCTCTCGGGGGATGAAGTTGTTTTTTCCCAAAAATTGTCAAAATCTTACCTTGTTGATCTCGTGTTCATTCGTTTTTGCATTCCAGTGTAATGCAATATAATTGTTGTACTATTGTAGATCACAATAAAAAAAGGTTAAAAAAAGTTTTGTTACAACTGGCACTTGCTGTCCAGCGATGTATGGGTACTGCAGACCGTCCAAGGATTGCAGCTGGAATTCATGTCTCATCCTGTTCAGGAGAGACATCCGAGTCCCACTCTCATGGCGATAGCGAAGCAAGCGCTCCTCCAGAGCAGCTGCAGCAGCTAGCAAACAAGAAAGCCTTTGAGCCAAGCGGCCAAGAACCAAAGTTTATCAGCAACATGTTTCTAGTTCACAGGAAAGAGAAATTGAGAACAGTCATAATTCTCAAAGAATTAAACAGCTGGATAGTGTACAGACATTTCAAGATGGAAGGTATCCATCAGTTGAGAGACACCTTAAGGAAAGACAACTGGCTCGCAAGGATCGATCTCAAGGATGCATAACTAATGGTTCCCGTAGCCAGGGAATACAGAGCCTTCCTAGCCTTCTGCTGGGAAGGGCAATACTGGCATTTCAGAACAATGCCTTTAATGCTCATGCCAGTGCCTTGGAGGTTTAGCAAGCTCATGAGGCTGATAGCAGCAGCAATCAGAGAGAAAGGAATTTGAATTATTATATATCTCGACGACATTCTAACACTGGCAAGCGACAAAGAAACGCTACAGTACCAGACAGAGTGGGTGAAGGACCAACTAACATCCCTAGGATTCTTACTGAACAGAGAAAAATCCAATATGTTGCCAGCAAGAAGTATCGATTTCCTAGGATTTGTGGTAGACACAAGAAAAGCGACATGAGAGCTCCCAGTAAGGAAGCTACGGGAGATAAAGAGGGAGAAAAGGTTTTGCCTAGACAGATTGTCTGTTCGGGCAATGGTGAGAGTAGTGGGCCTGTTAGCGGCATCCATACAGGCCATCTTTTCCACGTCCTTACAATACAGAGCTCTTCACAGACTGAAAATAAGACACCGGCAGCAGGGTCTAAGGTATCGCCAATCAATCCCACTAGATCAAGAATGCAGCACAGAATTATGGTGGTGGCTACAGAACATGGACGCATGGAACGGTCGAGCCATCTGCGGAGACAGTCCAGACTTAATCGTAGAGTCAGACACCAGCAGAGCAGGGTGGGGGGCTCGCTGCGGCAGGCTAGAGACAAGGGGGAAATGGAGCGTAGAAGAACTATGGCTGCATATAAACTGTCTAGAATTTACCAAAGACAGAGTAAGCTGCTGCATTATACTGAAGATGGACAACATCTCAGCAGTCAGATATATATAAACCACATGGGATGGACGAAGTCGAGGTTCCTGGTGGAATTAGCGAAGGACTTCTAGCATTACTGCATAGAACCAGAGATTTCAGTCACAACAGAGTATCTCCCGGGGACACTGAAAGTGATAGCAGATTGGAACTCACGCCATCTAACAGACTCCAGCAACTGGAAGCTCGACAGAACAGTGTTCCGGCGACTAGACCAGTAGTGGGGACCGATTCACACAGACCTATTTGCCTCCGGGTTGAACATGCAAGTGGACCGATTCTTCAGCTGGAGACTAGACCCAGGTGCACAGGGAACAGACGCATTCCTACAGAACTGGCGCGGGGAGTTGCATTATACCTCGGCTCCATTCATAAAGCTGAGCAGAGTTCTAGCGTAAGTGATAGTAGCGCCCATTTGGAAATCGCAAGTCTGGTTTCCAGTTCTAATGGAACTTTCCTCGGATTTCCCAAGGATTCTCCCGTCAGACGAACGCCTGCTCACTGACCCAGCTGGGTCGTCCCATCCTCTGAGCGTGAAGGGCACGCTGCCACAAATGGTGTGCAGGATATCAGGAGACGATGGGCTCTGCCAGGCATTTCGGGACATGCTGCCCAGCTCATCTCGGAATCTTGTGCCCCATCCACGCGTCAGAGCTATGATGCGCCATTGGGGCAGATGGGAGACATGGTGCAAAGGGCGAGGTATTCTTCCTGTTTCAGCCCCTATACTGGTAGTGCTGAACTTCCTAGCATCCCTCAGGGAGGAAGGCAAAGCCTTTAGGACCATGGGGGTGTACCAATCAGCTATATCAGCAGGTCACTTGCCAGTGGATGGAGCGCCAATCGTAGACCATTGTAACGCTCACCTGGTATACATGGGGACGTCACTTAGCCTGTTCTGACCTCTTACGACCTCAAACCCTTCCCTGGAGTCTACTCGACCGGAGACTGGGCCTGAAACACAGGATTGGTAGAGTTTAACTGCATATTGTCTCTGTGTGCTTGAACCCCTTCTTCCCCGGGGTCCAACCCTTCTCTTTGATCCACAGCTCACCTTGTTTTCTTGGAAAGTGTGCTCTCCGTCCTGCTTCCAGCGCAGGGGCGCGTTGATTGATGCGGGCTCGTTGCTGCCTAGTTACTTCACTGGCAAGAGTCCGACAGGTAAGTATAATGAGTCTTTCGAACAGTTCTCTAACTACGTTCCTTTCCTTCCTTAGATGATGGCCGGTGTCCGGGGATGGTGACATGCTGCTGAAATGAGTAGCGCTGAAGGTGAGTAAGAGCGCGATGCGACCCTTTTGTATTTGTATTGAACTGAGTTCTTTTTCTGTGTCTTAGGTGCCGCAACGTTTTCAACGTGGATGCCGGTTATGAAGAAATGCGGTGAGTAAGCGCGGTATGCGGCGCCTCTAGAGGTTTCCACGCTAACCTGGAGTGTCTTTTCCCTCTTGCAGATGGATGAGAAGTTCCGGAGACAGAGTTCTCCCAGAGCGGCTGGGATTCAGGTAAGCGTTTGAAGCTTGTACAGTCTTTAAAAATAAGCAAAGATTTGCTGAATGCTTAGTAATGCCTTTTTTCTGTTCTTTTCACTTTTCCTTAGGAAGCGGCGTGTCGGGATGGGAATGACACCGCTGAAGATGCCCGCAGAACAGAAGAAGCGATGAAGGATGGGCAGAAGCACCACAAGATAAGACTGTTCCTAACAGTGTTCTTGTTCTTGCAGGAGCTGAGCGCAGAAGAAAGATGCAGGCCTACTGGAGACCGATCCGAACACGGCGAGTGTCACCCTGCAGGTGCAGAAAACACAAAGCATGTTTCACAGCCTGGGTGTGGCTTAAATAGTCTCTGGGTATCCCAGGTGTCTCTGGGCTGAACCACACCCAAAAGACTAAACTGCACATGCAGTTCTGGGAACCGAAATATGTGGGGGCATCCATCTTGTCCCCATCAATGCACTACAAGTCCAATCCACAATGTTATCCTATGGGAGTGAGTGAGTCTGGTGCCACAAGCGCCAAGACTGACTCCAAGTGGGTCTTTGGAGGGATGGAGAGGCCCTTGAGGGCCATGTAGGTGATCGTGGCCTGGCTCCAGCCTGACATCTTGGAGTGCTGGGGACATGAGGGACAGGAATCATGACAACCATCCGACAGTGGTCAGGCTCATGAAAGGAGCGAGATTTTGGGCCCCCCCGGCATCCAAGTGCACATCATCTGTGGGATGTGAATATAGTCCTTCGGTTCCTCACGAGCTGGCCGACAAACAAGTATTTGCCCATGGCCCAATTATCAGGGAAACTAGCAATGATTCGGTGCCTGGTGTCCCGACTGCGTGTCGCGGACGTGAAGGCCCTAGACGTAGACAAGAAAGCATACGGGCCGTAAGGGGTTACATTTACTATAAGGAAATGGACAAAAACATATCCTTCCTCGATCTCGTACCCCTATCTGCATTCGCAACCGAAGCTGTGCGTAGTGGCTTACATTCGAGAATACGAGCTCAGCACGGCAGAGGTGCGGCCGTCAGGAGTGTCGTAATTGTTGTTTCTGCACAGGAAGCCTTTCAGGGCAGTCGCGACAGTGACTATCGCCAGGAGGGTGCGTGAAATCATGCAACAAGCAGGGGTAGATCTAACAGTTTGGAGTGCACTCAGTGAAAGGGGCTATGGCGTCCAAAGCCTTCGTGACAGGCGTAGCCTTGGTAGACATTATGAAAGTAGCTGACTTGTCAAGCAACAGTTCATTTAAGACCTTCTAATTATACCAGTAGCTTCAGTGGCAGGAACGGTGATGCAGAGCTTTGAACATGCATAATGCTTGCCTCCGGTCTTGGCATAGAATGAAGTTTACCCCTGCTAGTACACATTGAGTCTTGAGTCTATTAAATACACAGAGGTGAGCATTACTATCCCGCCCAGCAATGCGCAGCACTGCAAGAGCATCCTAAAATCGCATTCTTAATGATTGATGGCAATTGACATTTGCAAGCTTATTTTCCAATGAGACTAGGAAATGCATTGCCCACCCTTAATGAAGTTTTTTGTATCATCAGGGGATGACCAGAAGAACAGGTGAGCCAGTGACAGATGTCTGTGGAGCAGAAGATGTGAGCAGGACCAGCTGTCCTTTGAGATGTCAGATAGTAATCTGTGGCCCGTACAGAGAACAAGGTTGATTTGAAGTTTCAGTTGACTTTTGAACGCCAGTTGCGTTGAGTCCAGGATCAGTTCACGGCATCCAAGGAAGAGATGGAACATGGAGATAGGAAAGGGCAGATAGCCAGAGACAGGAAGTGAGATGGACTACAGAAGAGACTGTGGGAACAGGGGAATGTAGTTTAAAAGTAAAGAAAATGAGTGAAGCATTTTCTGTTGTATTTTGTTAAAACTGCTGGAGAGCACAAATAAAGAAGTTGAAGCGTAATGCTCGTCTCCATGTCTTTAATAGAATCAAGACTCCCTGCGCAACTAGCAGGGGTAAACTTCATTGTGTTCCATCTCCGATTGAGACACTTCTTTATCTCAGAAGATGTAGAGTAAATTATTGCTGCCAAATATCTTGTGTGATAATGTGCACTTCCTTCAAGACAATTCTTTTTTCCCCCAGGTATCATCACCACTCCAACAGGCTTCTTCAGTGATAAAATGTCAAAGACAGACACTTGAAGGATGCTTGCAATGAACTGAACGTATCTAAAGCCTCGCCTGGGCAAACAATCTGACATTTCAAATGAGTAAAGCAGAGAGCTTTCAAATGTAGACCTGTTTAACACTGCATGGAATGTAGCAAATATAATCAGCCTTTTGCACAGTGCTCATACAAGACGTCTTCTGCTTCCAAGCACTGTAACCATATGTATGATTACTTAATTTAATGGTACTTAATATATCTATCTCAGAAGGACGAGTATGAAGGGCTGAGCTGACCCGGTCATGATTTGACCTTACAAGCATCAGGCTAGCCACATGTCTCAGCTGAGCCGTTCACACGCTCAGGTATGTTTTTCTCGAAGACCCTTTGGGCCTAATTCACAGAAGCGTTTTATAATGGCAAACCCCCATTGGAAAACGCTCTGAATCAGGGCATTTGTGTCCAGAACATGAAGTCTAACCTGCAGGTTAGAAGAGGGGCTATGTGACCATTTCCCAATCTTCAGCGATAACCAAGGAGAACCACAACGCTCTACGACTATAGTATTCTTCCCTTGAGTTACTGAGCAATCAAAATAAGGGAAGATGTCCACTACTGTTAAGATCATCCACTCCCGCTGTAGGTACTAAGGTAAGGACAACAGGCATCATTACTTACCAAGTGACATGGTGGTTAGGTATTAAAATTGCATTCTTTCTCTACTTGTCTCTCTTTAGGCAAATGATCGTCTGATATATGTGCCAAACCCTTTAAAATATCTTCTTATACTTCAGTTGACAGAAGAATATTTTTTTGGTAAACTGCTGCAAATCCAACATTTTAGGAAATTTGACAGCAACTAATATTATGCAACTTTACTGTCAACACGAATACTAGCTAGCAGTTAATTTTAACACGTTATTTTTGGGTTCCAAAACGGTAAATATGAACGTCAAATACTGCAAAATACAATAGTGCTTAAGCCACGCTCACCCTACCGATACGTACTCCTCCATTCGCCCTCCCCCAGACAGCTGCGGTATCAATAGTCTTACTCCAGCAGAACGTGTGCATTATGCATATAATCAGTACTGGTAGGTGTTAATAACTCTAATATTTTCGCTATCAATTTGTGCATATACATCAACAGTCATCATCCTCCTCATTTGAAGAATAGCTTTCTTTCTCAGAGCCGCTGAAAAGGAAAGCCTGAAAATTAGCCCATACATATTTGGGGAAACCCTTGGTGTGCGATCTTGACAGGTAGGTCTCACAAGTTTCATTACAATAGATCATGTCATGCACCCACTGCACAGCCTGAAAGGGTCAGCGGAGCTGACAACAAAATCCTGAGCTTAGCAAGCAATAACACCAAATGTTCAAACCGGGACAGCAGTAGTTGGAATCCTAAATCCAGTGTTTGCAGAATATGTGGTTTCTCTTTACATGCCTATCTGCATGCCATATGTGCAACCTCTACAAGAATCGTAACTCAGTAGGACTGGATCACAGGACAACACCATAACATGTGTAGTAGCGTTGTTCGCCTTAGGTCACGTTTCTTGTACTGCACACCAATATCTAAAAATATACTGCACAGCCAGGTTTGAGTTCTATATAACATAATGAGCATTTTAAAGTGGACGAGTCTACATCGTGCGATCAATGACGCCCTTTTTTTATTCACATGCTTTGTCCTAGAGCTAGCTCTTCATTGATCTCAACAGCCCACTGTGTCCCAGTCAGCAGTGATTAGCTCTCTGGATCTTTCCTCAACAACATAGTTGTATAATGCAATGATTACTTTCCTGCAGCCAGCAACCAATGGTATGGGTCTCATTACATGTTAGACACGTTCTACAATTAGTGCCTATATGCAACGCAGAATGTTTTCGCATTCCATATTATATATCTTAAGCCTGAGAGGGTGTCAAGAAATTAGGACAGATGAGATTTTAGTTTGGGTGCTTTGCCCATTTATTATAAGAAACTTCACAAGAGGACGGGACCAAACGCCTATAGAAACTAGGGGAACCTTGTATAAAAACAGGGAAAAGCTATCCCAGCAGTGTTAGGTCAACTCAAAATAGCGTTCTCCAAT
This sequence comes from Ambystoma mexicanum, assembly GCF_040938575.1. Taxonomy (NCBI): domain Eukaryota; kingdom Metazoa; phylum Chordata; class Amphibia; order Caudata; family Ambystomatidae; genus Ambystoma; species Ambystoma mexicanum. The sequence continues at coordinate 524,882,531 of NC_090933.1, forward strand.
TCCTCAGGGTACTTGTCTTGTTAAAAAAAAATGTCTCTGCTTGGGCTTAACGAACCTCAGTCCTCTTCCAGAATCCCTATTCTAAAATGCAAAGTTCCATAAAAAGTGGCCCACAAATCGGAGTCAACATCTATTCTTTATGAGTCGCAAGCTAACCCTAATCGAAACCACAAAATTGTACAGCTCCAGCCAACACAAAGTTCAAATTCTAAATACAGGTTAATGTCATCCACTTACAGCACTCCCAGGTTTAACAATGGTCCTTTCCTTCCCTTGTCTTACTCTTGTGCTCCTGCATCTTCCCACACCATAGGGTTTTTAGGAGGTCTTTACCCCCCCACAGCAGTTACTCATGACTTCCCGCAAGTCCATCGATCTGACCACTGTATTTTTATGTCTTCTCTGGGCATCTCTCAAAGACTGTGCCCTTAGTTTCCGACAGTTCTTACCCTTAGACCATGGGATCCTCTGCCTCATCTCAGCATCGTTCTCTGGTTTTCTTAGCAGCACTGTCCCTCAGACCTTGGGAATTCTTTAGGTTCTCTGGGTCTCTCATAGACCCTCCTCAGGTCTTCACTGTAGGTCAGTCCTTCAGACTTTGTGGATTCTCTGCATTCTCGGAGTTACAGGTATTTCTCCCACTCTAATTCTAGGTCCTTTTCAGGGAGATGACATTTAAGGCCCCTGAGCCAGGAGCCACCTCTGACTAGTCTTGGCGAGAGTTTGGGTAGAAGCTTTGATGGACTTCCTCCATGTTCCTCACCTTCTCCCAGGAACTGCAGGAAAAGATGGCTCTGCTGCTTGTCCTCTGTGTTCCCACCTGGTCTGCATGCTTTCTCCCTGCCCTTGTACTGGAAGAGTCCTTGCTTTATTTGGTGGAGAAAGTGGGCTGCATTTTCCCAGGTAGTGGTCTCCCTTCTGAACAAGGGATGATCCTTCTGTATATCTGCTATCAACTTCTCCTCCACTCGTCTCTGTCCTTTCCTGGCTCCCTTTATAACAATTGGGTGAGCCTGGCCTTAGCATCTCTTACAGGGATTGGTTGTTTCTAGAAGCGCAACTGTTATTGACCCTTCTAGGTTCAAGAACTTTCAAGCAGCGCCATGTGTCAGCGACATCCTGGAATTTGCAAAGATAATGGCTGTGGCAGCATGAAGGCAAGGTGCACAGCGTAATCTCTAAGTAAGTATGGCACATTTTTTGCACATGTACCTGCTTTGCTCTTTATCAGGTGTGGGTACCTTGACTACAGTTGGCGGGTTTGCCATGTCCCCGTCTGAATGGTAATGCTCCACATTGAAAATGTATTCTGGTCTCTCACTTCACTTCCATGAATGGAGTAGAATGGTGGGCCACCAACTTCTAAGATTCGCAAAGAGCTTCCCAACTCTACCAGCTGTACAGGTAGCACTAGTGGAGAGGTACCACATCACGGTTAACAGTTAAATGTTAAGTTATGTTAAGTTACTTGGCATTTATATAGCGCTCTATATTTCATTGGTATGACCTCAAAGCGCTGCTCGGTTGAACGCCCTTGGGAACCGCCGTTCAGGCCAGTAGACATAAATGGTGGCATAGGGTGCATGGGTGCACCAGTTATGTGTGACGTTGGTGTAGTTTTCGGATGGTAGCTGCATCCTAGAGTTAGGTGTGGTGTTGAAGATAATAGATGGATGTGTTTGCAGTCTGGTGGTTGGACATCCAGACTGGGTTTGGCTGCGTTAGGCCTGAAGGACGCTTATATGAGCAGCTAGAGCAGCTAGGCTGGAGTGTCATGGGATAGCTGTGTTTTATTAGGGTGATGAGGGGTTCATGGGGTAGTGTTCGTATGTGAACAGCTAGGCCGAATTAATCAGGGGTATAGCTGTGTTATAGTTGTGTGATGGTGTATACAAGAGAGTAGGCGTAGTCATGTGATAAGAGTGATGGTTCATCTTTAAAGTGCCCGAGACCAGGTACGTGAATAGGATGGCAGGGAACACATCGACACAGACACACAGTGACAGTGAGTTGGTCTTATGGTGACAGGAGGCGGCATACGGACATAGAACAGCGTGCGGGACAAGAAAGCAGAGTACAACAGTTACACATGGGCACAGATGGTGTCAAGGGTAGTGTGATCCATTGGGATACATAGCGACATCACAGCAATAGGATGGCAAGGAGCGCAGTGACATATGGACACACAGTGACAGGGGGCTGGGATTACAGCGATAGGGTAGGATTTAGGGATGTACAACAACCGCATGGGGAATAAGAAAGCAGGGTACACAGACATGTGCGTGGGGCACAGGGGAGCTAGAGGGTAGGGTAAGTTCATCCATTCAATCTGTACATCCATTCCCTCACTGCATCCAAAGACCAAGGAATCCTGTTAAATGAGGGAGCTTCAGGACCAACAGAGTCCCATGTGGCTCGGCAATCTCACAACACAGGATAGCATGTGAGTCCAACTTAGCACAAACCCTAAATATCTAATACTGTCAGGTGTCTGTGTTAATTCAGAGCCACTGATATCCACATTGTTGAGCCCATCAATACAGTGCAATCGACTTATGCATGTTAATCTGAAACCTCACTGTTCAGAACAATTATGTCAAGGACATCACGTAAACCATCTGCTGCGCAGGTTATAGAGGTATTTAATATGCATATAGTGGCAACTGGATCTATACAGGCAGTGATTATACATCTACCAAAATTCAGTGCGTAATTTCCAAGCTAAAAGTTTAATTACTAGGCAAATTAATGATAGTGGTCACCACTGCCGTGTTACCCATTTTAACAAAACACTTGGCAAAATAGCACCTCATTCACAGCAACTTGTGTGTGTGGTTTGCCATAAAGTAATTTCATTAAGGAGCTAAGTCGGGGCCAAATACCAATTTTCTTGCAGCAATCTGAACAAATACACACAAACCACCAAATCAAATGCTTTCTCTCCATCTCATGTTAGTACTGCCATCACCTCAGAGCGTCCCTCACCAATTACATTGTACAATGTGCCTTAGATCCTGCTCATGCACAAGCTTTCTTATCTGGGGTGTTATTCTGTCAGCAATAACCCAGCCAAGTATCTTTCCATGTATCAACGCAGACAGAGGGTTGTGAAAAGCAGAGGATGTTCACAGCCTAGTCCCCGGGGATCCCGTACTCAGGTGGCCAGGGAAAGGCCATTGCTTTTATCCCGACCCAGGGGTGGACAAGTGAGGGAGGATGACATGGGCAGGGAGTCCTCGGGGGTGGGGGAGAAGTACCCATTGGTGAGCCACGGTGAGCCCCTTTTTCCACAACCCATCTAACCCCTGTTCCTGCTTATTTTATGGGAAACTACAACTCCCATAGTTCCTCCTCACTTTATCTTGACAAAAGTACTGCACTGAGGAAGATGAGGAATGAGGTCAGAAAGATTACCTCCCCTGGCTTGCATTAGCCCTGTCCCTGTAATGAGGCCAGGCAGAGTCAGGCACGTAGCTCTAACAAGTCACAGCTGCCACTTATTAGCGCTCCCTGTGAAGATAATAGGAGGTGTGCACAGGCACACTGAGGGAGTCTGGGTACGAGAAGGAACAGCTCTTCTGAAGCTCATGCAGACCGGATGGTGAAAGATGGAAGGCCAACGAGCTGATCAATAACTGAGAGGATCAAGAGAAAGCCAGACAAGATTTCCATGCTTTCGGGAAACCGTGAGTGTTCGAAAAGTCAAGCCGATCAAGCACAGGAAAGAAAGCTTCAAGTTGCCAGAAAGCGGCCCGCGACCCTCCCGGGTGAACGGCAGAGTTGGGAAGGAACAGAGAAGGAGTTGGTAATGGCCTTGAGCTGCAGGAAAAAGATGAAAGGAATCCATTTAACACGACTGGTGAGTTATCAAGGGCAACAAAAGTCTGGTTGATGTTAAAGAGAAAGTGACTGTAATTTAAAAGTTGATGGTTGCGCGTGTTCCGGTAAGATGTGAATGAAGATAACAATTGTTAAAAGAAAAGGATAAAAAGTAGCAGAGTGGTCCAGCGAGGTGAAGTCGCACATTCGAAAGGCTCTGTGAAATGTTATGAATTTTGGAAGATATTACAGCTGAGATAAGGAAAGAAAGTTGAATATGAGGAAATTGAAATATGTGAACTGTGAATATGCCAAGAGGGCAATGGTTGAAATATGTGAACTGTGAATATGCCAAGAGGGCAAAGGAGAAATATAAAAACTTTGGGAAAGGCCACAAAGGCAAGTGAAAGAGAATAGGAACTACAAGTAGCATAGCAAGAGGCATTGGTGCTGCAAGAGAAGATAGTGAATTTAACAAGTACCTAGAGGCATTGGGGGAAGAGAAATCCACATGAACTTTTGAAAAGGCTAAGAAGGCAGGCAAAAGAGTGAGAACCATAAGTACCAAGAAGTACTGGTGCCACGAGATGAGTATTGCTTGTGAAGGGAAGGATTGTTGAAAGAGAGGTTGAAGTGGTCATGCAGAGGTCTACGTAAATTACTTGCAGTTTTGAAAGTCTTCGACAGTGAAAAAGATATCTTCGATAAAACGTGGCGAAGGGAACCCCACGAAGGAGAGACAGACTCGAGCCTGGCAGAGGGAAGCCCGTGCAGAACTGTGAAAAATTGAAAACATATGAACTGAGTATTGATGGCAAGGCGGGGGAAGCCTAAAAGAAAGTGATTGAACTACCAGAAGTTGGAAGCCTAAGAGTGAACTGTTGAATTGTACCAGTAAGCCAAAGTGTGCAAGACTGATAAAACTGTAACATACACTTATCTTGTGTTCTCTAAGAGACTCTCTAGACCCCGTGGGGTTGAACCTGGGGAAGCGAGTTGGTACTGAAGCCATTCTGACATTTATTTTCAGACACTATTTTCCTTTTGTAATTGTTATTGGTTATTTATCACATTTTGTCATTTTGAGAAGGAGGGCAAGGTTAGGTTTTCTTAGTATAGGCCTTTTTATTCTGACCAGACTGACTTGGACGTATTTGTTATTGTTTAATGCTCGAGATTACTCCCATTTTAGAGTTAGGGCCAGTTAGGAATTCTACCATCCCAATCACATTGAATAAAGGTTTTCAAAACGTGTATCCATTGTGTCTGTGCCTACTGCCTGATACCATGCCTTCCTCACAGGGTCTAAACGGATCCACATTTATCTGGATCTTTGTTGAGCTTAAGTAGTGCGATGATACAACCCAGCGTTTCTGGTAACATACCCTGCTCTTGTGCCTTTTTATAAACCATAAGTAGCATTGGGGTCAACCCCTGTCAAAAGTTTTCCTATACCACAATCACAATGAATCGTATACAGTATACATGTAAAATTTCGCAAGATTGAAATATGGTTGGAGGGCAGCTATCAGAACCTCCCTCTCCCTGTTTTATCCCATACTTATCAAACGTGGGGTAAAGTGGTCTTCATTAAAAGGGACTATTAAGGTAAAGAGGTGGGCTAACTGAGAAAGTTACATTTTATTATGAAACTATGACTAATACACTGAAATAGTCTGAACTTATTGTGCGTTATGAGTATAGACTGATCAGAAAAGGGGCGCGTCTTCATGCAAGGTATGGCCTGATGGGGAAGGTCATCCACATGGTCAAGGAATAAGCGTGTGATGGAGGCACCGTAGGGCTGAAGATGCGGTGAAGTGTTGATGTAGGGATTAGAACTACCCAATGCTGAGCACTCAAAGCTGTGACAGGGAAGAAACTTAGGCACTATAGACTGATCATAGACACATACCCCTGCCCCCACAAAAACACGACAAGCGAAACACAAGAAAATACATAATGGAATAGACATTCAACAAGATTAACAAGGCAGATGTGTCTTCATGGAGTGCAAGACTTTGTACAGGTAACACAAACAGGTAAATAAGCCAGCCGATACCCATCAGTATAGAGGAGGTGGCCCCTGGGAGGTGTCCCAAGCCGATGACGCAGGAAATAATTGAGCTGGATTAAAACATATACAAATTATTCTAGTTGTGCAGCGAAGCTTGCAATGTTTGGATCCCTCAATGAATGGGGGATTGATCCAAATGAACAAACTTACTAGCCTCTCAGTAGTGTTCTTTCTGATATATGTTCCCCCCATGGATTCCTCATCTATGATAATCTTATGCCAGCGCAGATGCTCTTCTGGAACGTTTTTGCCACCGGCGGGTGCAGCACGGCTCTGAGTCAGCTCTGCCCGACAACCCTGTGTGCCAGTCATGACGTCAGGGCCAGTATATATTGAGGTGCCACACCCTGTGACCTCTGTTCTACAATTTTTCCCTAGTACTCAGATGCTGAGGGACTGTAGAACCGATGGTGCACTAGCTATCCACCACAGGGGCTGGTAGGGTTGGCGATAAGGAATCCATGGGAGAAACATCCATCAGAAAGAACATTACTGAGAGTTAAGTAATTGGTTCTTCTAATGGATTCCTTTCTCCCACAGAGTCCTCATCTATGATAGACTCCCAAAGCAGTATGTAAATCTGGAGGAGGGAGGAAGGAAGCAAGAACACCGCCTAAACCACACAACTCTGGAGTACTGACGTACCAAAACAGGCATCCTGGCCCATAAGGGAATCCAAGCAGTACTGCTTTGCGAACGTGTGTAAATAAGCCTATGTTTCAGCCCGGCAGATGTCCAGGATAGGTGCTCCTCTCTGCAGGGCAGACGGGGAAGAATGGGCTCCGAGACCCTCAGGCAAATCCTTTCCAACCAGATCATAGCATTCTGAACTGCAGAGAATGATCCATCTTGGCAGGGTCCGTTTGGTCACAACCATGCAAGTGCGTGGCCGAGCGTAACCCACATAAAGCCTGTCATCTTTCCTAACCTCTCTCGTCTGAGAACCGTAGTAGCGGAGGGCCTGCACGGGGAACAGCCAATAGAATTGTTCCTTGGAAGGAGGAGGCAGAGGAAAAAAACACAAAGACGGATCTTCGGAGAGAGATGGAAATCCGAGACCACCTTTGGAAGAAAGTGAGGGCCTGACTCCCATTGTCATCTTCTCTTTGGAAAAAAACAAATAGGGAGGATTAACAGACAATATATGGAGCTCACTAACCAGTCTATTGGAAGTGATGGCAACCAGACAAATAACCTTACGGCTGAGTAATGTAATAGAACAGGAATGGAGGGGGGCTCAAACTGATCAATCAAAGAATGTCAAAACCAAATTCAAATCCCACGCCGGAACCCCAAACTGGCAGGGAGGAAACTGGTTAAACAAACCCTGCAAGAACTTCATAAAAGTGAGCATTGTGAAAGCAACCCCTGGTCTGAGGCCCACTTGAACGCTGAAATCGTGGCGAGGTAACCCTCCACAGGGCCAATCTGCAGGCCGACTTGCGTCAAGCAAAGCAGAAAATCCAAAACCTGGTATAGAGGACAGGATAAAAGATCCCGGCACCAAATCAAAAATGTACGCTTCCGGCACGCATACATGGATTTCATAGGGGGTGTCAGAGCTGAAAGGAGCACATCGATGACGTCATCCGACAAGTCCCTCTCCTTGTATCTTAGTAGCCAAGCATGAAGGTTCAGGCTGCTGAGGTTCGGGTGGAGGACCTGAACCTCAGATTGCGAGAGCAAGTCTACTCTCCTAGGGAGGTGCGAGGGAGGGCAGCTGGACATGTCCAGCAACTCCAGATACTTCTCCAGGCCCAGTCCAGAGCAATCAGAATCAATGTGGTTCCGAAATAGCACAACCTCAAAAGAAACGAGCAGACTGACAGGGATCAGCAGGAATGCATAAAGGAGGTGGAAAGTCCACTCGATCATCAGTGCGACCCCCAAAAATCCCCAGTGAGGAAATTGCCTGGAGTAGAACAAATTGCACTTCCTGTTGACAATGGAAGCAAAGAGGAGAACCTGAGGCATTCCCAACAGAAGATCTCGTCCAGAACTTCCTGACAGAGCTCCCACTCGTGGGAGCCCGAAGTCTTATCTGCTCGAGGCATCCGCTGTGACATTCTCCCTTCTGGACAGATGAGCCGCCATCAGAGAGACACTGTTCTCCAAAGGCCAGAACCAAAGTCGCAATGCTTCTCAGCACAGTGGCAAGGACCCCACCCCACCTCGTTCGTTGAGGTAGTGCATGGCTGCTGTGTTTTACGTCAGGACCAGCACAGTCTTGCGTTCACAGAGGGGCTGAAAGTGACCAGGGCCATCCTGATCACCCAAAACTCTAGCAAGTTGATGTGTTCCATAGACTCCACAAGAGACCACAGTCAGCTCACTGTTGGGTCTGATAGATGAGCGCCCCAGCCAGTCAGAGATGTATCTTTGACCACCGTCATCTGGGGCCAAAGTTGGTGAAGCAATGCGCCTGTCTCACATGACCCACCACGTGAGGAGGCCTTTAAGCCACCTGCTTTGAGACCTCCAGAAGGCCTGACATGTGGTCCTGGGACTGCGACAATTGGAAACCGAGAAGCCACTGAAGCAATCTCAAGCACAGCCTCTCTTCCGGCACCACAAGGATGCAGGAGGCCCAGTTCCTTTGATTGAAGGACACTGACCATCCGAAAGATGTTTGCCACTCTATCCTTGGTGAGAAGGTCCTGTCCAGGCAAGTGTTCGAGACAGCCCCGATGAATCGGAGGGACTGGAACGGCGAAACCTGAGACTTTTTGAAGTTCAGGGAAAAGCCACAGCTGTGCAAAAGACTGCTTGTGCAGATGAGATGCCTTGACACTAGATCTGGGGAGCAAGCTTGGACGAGCCAGTCCTCCGAGTAGGGAAAGACATGAATGCCTTCCCTCCCGAGACGAGCTGCTACCACTGCCAGAAGCTTGGCGAAAACCCTGGGAGCCGAGAAAAGAACAAAAGGCAGGACTTTGAACTTGTAACAGTGTTGGCCCACTACGAATCTCAGGTATTTCCTGTGCTTTCGATGAATCAGCACATGGAAGTAGGCATCCTGATGGACCAGGGAAACCAACCAGTTCTGCAGATTGAGGGCTTAGACAATCTGGGCTAGTGTAATGATCTTGAGCTTGTCCTTGAATAAGAAGAAGTTCAGCAGCCACAGATCCAGAATGGGTTACAAGCCTCTATCCTTCTTCAGCACAAGAAAATAGGTGGAGTACCACCCCCTTCCTCGTTTGGAGCATGGAACCAGCTCGATCGCACTTTTCGCCAGACGCGGACCGACCTCCTCCAAGACGGGGTCCATCGACAAGGGGGTAGCCACAGAACCGTGTCCGAAGGGCACTGGAAAAATGGGAGGCAATAACCCTGTCAGGTGACCTGTAAGGCCCACACGTCGGACGTGGTCTTTGACCATTCTGTGCTGAACAAGGAAAGCCCCTCCACCGCCCAACCGCAGACAAGTTGCAAAACACATAAGTGAGGTTTGGCGCCCTCAGGGCAGCTCTTCCCCTAACTCTCGGGAAGAGGCTGCGTTTTCCCAGTGCTGATTTTCCACGGCCTCTTGGGGCAACGGTAGTGAAGGGGCAAAAACTACCGCCCAGAGACGACAGTTGTGTGGAGGGCTGTTGCTCTGCAAGGACTTAGCTATTGGCTTTGATGACTGAACCTTTTGGAGGGTGTCATCAGCCTTAGCTCCAAAAAGGTTGTGTGTTTGGATGCCATCCACAAACTCGGAAGTCCTCAGCCAGGAGTGGCACTTGTCCACCGTGCAGGTGGCCATGGCCCAACCCCCCACAGTCCGCTGTGTCCAGCCCCGATTGCAGTTTTTGGCGTGCCGCCTCCAGAGACGCGTGATTGAAAACTGTCCCTCATTCACCCGAGGTGATGTGCTCGGCCGCAATGGCCACCACCCTCCTAAGACTGAAAGAAAACATTGGCATTGCGCAAGAGGTATTTGTGACTCGCACTGCCAGATTGCCCAACACGAAAACCTTCTTGATCGCTGTCTGGTGGAAGGGACGGGAAGGTAGATTCAGGCTAGCCGTAGTGGCCTGGACCACCAAGCTCTCCCGCGAACCGTGGGGAGGAGAGAAAGGGACAGTGTTTCTTTGTAATGTCTCTGTCCACAGCCGGAACCAAGGCAGGGTTCTACCACGCTTCCCGTACGGATGCATCCAAAGCTGCATTCGGGCAGGAACATCTCTTTCTTGGGTACTTCGTCCAGAATGTCACAAAGTTTATACTGAACCTTGGACCTGGATGGAGCAGACCATCCCAGAGTACTGGCCCCTTTAGCCATCAAGCCTTGGAACGCAGCTTGAGGCTTTCCTGGGGTGGGAGCTGGCAAGAAATGCTTCTCCTGTTGATGCTGCTGGCTCCTTACTGGTCCTCTGCCAGTGCCAGTACATCGTCACCGCCCTTGTAAAATTCCTCAGGGAAATCCATCACTTCCCTATAGCACAGAGGTTCCAGCCAAAAAGGGACCTGGTCACCGTCATCATCACAGATGCCATACATCTTTGGCATAAAAACATCCATAGGGAGTGTGGCGTATTCCTGCGGAAAGCAGGGACCACAGCGCCAATCAGCACCGCCGCCATGGAGGCTGCAGCGGCTGAAGGTGGGGCTTGTCGGTGCTGAGTGACATCTGCTTCATTTTGGACCAGGCCCAAGCCTTTAGGCATGCAGGAGTGGTGCCCTGCCAGCCGCAAAAGATACGGTGGGACCCTGCGGTGCCGTAGCTGAGTGCGCCATCACCTGCACCACAGGCATTAAGACAGAAGCCTTTGACGCCTTGACAAAGATGTCTAACAGCTTCAGGCAGAAACTCTTCCACTCCTCAGGTGTAGAGGATTGGGTCTGAAAAGGTACCTCCTTTGGCCACTCAGGCAAATCCCTGGAGCGGGGGCTCTTCTTCTCACTCAGAGCGGGATCTGTTCGGATCTTTCTCCTTTTCCTTGTGCCGATCTGCACCGTTTGACCTCGACCAAAATCGTGGATCCTCACCCTTCGCCTTGTGGATGAAGGTGAATATATTCACTGCCTTTTCCCAGAGGGCCTTCGGGTGCATGGACTCGCACAATCCGCAGTCCTGGGTGTCATGGACCTTGCCCAAGCAGTATAAACAGATCTGATGCAACATATGCCAGTCGCAATCCGCACACCGCTTGAAGCCCAAGGCCTTTGACGGAGTAGGCATGGCGACAGAGAAAAAGTTCAGCTCAACTAGCATTTTCCCGATTAGCGAAGAGAGTACGCAGAAAAAAGGAACTGAGGTCCCAGGGCGCGGTGCCGTTATATGTACTGGCCAAGACATCATATACGGCCTGCGGCGTTGGACAGAGCTGACGCAGAGCATGGCTGTGCTTCCTGGCAGCTGAAATGTTTCCAGAGAACAGCTGCACTGGGATAGGGATATTGTAGGTGAGTAATCCATGAGAGGAAAGAATCCATCTGAATGGAGCGCCTGGAGGAGTTTGGTGGAGACCGACCGCCAGAGCAGGGCGAGATGGAAGGGGCATGAGAGTGACAACTTGCCGTTCCATTTTATGTTATGTTACTTTGCATTTATATAGCGCCTTATGTACCGTTGGTATGGTCTCAAGGCGCTGGTAGGTTGGACGCCCTCGGGAACCGAAGTTCAAGTCAGTAGAGAGAATAGAGAGAGTCATAGGGTGCGTGTGAGCACCGGCTATGTGTGCAGCTGGTGTGGCATTCATTTGATAGCTGATTTTAACGATAGGTGTGGTGGTTGAGAGATCATGAATATGTGTTCGTTCTGCAAGTTTTTATCCAGACCGATTCTGGCTGTGTTAGGCCTGAGGAGAACGCCTAGGCTGGAGGGTGTGTAACCAGCAGTGTTTAGTTAGGGTGATGGGGGGTATGAGGCAAATGATGGTATGGGAACAGATATACCGAATGGTGTCATAGTATTGCTGTGTTCTAGTTTAGTGGTGGTGTGTTAGGGAGGATTCTCTGTTTAGGCTGAATTTCCTAACCTAGTGAGTCCCCCAGCAGCTTTGCTGGATTTCTGGAGTTTGTTTTTTTCTCCTACCAAGAGTGAGTCTCTTTTCCTCACACTCCTGGTCATGATTTGAGGGGTTCCTTTGACTGTTATTGTGTTTTATGGGCTATGGGGTCTTTTACTCCATAGGGTCTCATGTGTGTTTACTATGTGTGTTACACAGCAACCTCAGTGCAGTGACACAGGGGTGTCATAGTGACACCCCACCATAGACTCCATACCCTGAGACCGACTACTGTCTCCCAGGGCATGTAAAGTCACCATTGGCTTTACTAGTCCCAAATTATGAACAGAAACCAGTACAAACCATCATATTGTGGATGTACTGGTTGGGGCAATTCGATTGCCCCGGGGTCTGTTATTCGAAGGGGCACGTCTCCGTCCCCCCGGATCGAGTTTTGGCTGGTGGCAGTGGATACTACTTTTTATATTCGACCACGAATATATCTCTATGGGATTTTCCCATGTTCGAGGCTACAAACTTTAATTATTTAATTCCTATAGCCTCGAACATACCGCCGGGTTATTTATTTAATATTAATTCACTGGTTGGTATTTTTTGCCAGAACTCGATTCTAAAATGGCGTTTGTGTTCTCTTCTGTGACTCCAACCCAAGTCGAGCCCTTTGTTCCACTTTTTGGTGGGCTTCTCCACAGATGCCTCCAAAAGTGGTGCCACTCTGTCTGGGTACCACAGGGGGTGTGGGAGGGGGTTTAGGCACCCTGGACTGAGTTGCCTTGGCAACTCAAGTCGCACTCTTGTGTGATTGGCCCAAGTGGTGAGCCGGCCGGCTCACCACTTAGCATGTTTGATTGACAGCTAGGCTGAATTAATGGGGGTTTCTTGCATAAAAGCAGGGCTTTTGGGACTGCAACTTCAGAAGTCGCCACAGGACCTGAGAATCCAAAGAGGGAGAAGCTGAGGCGACCTGCAATGACGACACCACCGGTGGAGCCCTGCTGAACCGTTTCACCACTTCCCGACGACAGAGGAGATCTTCTTGCCGGAGAGTGTCTTCCCCTTGAGCTGGTGGGGACAATCAGTTTGCTTTCCTTTTCGCCTACCAGAACGTCTAGTGGTCGAATTGCCCGTGCCAAGCACCCCGGCAACCGGATAGCCACTTACCACTGAACCGCGAAACAAAGGACCACTCCTTTGAATCGAGAAACTCTGCGGCTGGTTTCTTCCCTGGCAGCACAACGACCTCCTGCTTTCCACCCCGCCGAGATCTTCTCTTCTGCCGGACGAAGCGCCGACTCGCAACCGCTGCCAGGAACAACTGCCCCCGCTGGAGTGTTCTCACCATTTGAAGGTACTGTGTCCACCTGGCCTCCCTTTCTATAGATTGCTACATGGTGACAGTAAATCCTTAACCTTCTAGACTGGGCTGGGCTCTTGACCATCTAACTGGTCCCTTTCTTTTGGTCCAACTTCTTTCTGAACCTCTTCGAGACTTTTGTGCACTTTTCAACCGTGTGACCTTCTACACATTTCGTTCTGATCCTCTTAAAGTGGATCCGGCTTTCTGAACTCTAACTTCACGGTTTGATTCTGCCTTCCTCTCTTGCTGTGTTATTCTGAAAGTGTAGGGATCTGTTTCAATTTATGCTCTGCTTTTCTCTCCCTTTTAAACCGAATTATTAGAGTGCCATCTGCGTTAAGCGCTCACCGCTGTCTGAAAATAAGTGGGGCTTTACTTAAGACTTGTCTAATATTCTTTTAGGGGAGTGTATATACTTTAGTGACTGCGTTTGTGAACTTGCTTGAGATTAGTGCCAGTGTGTTTTCTTAGATGCGTTTTTAAATAAATCATTATATATCTTTTACACCAAAGCTCTGGTCAGTGTTTGCTTGTTCTACTGTGTTTACCTGCCCCATTGTGTATGCTCTGCATACTGCCTAACTCTTCTTGAGAGAAGTCTGACTGCTCAGCCACAGCTACCAGGTAAATCTGGGTGGTGCAGACTGCTACCAATTGGGTTTACTGCTAACTCCTGTAGTCCTAAACTTTTTGCAGTGGTCCCTAAGTGAACTGCACAGGTTTCTGCCTAACATGGTGTTAAGAGGAGAGTAAGCGTGGAGATGTGATATGTTCCAGTTCATCCGTTCCACCCAGATCCTCCGATCTACCAAGATTTGTTTCCACCTGAGGCAGCATTGCTGTGAGGAGAGACTTTATTAAGCGGACCGACGTCATCTGCTTCTGTGAGAGCAAGTTGGTCTTCGCCAGGATGTCTGCAACCCTGTTGGCCAATAGGGACCAGGCAAGTGACTGTGTCCAGTTGTGCAGCCAGGAACAACATCAGCTGGGAAGGATTCAGAATCCTAGAAGGACAAACAGCGCATCATCCTTGTGGTGTGACGTATGGCCTGTGATGTGAAGGAGCCCAGGCCAACCGATCGTCAAGTTAAGGGTACACATGAATGCTCTCCTGAGGTGAATGCCCTCCTGACAAAGGTGGGCTGCCACTGGGGTGAGGCATTTGGTGAAAACATTTGGGATTGATTGGAGGCCAAAGTGTAACTCCCAAAATTGATAGCGCATGCCCACGACCGTGAAACAGAGGAACCTCTGGTGTCACAGATGTATCGGGACGTGGAAGAATGCACCCTCCAAGTCCAGCAAGGACAGAAAATTCACCCTGTCGAAGCTGAGTGAGTATGTGCTGAAGAGTAACTATCTTGAAAATCTGTGAACGGATCAACTTGTTTAACAGGCGAAGATCCAAACTAGGCTTCCAACCGCCCCACTCTTTCCTTACGAGGAAATATCTGGAGTAGACTCCATCTCCCCAGTGAGTGCAAGGAATGTGTTCTATAACACCCTTTACAAAGAGGGCCAGAACCTCCTGACAAAGTGTTGAAAGATGGTTTCTACCTTTGTGGTTGGGGGGTTGGCTTTGAAATTCCAGGGTGTGTCTGTGTTGGAGTAAGGACATAAGGACAGGACCTAGTTGTCAGTGGTGATTTTCAAACACTTAGCAAAGAGCTGGGAAAGACGCCCTCCCACAACAGAATGGCAATGGGGGCGAGTCTGCATGCTGGTCAGGCCTGCTTACCGGCTTGAACCCTTGGGTTGGAAGGAGCCAAACCAATGCCGGTTTCCCCTGTAGGACTGGAACTTCCCCTGTAGATGTCACTTGATGTATGTTTTAGGATTGGTAAGACTGTGGCTGATAAGACGGACTACAGTCCCTGTTGGAGCATGAAAACTGGGACTTTCCAGAACGAAAGGACTGCTGACATTGTTGCCACCCCTTTGTGGCTAGTGAAGTGAGCCCGCCATGCAAGACACTCATCTAGATGTCTGGGCAAGTGGAACCTCACTGAGAGCAACCCACTCTTGGGGACAAGGCCTCCCATTCCAGAGTGGAACTCAGTCCAAACCACCTTGTCTGCATGTATGGATTTGGAAAACCTTTAATATCTCCTGTAATGACTATGTCCCACAAAAACCCTTAATTTATTGGCTACAGGCAATGCTGAATTACTGCCTGAACGCCATAGCCAGCGAAGGAGGACACAGTTCTGTTTATTCCTTTGATGTGTATAAGAGAGGAAACTCCTACAGAGGATAAGGCAACCACTACGCAGAGGCAACCCTCCACATCATTGACATCCTATAGGGGCTGAGCCCTGCTGGGCCATGGAACCAGTGGCAGCAAGGAGGGCGAGCAAGCGGCGAGCCGAATGACAAAGTTAGTGTTCTACCTGACCAAGGAACCAAGGTCAGAGAAGGAGTAGAGATGGGAATTCCCACATCTCATCTTGTGGCACAACCACAAACGAGCGGTGGTGAGCCAGGAGACCGGTATTGGACGCAAAGACGAGATCCTTAGAGGGAGCCCAAGTCCACGAGTACAGAGACCAGTAGTCGCGGGTAAAGCCGACAAGGTTATGGGAGCCTAGGAAACCCAACAGAGAGCCTACCGTTACAAGGTACGAAAACTGTGAATGACGGCTAAAGCTATTCAGGTTACAGAAGCCTGAGAAACCAGATTGTGCAAATACTCTATGAAAGGGGGGTGATAAAGATACTAACATTGCTGAACCCTTGTGGGCACCACACTCCTGCACTTTCCCCTATGCCCCCTACCCCTACCAGCTTGTCATGCACTTGTATGGTAGGATTGTTAGAAGGCCAATATAACCGTTTTTGTTCCACTTTTGTGATTCTCCTGTCCCTTCCTCTCCATCTTGTCTTGTGGTGTCTGGTAACACTTGTGTAAAAGCGCCATACAAATGTTCGATAAATAAAAAGCTATCAAGGTTACGGGAGCTTGGGAAAACCGAATGTCCAAATACCTTATGAAAGGGGGGAGTGATAAAATACTGACATAGTGAACAAGGGCTGTGAAAGCTATTCAGGTTACAGAAATCAGGGTGTACAACTACCCTACAAAAGGGGTATTGAGAAAGAAAGATGGACACATTGAATTAAGGCTAAGAACTCTGATAAAACAGGGTAAACAGACCCCCTACCTAAACCAACTTGGATACCGGAAACTAACCTGCACGAGGATCACATGATAATGGGGAGAACCCAACACAGTGAAGAAGGAAGTGCTTTGTTGTTCATTTACAAGCTATCCTGGAGGAATGGAAAGGTTCACAACAAGAGTCAGTTTCTTCGTTAACAGGAGAAAGTGAAAACCTAACTTGATACAAAGACAGGAAAGAATATCCTGTGGTGCTAAAAAGGAACTTTTGAAACCTTGAATACACCAAATATCAATTGGGCCAGGCAGACACCCTGGTGAGGCTATTGTGAAAAAACTCCCATTTCCCTTTTAGCTAGATGTTTTTTTTCCCTAAAGTGGTAGGGTCCGTTAGTTGGATAGGATTCAGACTGAAGAACTTTATTTTGGACTTTAAAGCATACCTTTAGCTTTTATTTGGTTAGGCAGGGAACTTTCCTCCTATAGGGCTTGTTAGGCATTTTGATTCTTTTATTTTAATTAACCTTTTGAGAATGACTTCTAATTGCCAGAGTCCTTCTTTTGGGTCACCACAGTATGCAGAGACCTGGAAGTGTCATTGTCAGTTGTGAAGTTCTTCCTGAAAAGGTCCCTTCAACCATCTCTGTCAGTGCACACCACAACATTGCCCATCTGCCGGAAACCAGTGTCCACAATGACAGTGACGGAGGCGGCCTTGCATTCCCAAAGAAGTTTAAATGCCGCATCTTTCTTGTCGTCTGGCAAGACATCCAGAATAAGGCCCATTTTGAAACAAATCCCTGTCATAGAGGGACAGAATGGCCAAGGAATTATCACCTTTAATAGTAGTGACCACAATGGAAACAATGCGCTTCCTTATCCGGTAGAACAGCACATAGTGAAGAAGGGTTGGCCGAGCGTTTGCGGAACGGCAGCAGAGACCACAGAATCTGGACTAAGCTGGGGTTGCAGACACTCAGGGGACCTCTCAGGGGCCCTGTACTTCTTTTCAAACCTGTCCTTTTTTTAACAGACCATGTAGGGGTTCTTCATGGTTAAGAGGCCATTCTCCAAGATGTCATCCAGTACAGGGATAGAGACTGTCTTCTGTACCTGTTCCCTATGTTGGTACAGGAAGCCTTCCTTTCTCCTGCACCTCCGGGGGCAGACCAAACCTCCTGGCAACCTTGGACGTGAGAGCGTGGAAAGTACCAATCTCTTCAGGAGAGGAGTCCCTGATGGCTGGATTATCAGGTTCACTATCCGCTGGAACAAGGTAGTATGAGAAGAACCGCAATGAAAGGGGTCGTCTTCAGTCTTCGTTGCAGAAGGCTTAATAGGAGGACGAGGAGCCAATGAAGAGACGTGACTGCAGCATTTAGGATAAAGAGGTGGAGCAGGTGACTGATGGGGAGCTAGAGGGACCAATGGTAAACTGGGCTACAATCCTGACACAAAATGTCCTGTAAAAGAGTGTGCCTCCGGTTGACTGGGGGCAGGTGTAGGATGAGGAACAGCGAGCAGCGTGATTATTCAGGTTAACGTGGAGGCTGCATGGTCGGAAGTGGTTGCGGCTGTGCAGATGGCAGTGATGTCAAGACTTTTTCCTCCTTGTCATCTGAAAATACACCTTCTGGTGCCTCAATCCATATCGATCACATACTCAAGGATTTCCTCAGAAACCAAGGGGTGGGAACAGCAGGATGAACCTAAGGAGCAAGCATAAACAGAGACAGCTTTCATTAAGGAGAGCGGGAGGGGCGGGGGGCGGGGGTGTGTGTGTGTGTTCGACTAAGTGGTAACTGTCATCAGCGAAGGTTTTTTTCATCAAAGTGGATGTCTTGGTGTTCTACAGTACTGTTGATGAAGCAGCACCTTCCCTTGTTCTTGTTATGAATACATGGGATATAGCCACCTCCCTTTTCATGCATAGGTAAGCGTGCAAGGCTTCTGTCTGACCCGTCCCTCTGACTGTCGAGCCTAGCCGTCAACGGGGCTGACAGGAATTTTTATTCCCTGTCGGATGCCACTCAAAACGTGGCTAAAATGACTTAATGCTGGCCAAATCAACAGTGAAAGGATTATTATATTCCCCCGCCAACCTATGTAATTCAGCTTCACAATCAAAAAAGTCCTTACTAATGGTTGTCAGCAACCCAAATTTCAAACTCATGATGGCCCTGATGTTGGCCTTGAATGCATGCCATAGGGGGCTAACTGTGGGCACTGTTCCTACATGTAGTTCAAAGTAGAATTTCACATTTTTGTGTATGGAAAAAATATACTATGCATGGTTCCCAAACACCCCCCCCCCCTTTTCAGCAACACTGGTAAATGATCAGAGCATATACTTGGAATAAAGTTCATAGAGAACCCACAATGTAATATTACACACATATCAATGTGAGAAGATGTATTGTGTACTCTTGAGTAATATGTAAAATCACGATCGCAGGAATGTGTTCCGTTTATATAGTCATTAAGGAGAGATGATGCCTGCCTTCCAAAATTGCAAAAAACTGCTTCACATAGTGCTGTATTTAAGCAATCTTTATGGATATTTAATGTTATTTAGTCCCCTCCACCCCCCATAGTACTGGCATCATGGCAATGGACTCTGAGAATTAACACATTTGCAATAAATCCAGGGTCTTACAGATTCTGACCACATGTATTGAACAGCACAACCTCAATATCCCTCAATTTCCCATGAACTGTGACTTAACTACCTTGAGCGTTAATACATTTTCAATAATGTAACAATATATTGGGAGACCACCCTTAACATGGGGCGTTCTGCCTCCCACCACCCAATTAAGATGACCCACAGAACATTGATTATTTTTGTTCAGCTAGCCTAGTCTATGACTCATAGAGACCTCTGTAGAACCCTCTGCTTGTGCCAACAACGAGCCAAGAACCAAGCCGGGGTATAGAAAGAATATTTAAATTATAGGTTCAATGAATATGTGTACAAAATAGTTACACATGCCACCTTTTCTGTGGCAGAAAAGATTCAATACAAAATGTACTTTTTCCTTTTTTTGTCTCAGGTACATGAAACATAGGCCAAATAAACAGTTCAATCCTCTTGTCCCACGAATCCCTTTGCACATTACTCAAGCAGAAGCAATAGCATTTCTTGATAAGGGTTTAGCTTGAAAACAAATGCACAATTTTGGTTTTCAAAAGCAAATTACACATGCAGCACTTTGCATATTTTAGCTTCCTTGTGCACTGAAAAATGCTAGCAGTTTTGAAATCACACAGACCTTTGAGACTACTTTGATTGATAGAACCCTTCTTCCTTCTTCACCCCAAGGCAATATTCTTTCTGCTATCTGGGTCACTTAATCACTCTCAGGAAAGATTGTGCATTTTTCAATTAGAAATTACGCTTGGTTTCATTTAACAACACACTTCTCTCCCCAGCACCAAAAACCCAGCCTTCAGTTATATTCAGCACCCCTCTGTTTAAAGGCAAGTTCTGGGAATTGGTAACAGTTAGGAATTTCGTTTTTGGACAAGGACACCCTTTTTTTTTAAAGAGAAGTCTGGGGTTGACAGGAAAAATAGATGTACCCAATTACTTTAATGACAATAACTTAACTTCCCGCCAGGAAAAAGGGCAGAGGTTTCAAACTCCCCCGAGCTCCCCCTGCGTCAATCTATATGGGAGATAATAAAATTAATATTCAGTAAAATATGTTAAGCGTCTACACAGTTGTCCCCAACCCACTATTCAGGGAAAATATTAAGGCAGGCAGATCCGCCCCAACACAATTGGTCTTGCTTGGATTAATCTAATTACATTGGAAATCTCTGGTTTTTAGCACTCAGGAATAGACATCGCGTTTCATGACCCTCTGTTGGAGAAGCACACAGAACTGGTCCAAACTGCAGTCAAAGATAGCCACCAGCATGCATCCCCTCGGTTTCTGCTCTCCTTGCCAAAATCCTAGCTTCTTTTGTCTTTCTCAATTGCTGTCTCTCATGCAGGTTAAATCAGTTTTTAGGCCTTTCCAACCCAGGCAATGTCAGGCAGCTGTGTCAGGAGTCACATAGATGGTCTTATGGCAAATCTTCTTCAGGATATTTAGGCAGTTCTCCCCTCTGTGGCTTGTGTAGCTACTTTTTAACACCTTTAACCCCCCCCCCAATATTAAGAACAAAAGGTGTTAACTTAATAGCCTTGAATTTTCATTGGACATTTACGGTCCTTTCCCCCTCCAACGTCAACCCCTCTCTGCCGTTAGAACCTTGAAGTTCTGAAGTGGCCACCAGACTTAACATTTAAACCTTTCAGATTTTTCACCCAAAAAATCATAACATGACAAATATTTGCACTTTACAAATACATCATCATACTATCTATATTTTTATCTTCCACTAATCATGACGCATCTATGAACAATATTTCTGTTTTGGCAGGGTATTTGCATGTGCAAACTGTGTTTTTTTGCCCTTTACACAAAAATGACAATAGTTAGGAATGTGACATTTTCTACCCTGGAATCTGATTTAATGAGCTACCATCTCCCAAATTTTGGATTCAGCACATTTGCGGGAAAGCTAGAAACACATTTTAGGTTGTAACTGAAATTACCAACATCGCACCTGAATCAGAATTACATAAATAAGGGGACCTGTTCAGCAGATTTTTGTTGATACCTGACCACTACGGTGCGATTGAGTATTCTTGAGAAAATAAATAAAATGTGGTTATACATTCCAAGATGGCCGCCGGCACTGAGTAGACGTGCCGACGGCTGCTCCCGGGCTCTCAGGGCTGATCTGGCGGTCCCACCACCCCCCAGTGGACAGAAAGCACAGGGAACACCGGGTGAACGGCCGTGACCAAGATGGATTCGCTCATAAGGAGGAAGGAAGCGAGCGAAGCGACCCTTCTTCCCAACCCACCCGGGTCAGCGAACAAAGTACCTGGCGGATCCGCCTTGGAAAGCAGTGGGCGGGAAGCGGCTGCGAGTTACCTCTCGGGTCGCCGCAGCATACCCCAGCGCACAGACTGAGAAGCGCAGAGGTGCCGGAGGGAAGAAGTGAGCCGCGCATCAGTGGGAGACTGTGCGGAACCAGCGCGAGGAGGAGGAGCTCTGGCGCAGTGATGCACAGGCGCGAAGATCGGGGGCCAGGAGAGCAGGGCGAGCAGCGCAAGGAGCTCGACGGGCCGCCCTGGCAGTAACCGCAGGGGGATACAGCGGCAGGGCAGAGGACACCACCCCATGCACAGAGGGACGGACCGGCCCCGCTGGCGCCCACCATTATAAAAGGAGCGGGAAGGTGAGCAAGATCAAGGGGACAGGCTGCTGGGACGCGGTGCTCGGCTCCCAGCAAGGAGGTGTGGCTTGCTGCCACGCACGGGAGAAGAGCCAGACCCCCACGAAGAGAGCAGCGGCAGCACACTACCAGTTGAGGGGCAGCAAGCGCCACTGAGACGGCCTCTCCCCCGGCGGACGGGGCCAGAGGTAGGATTGGAGGCCGTATCGACTGGGAGGCCTGCTAGTTTGGAACTTGCAGGGGGGGGAATTGTCCCTTGCGGGGGTGCTGGTGTGCGGGGAGCAGCAGAAGAGGAGGCGGCTGGCCCGGGAGCACGGAGGGGGCTGCAAGCTGGTCGCAGAAGCAGGGGGGGAGGGCTCACCCCCCGCGCAATACTACGAGTGAACATCAACGGCATTGACACCCAACAGAGGCGGCTAGAATTGGTAACGACTGTGGGGGGAGAGGCATTGTTGGACGGGGAGCTCTCCCCCCACCCTGGTCAGAGGCAGCTTCCAGGGGGACATCATCTGGGAGGCCAGAGGGACAGAATTGACCAGATACGCCCCCCCGGTGGGGGAATAAGCAAGAAAGGGACTGGAGTTGGAAGGAGACGGGTCCTGGTCTGTGTCACCCACTGGCAGGAGGCAAGGACTGGTGTCTGGGCTGCCGGTGGTGTGTGGGAAATCAGGAACATAAGGGCATTGATCACGTGTCCACTGGAGGCAGCCCAATTGCAGTCTAGAGGATGCCAGAGGGGCTGGTTCCCGGAGCAGAATCTTGGATCAGAGGCGGCCGAGATAGACCTTGGGGCTTCATCTTGGAGGGTGAGGCTGATGTAGGCGTTCATGCACTAGGAGACTGACCTACGGACCCGAAGAAGAAGGACCGTCTGAGTCGGGTGGGGGGGTCCCTACCGGGCCGGGAGGCGGGGGACCCCGGTGTGCTAAGCAGCGACGAGAAACGCGTGACACCAACTCAGACACGGCTTCAATTCGGGCCCTACATAGATGTCAATCAGGTCTAGAGGGAAATCTGGAAAGGCCACCCACTTCCTACGCTTTGGCCCGCAATGGAGAGCAAACACACTAACAAAACGGGCAGTGGTCATCCAAAGGAGCGAAGGGGAGCTGAGGCGGATGAGGAGGCAGTGCGGATGACGAGACAAGATTTCAAAGGGGAAATGCTAGCCCTGAGAGAATCCTTGGCACAAACTTTTCAGGACCATTTCCAACTTATGAGAACCGACCTCAATGTGGCACTAGGAGAAATCCGGCACGACGTAGCTCAACTAGAGGAAAGGACTGACTTGCTGGAAAGGGGCATCCAGGAAAATGAGAAGGAAACTACGGCTAATAGCGAGGCCATAGAGCGACTGGACACTGCGACGAGAAACATGGAGGCAATGCTTGAGGATCTGGAAAATAGGTCCCGTAGGGTCAATATACGAATTAAGGCGCTTCCAGAGACAGTGACGGACGGCCTCCTGAAGGAGGAATGCCAGCGCATATTTGCGGATCTCTTGGGCAAAGGGGACCCGAGTTCGATAACACTGGACAGGGCTCACAGAGTTGGCCGGGTCCCGAGTGACTCCAATGCCAGACCCAGGGAGGTAGTGGTCGCCTTCGCTAGATATGGTCAGAAGGAAGCGGTGTTACGAGCGGCCAGACAAAGCGAGCCTGTCCTCTATAAAGGGCAGGAAATACTGTTCCAGGACCTGGCTGCGAGCACCCTGCTAAAGAGAAGGGGCATGGGTCCGGTCCTGAAGGAGCTGTCCAGAAAGGGGATAAAATACAGGTGGACCTACCCCTTCGGTTTAATATTTGGGAGGGGATTCATAAGCGGGTGACCTCACTCCAGGAGGCGGCCAACATTATCAGCTTGGAGTTGGAGAATGAGGGAGGGTGCGGGGGGCACCCTGCTCTCCGTCGGGTCCAGGGGGAGAGAAGCAGACCCTGGGAATGGGTGACTGTGGGGGAGCGGGGCAAAAAGAGGGGTGTGTGGCGAGGTCCTGCGGAGGGGTTAAAGGCTCGGAGCCTCAAGGAAGAGGGTGGTCGAAGTGTGGAGGGGGATGGGTGACCTAACTGGTTGGCAACTTGGTGATGCAAGGGGGTGGTGGATTCATGGGCTGTGTGGTGTGCCTGGGGGGGTGGGGCGGAGTAGAAACATGTTGGAACAAGTAAGGACAGTGGGGGAAGGAGGTTGGGGGTGGGAGGGAGGTGCGGTTTAGCCCTAAATTGGGGGTTTGGGGCTGGGGCAGGGGGAGGGAGGGGCAGGGAAGGGGCCGTAGCACTTAGCTGGGACGTTTCTGGCGCTTGGGGGAGCTGGGAAGGGTTGGGGAGGGGGACAAAAGGGCAGTTTATGGGAGCAGTGCACAACACTACTTCGGTTTTAAGTGGCTCACTCATAATGTGAGGGGGTTAAACTCTCCCCTCAAGCGGGCCAAACTAGAGCAATTCACTCGCACACATGCCCCGGATGTATTAGCCCTGCAGGAGACCCATCTGCTGCGCAAAGACCAGGGCCGCCTGCACCTGAGGGGTTACCCTCAGATTCATTTTGCATCAGGCCCCACAAAAAAAGGGGGGGGGTGGCACTGACTTTCAGGAGAGGTATGGACTTCAATATTCAAGATATCCTGAGGGATAAAAATGGGAGATGCATCATGCTAAGGGGGCAGCATATGGGGGCCACTCACACTATTGCCTCGGTTTATGGTCCTAATGCGAGACAGGGCAAGTTTGCGAGGGAGAGACTGGGCGTTTTGGAGGAGTTTACAAGGGGGCAAGTCATCCTGATGGGGGACCTTAACTTGGCTTGGGACAAGCGTTTAGATCGGACACAGCACATAGGTGGTGAGGGGGTGGGGTGGCCTCCCCACAGCTGAAAGAGCAGTTTAAGGGGGCAGGCTTGAGGGATGTGTGGAGGGTGGTGAGAGGGGAGGAAGAGGGCTACACTTTTCTCTCAGACGTGCATTGAACCCAATCTAGAATTGATTATATCTGGGTCTCGGCGAGTCTGGTGGGAGGGGTAGAGTGGGTGGGGGCTGGCCCCATGGGAATCGCTGATCACAAGGTTGTGCAGATGAAAATGCAGTTGGGTAGGCGAAGGTCAGGGGTCTGGAGTTGGCATTTCCCTGGGGAACTCCTGAGGGACCAGGTGATCAGGGAGGAGATAGGTAACATCATTAAGGATTTCTTCGAAAGAAATAAAAGTACGGATACAAGCCGCAGCCCAAGGTGGGATGCGTTTAAGGCCACTTTGAGAGGGGAATTTATCGCCCTGAAGGCAGAGAGGAATAAACAATTGCGGCTCTTGGAGACCCAGCTGGAAGGGGAGGTGGGGGTTTGCAAGGGTGAGGTCGAAGGAGGTCCCCTCTAGGAAAGCTTATAGGGAGTTTCAGTCGGCAGAGGGGCAACTAAGGATTTTGAGGACTAAAAAGGCAGAGGAGGCTATGTTGATGGTCAGGCAGAAATTTTATGCAAAGGCCAATATGGCAGACTCGCTCCTTGTGCACCTATTGAGGGGCAGCAGGGAACGAAATACGATCTTGGCCATGAAAGACGAAAGGGGGGAGAGACTCACCTGAACTGAGGCGATCAGGGAGAGGTTAGCCCGATTTTATGAAGCTCTATACAATTCTCAGGGCCCGGTTTGCCAGCAGCAGAGGGATTTCCTGGGAGCCTTGCCCCTACCGTGCCTATCCAGGAATGTCGGGGAGGAGTTAGGACGGGCCATCACGGAGGATGAGGTGCGGGCGGTCATGGCGTCACTTCCCAGTAATAAGGCCCCAGGCCCCGACGGATACCCGGCCTCCTTTTACAAAACCTAATCTGCCATACCGACTCCTTACCTTACACAACTTTATAACTCATTTGGCGCTGTGGGATGCATAAACCCTTCAATGGAGGAGGCTAAGATCACACTAATACACAAGGGAGGCAAGGACCCAGAGGAATGCACTTCCTATAGGCCTACAGTTCTAAAACTTAGATGCGAACATTTTTACTAACATTTTGGCGCGGCGCTTGGAGATGCACCTCCCTACGTTGATACATCAAGATCAGACGGGTTTGTGCAGGGCCGACAAACGGCCGATAATATTAGACGGGTGGCGCACCTGGTTATGAAAACGCAGAAGACCCCCACCCCGGAGATTCTCCTTGCTTTGGATGCCGAGAAGGCATTCGACCGGGTGGAGTGGTCTTTTCAGTTTTTGGCCATGGGGAAGATGGGCATAGGCGCAAGGTTCATTAACATGGTACAGGCGAATTATAGAACACCCACCTCACGCTTACTTGTCAGTGGCGGCATGTCACAACCCTTCAGGCTCGGACGCGGTACCAAGCAGGGGTGCCCCCTCTCGCCACTCTTGTATGCCTTGTACCTGGAGCCCCTACTTGTAGCGATACGGGAGGCAGAGAGTATCCATGGCATTCCTTTTGGGGGGCATCAGCACAAAGTGGCGGCTTTCGCCGACGACATGCTGCTCACTCTGACAAACCCAGGAGAGTCCATAGAGGCATGTATGGCACTACTGTCCAAGCTCGGGGAAATCTCTGGTCTGCGGGTGAACCTGCAAAAATCGGAAATAATGAACCTCTCGCTAAAGGGGGATGAGGCAAGGGTCCTGAGGGCATCCTCCCCATTTAAGTGGAGCCCGGGTGGAATATGGTACCTGGGGATTAGGGTCACCCCCCAGCTGTCAGGATGGTACGGGGCGAATTACACTCCCACGCTGGCGTCGATTAAAAAAGACCTCAGGAAGTGGAATTCTCTAAGGCTTTATGGCTGGGAAGAGGATCAGTACTCAAAATGGTGGTACTCCCACAGTTGTTATACCTATTTCAGGCGATTCCATTGCCTGTCCCAGCTCCCTGCTTTAAGGAACTGGATAAAGCGGTTACGGACTTTGTTTGGGAGGGCAAGAACCCAAGCTGGCTAAACAACTACTGACAGCATCGAAGAGGGTAGGGGGCTTGGCCTTACCGAATTTTCAACGCTATTACGAGGCGGCGCAGCTCAGAGTAATCCGTGAATGGTTCTCAGCGGAGTACACTAATCAGTGGGTGCAAATTTATAGAGCGGTAGCTCGGCACCACCTGGGGGAGGTATTATGGCTCCCGCGCAGGTTAAGACCGGCAAATCTATATATGAGCATAACAAAGGGACTGGTCGAAATTTGGGATGGGGTGGTGGAGAAACTGGGGGTTACTACCTTTCCGTCGCCGTTCACCTCCATCTTCCATAATGGGGATTTCACCCCGGGGATGGAAAAGGGGGCATTTCTGAAATGGGAGAGTGGGGGGTGCAGGATCGTTAGGGATTTATTTCAAGGTCAGAAGGTGAAATCCTTTGACGAATGTAAACGGGAGTTCGGGGTGGATGAGGGGGAACGGCTTAGATACTTTCTGCTTAGACATTGGGTGATGTCCACGGAGGTTCGGAGGGCGGCAACTTGCGATCCGACGCAGTTCGAACAATATCTCCTAATGCACGAAGGGTCCAGAGGGTTGATTTCAGACCTTTACAGGCTCCTGGAGAGTGCTTGTCTGACGCTGAAATGGCCGTATATGTCTAGATGGGAGGGGCTGCTGGGGACAGGAATGGAGTGGGAGGACTGGGAGAGGCTTTGGAAGTTGATCCTGAAGGTGGCCAGGGATGCCCAGCTTCAGGAGGCCTGGTATAGATACTTATTCTGCTGGCATTATACCCCGGTTCGCCTCCATATGATATTCCCAACAGCTCCCGGGACATGTTGGAGGGGTTGTGGCGAGGAAGGCACAGCGGCCCACATCTGGTGGGATTGCCCTAATATTAGACCTTTTTGGGGGACTATCTCTCGAGCGCAGGACCATGCATTTGGGGAAGGTACGAGCCAGGAGCCCCGTGAGATCCTATTGGGTAGGAGGCAACAGTTCGGGAGGGAGACGCGGAGAGGACGTTCTAAAGCGAAAGGGGTCTTCACACTTGCAGCGATGGCTCTTATTGCACAACGATGGAAGAGCCCCAGGATCCCAACGGAACAGGACTGGTTGAGGAAAATGTGGGAGATCGTATCATTAGAGTGGGCTACGTACGCAGGTAACAGCAACCTGGGGAACTTTGCAGTGGAATGGGGAGAGACGCTGAACTATTTGAGGGGAGACTTCCGGGAGCAGTGGAGGCCCCTCAGACTCAAACTCCTGGACTTGCATATCTAAGCTGCCGGCTGAGTGAGGGATGGGGGCGTGGGGGAAGACGCAGGCGCTACGGCAAAGTTGAGGGGGGGTGAAGGTGGGGGGGCAGGTTTGCAGGGTTCTTTTCCTTTGTTATGTATGTTGTTTCAAGTTATTAAAATAAAGAGAAGTTTTAAAAAAACAAAATGTGGTTATACACTAAAACTCTATAGCAAACTAATCCCATGCATATTTCAATTTTTACATTACATCTCTTCAAACTTTAATTAGTGGTCTGGCCACTGGGTTAATGTTCCTGCCATAAAGTCCATTAGCATTATTGTAAGGTTAAAGATCAGCCCATAGTTCTGCTTATCTGAAAGAGCAGAGCAGATGTCCCACCACGATGCTCAGGGTAAATTCCTCCGTGAACAAGCCTGCAATCGGTATCTCCGGGCTGACCACAATTCAAATCTAAAAGTTTGTATTTCTAAGAGTAGCATCCATCCAGGGCTGGTTATATTGGTCTAGTCGCCTGGTAACTCCCGATAAAATCGTTCTGTTGTAGCTTCAAAGAGATCTGACTTTCAGATAAAGAGCCAAGCAGATCTGTAATTGGGGGATGTCACTTGAGTGTTCTGAATAGAAATTTACAGTACTGTTTTCCTGGGCCCATCAGGCCTGCGCAATGTTGCATCTGAAATAAAATACAATATTTTCCATCTGTTGCATCTGTTTTTCATGTGAAGTCTTTTATTTCCTTTTAATAACTTGCATCTTGCTATCACTGTTCAAGGACCTTCTTAATGATATGTTCATTTTAGGGAACATTTTTCTCCATGTCTTTATTTCCCCCTGAAAATGCACATGCAAGGCACGTTTGAATCAGTTTCTCTTGCATACAGCATTTGTTTTTAAATGGGGCAACTGAAAGTAAAAAGCTGGTGTTTATTTTGTCATTCACTATGTGCATTTTCAAATCCTCTCTGCAAGCTGGCTTCACCTTTCATATACTCCTTGTTTCAACTGTAGAAGTACATGTATTTGAATTCACTAGGCCCGTTGGCTGTGTTAAAGTTGGAGGCTGGCTTTTCATTCTGCCAGTGTGCCTTTCCAACAGAATAATGTGTTTTGCATTAGAAGCCTAGCCTGGCCTCTGTTGATTTTCCTGGGCTGAACATATCCCACAAGCCGATAGAACACGACAGACCTGTGAATGAGTATCAGCACCCCCTTGCTTGGAATGGGAAGGGAATACATTAACTATGCTCAACCCTCACTTTAGCAAAACTCAGACATTACATATCACTTGAAAAAATAAAATTTTAGAGCCATGTCATTCAATGTAGGAAAGGAGCCTCCATGCTTTATTGGGGCTACCCACCCCTCTAATGCCTCAACCCATACACAGCACATACTCAGTGCATTTGATTATGTTTCTTCAGGTGTAGTAGTCATGACATTGGCCCTCATTACAAGTCAGCCGGTCCGGAAACAACAGTGGCGGTAAATTCGCCGCCAACGTTGTTTCCGGACTGGCTGATTCCGAGTCCTGCAGGCGGGAGGTGTCGCTCCAGCCAGCTCTCACCTGGCGGAAGTAACACCACCCGCCTGCAGGCGGACATGGAAACACCGGCTCTGTTATGGACGGAACCAGTGTTTCCATGGGAATGGGGATTTACTGAATTCCGCCTAAGAATTACCGGGTCACCAGTGTTGTAATGCCCCGGTGACTCTAGCAATCACAGAGGCGGAATGGTGTTACCGGTCCGGCAGCAGCCTGCCGGTTTTTCCGGCACAGCTACCGCCTGACTCCTAATGAGGCCCATTAAGTTTATGGAGGTCATTCAGGCACCTGCCCTCTGAATACAAATAGATCTAAGGTTTAAAAGAAGGCAAATACATGTATTTATATGACACCCCTTTAAGGACCATGCCCCACCTTCTCCACCACTTAAACTCTGCTCATGTAAACTCCCTCCATTCAGTAGTCGTACATCAAACCCACTAAATATTATGCAACATTGCA
The DNA here is from genome assembly GCF_040938575.1 of Ambystoma mexicanum. Classification (NCBI taxonomy): domain Eukaryota; kingdom Metazoa; phylum Chordata; class Amphibia; order Caudata; family Ambystomatidae; genus Ambystoma; species Ambystoma mexicanum. The sequence continues at coordinate 524,912,320 of NC_090933.1, forward strand.
TTGGGGTGACTGTGGCATCCCATTCCTCTGGCACTGAAAACACTGCTAATAACGAGAATCATATCCAGGATATTCGGACTAAGATAAAATATGCAGCACAATCTAGCTCATGCAAATCGTAAATATTTGCCAGTTCTTTCAAGTAGCCTCTGTGTCCACCATCAGTTTGTCTCTACGTGAGCTAAATCCTATTTTGGGCATTGGAATATATGCCTCAAATGATGGGGCCTCCCTGTTAATGTGGAACAAAACCAGGTCTTGTCATTGTTAGGGAGATTTATCAGTTGTAAGCTAAATCCCTCTCCTAGTGAGACCCCAGCAATTTTTGCTGGACTTCTGGGCCTTTTTCTTGTTCTCCTGAATGAGGGGAACCTTTTTCCCCTCATTCATTCTTACTTGCTCTAACCATGGGAACTCTGTTCTTTAGGTTTTACCTTATTTTATGGATTCTTGCTTTCCTCCATATCTCTTACAGACATCTGTGTTTCACATTTGCAGCACAGAGCACCCTATGTGCAGTGTTGCTGAGGGCCCTTTGAGGTCTGCTTTACCATCATTTCATTTTCCCAAAGAACTACTGTTCTTAAGGAAAGAGGGATACTTTTTAACCTCCCTAAAACTTTCACTATTGAGGGATCAGCACACCCCACCTTATGTGGAGTGCTGAGGGGGATCTATCTGCTCCTGTGACTTTTTGGTTAAAGTGGCAGCCCTATAGTTATGGCTGGTGGCAGTGGACGCATTCTATGGCCTTTTGTGCATTTTTCCACTGCAAGCTGTATTCACAGCTGCAGGTATGCACAGGAGGGTCACCTACGTTTTAACCTGAAGGCTCCTTTCTATTTTTGCTATTTGTTGTGTGGGTGTCCTTTGCTCGCCTGTCTTCTACCATTCTGGGAGGGGGAGGTCAGAATGTAAGTGTTGCCTTTGACGGGAACCGTTTGCGTAGCCCTCCAAGGCTCCAGTGTGTTTGTAAGGACAGGAAGTATGGGAGGAGTGTGAAACTCCCCTGTCCATTGTCTGCTGATGTGTCTGAATGGAACCAGTTCACACTGGGGGGCTGGCTGTCCTGATTGGACATCGAGCCACCCCTTTCTGTAAACTGCAGGGAGAGGTTGCAGAAGAATGAATGGGAAATCCAGATATAAAGGTGAGGTTTCTGAGGCAGAAGGCAAGTCGAACACTGGAACAGAACGTCTGAAGCAGAATACGACCAGAGACGCCAGCAGGCCCTTCCAGTAACCGCAAAGATATCATCCTTCCCTTTGGCTGGTGGGACCAACTAGCCATAAGACAAACTGCAGAACGAGCCATCCCTCGACATGCAGTGACTTTCCAGGGCTGCAAACCGCAAATACCAGGGGACCTCTGGCCCAGTTACAGAGCATCGTCTTCTAGTGCACAAATCTTCCCAGCACTTTGGTGAGCTCCAGTTGGACCTCCAAAGGCAAGATACCCCTCCTCAGTGCAGGATTGCAGAATCTAGGTGGATCGACCCAGCAGTAAACGTTCACTGTTGAAGCTTGTAAAAAGGCACCAAAACTGCAGACCGACATGGGAGAATCGAAGAATTCCTTGCTGAGGGTCCTTTCACGCGACTGCTGCTGCAACATCCCTTCCAGACTCCCTCCTTTCGGCACCAGACCAAGGAAACAGGAGAAAGGGTCAGTTGCTGATGCACAGGAAAGAATCCAGCTGCATTTTCTTCAATCATCCCAAGGTGCTGTGGGGCTCAAGTAGTACCTACCTCAAGCCGAATAGTCACTCCAGTGAGACTTTGATACCAGGTGTTTGGGTGGTCACCCATAGCCATAGACCAGGCTTAACAGCATGTGCTCCAACAGGGAGTCCCTTACAAGGTCCCTACTAACCTTTGTATTCCACTAAAGTGTTCCATTTAAAGTAACTAAAGTATCACTTTGCCTTTTCTGCTGCTGCATAAGAGGTTGCAGCCCTCATCAACTGACTGATGAACTCTTAGCTAGTTTGGGATTGGGCTGCTAAAGCATTAGAATCAATGAAAAGTGTTACTAAGAAGTAGACTGCTGTTTGCCAGTGCTGAATAACCCCTTTTTTACTTCCAACAGACCATTGTCTGAGTGACTTTACAAATGAATGACACTGTCATTTAACTGTGCAAATTGTTGGTGCAAGCCACTTCTAGCTAAGCAGTGAAACTGTCATTTTATTGTGTTCTTTGTGGGCGCAAGCCACTACTATTGAAGCAGTCACCTGAAAAATTGTTGCTAATGTTCTCTATGTTGTGTTGGTTAGTCTAAAATAGTATTTGCTTAGCTTGTGTATATAAAATAAATCTATACTTTATTATAAATTCCAGTGTGCAAGTGTTTCATTGGGCCAATGTATTGACTGGGTCCATCGTACTTACCTACAGCTCACATCCTCCTCATAAGATAAGCCTGGCAGTTCTATCATTCAACCAAACCTTTGGGCAGTACAGACTTCTACTACGAGTTGAGACCTGTATACCAAGTGTGAGACAGGCATGGTATCAAGAGACAGACTCAAAGATAAGTTTCAAAACCTTTATTTAATAAAGTTCTGGGGTTGGTGTAATACCTGACTGGCTCCAACTCTAAAGGGATTGTGCCCTCAACTGATGTTTCTAAGGGCCGTCTATGTCTGAAAGTCCAAAACCAAAATCTGTCTGTGTCTAAACCTATGCTTGCACTCACTCTTTGATAAAATTTGTTGGGAAGTATTCTTAAAACAAAAAAGGTGGTTTAAATAAAAACACAGCTGGTTTCAGGTAGTTTTACCAATAGCTGTAGTTCTGCCAGTTCAAAATAGACCAACTCAAAAAGGGTTGCCCTTGGAACCTTTCACATAGGGCTCTTGTAGTGGTCAATGGAGTTCAAAATGTCTCTAGGTCTCTTGGGGGTCCCTTCCCCAGCTTCAATCCTTTCAGTTCCAAACACAAAGCTACAGTTCTTGTTAAGCCTCTCAGGGGTCCCTTCCCCAAGATTAGGCCTCTCGTCACAAGGTTTAACAAATGTTTTTTGTGGGTCTCTCAGGGTTACCTTCCCCAAGCTTAGGCCCCTTTGGTTTCACACAAATGTTTAATTTTGTGCCTTTTTCTAACATATAGTTCCTTCATGGGGCAGAATCATAAACTTTCGAAAACGCTGGATTGTTTGCTCCTCTGAAGCGTGACCACTCTGCTCTCTCAACCCCTCCCTTTTCTGTACTTGTCTTCCTCTTAGCTTCTGCTTACAGGTGCCTCTTGCATCCCTTTCACTTTGTCTGTATTCCTTTTTTTTTTTTATCGTGCACACTTGCACCTTTGCTTTCTTCTGGTTGTGCTTCTTGCACACTTCTCACGTCGTGCACACTTGTACCTTTTCGCGTTTGGGTCACTTGCACCCCCTTTCTTACTTTTGGGTCGCTCGCACCCTCTCCTTGCTTTCGGGTTGCTCGCACCCTCTCTTAGCTCCCGGGTTGCTCACACCCTCTCTTTGCTTTCGGGTCGCTTGTACCCTTTCCTTATCCTTATATTCTTTAAAGTCTACTTTCCTCTTATCTCTCTTTACTTCTGTGCCGATAGCTCATCTTTCTTTACGCTGCGTATCCTCACAAATGCTCCTGGGATGACTTCTCCTTCACCTACCGTCCCGTCGGGATATTTTATCTTCCTTTTCCTGAGGGAAGGTCAAGGGGTAGGACGAGACTTGGCTGACAATATCTCATGAACAACGAGGGTGTGTAGGATGGATTGGGGCAAGTAACGGGGGGGGATACCATGTCTCGCCTTCGGACACCCTCCCTGCAGTCCCCAAGGACCCCCTGCCCAGGTGATCCTCCCTCGCTGGTCTGCCCCCCCGGTTGGGACCCAAGAGCAATGGCCCTTCCCTGGCGACCTGAGCAATTAATCCCTGGGGAATACTTGTGAGAACGCCCTCAGGTTTCTCACACAAGGGATAGTTTTTTATAGTGTCTCGCCTCCAGATAGACTTTAGGAAAACTCCCCTAACAGTCATCATACTGGAATCTCAACTTTCACAAAGTAGGTTATTGACCCCAGAAAGGATCTGTGTCCTATCTGTACCGAAGTGGAGATATTTTGATACAAATATACTGTATTGCATCTACACGGTATCTCTCCTTACTCCCTAGAACTCCTCAGCAGCAGGTTTCGTTCTCTGTAATAAAAAATGTGTGTGATACTGGAAAGATTAAAAAAAAGGTCTGGGAGCCCCTCTATCGAGAACGAACACAGCCAAATAACCTGTTCTCTGTGAAGGTGCCCATTCGGGAGAGTGTAAAGCCACATTTTAGCTCACTGTACCTTTCACAGAGGAGATGTATCCATTTGCAAATCAGTCTGGTCCCGCCCACTTGAGTAGTCAAGCACTGAAATGCTAGGCAAATCTCCTCTGAACAAGAGTCCGAACAGCAACCCAAGAGATGTGTTTTGGCCTAGTTGGGCCTCATCAGTGAGGTGAAGCTGTGTCCCTCAAGCACAGTGAGCAAGGGGTCCACATTTGGATTACCCTGGGTAACTCGATGACGCTGCCGCTCACCCGAACACTACCGGAGACTCAGCTGTTCGGTAAACACCAGTACTTACAACGAAGAAGCTGACAGTCTCGAGAGGATAGCTTAGCGGCAACGTGTTCGCCTTGGAAGCAAGACAACACGGAGCAACGCAGGTTCGATTCCCGGGTCCGCGCTTAGAAACCTCTGGGTATTAAGCGTGTTATAAATAACCAATCATATCATATCATACCCGGGTTACACGAGAGGCGTTGGAGGTTTGGGGAAGCAAGGGGGTGAAGCGAGAAGTTGGAGCAAGAGGGTCTGGGACCCGTACCCTTTTGAAAGTCAGCAGGATAGAGACTGGGGCTCGAAAACAAACAAGAGAGATGAATTGTATGTTTGGCAGGAGTGTGAACCAAACAGATATGACAATAAAGTGCCAGTCTGGGACCCGCACCTATATGAGAAGCCATGAATGAGAGGGTCTGGCACCCTATTTGAAGAACAAGCAAACGGGGAAAGTTGTATGCTTGGCAGCAGAGTTAACCAAGCAAGTGCAACCCCACATAACGAGTCAGACACCTGCACACATGTGAAATGTAAGGGACTGAAGAAGCAAATGGGTCTGGTACCCTGTAAGAGATAGAGAGTTCATGAGATTACAACGGCTTGGCAGGAGAGTAAACCAAGCTGTTCATGTCTATTTAAGTCTGGGACAAAGGGGGGCGGGTGGCTCAAGAACCCTGGAAGTAAAAAGGAAATAATCCTGTGCGTGGTAAGGAAGTGTGCTAAGTTGATGAGATAAAATATTTGTGACATTTACCTAAAAGGATACAGGGCTCAAAAGGCCAAAAGGGATTGAAAGTAGAAGTCTAGGGGAAAGTAACACCACCCCAGTCTGGGAGTCCTATACTTATGAACATGGTTTATTTCATCACCTTTTTGCCCAAAAGCCTCGGAACTTTTCTGTTTGTTGGAATTATCATGAACACTTTACTTTGGGAAGAGATCATCCTTGCACATTTGGTTTAAGTTGTTAGTGTTAAAGACAGAGGTTGGCTTTAGAGACAACTGAAATTTTGGGTTTTGACATCCTGACAATTTCACTATTTTTCTTTAAGACAGGGAAAGCCCTCTTAGCTTTAGGGATAGAGGCCCCTTTTTCCAACCCTTTCTTAATTAATACAAGTCTGTATCCAAATATATGTCACCATTGTGTTCGAGCCTCACTTCTGCAACCTTACAGCACCCTTCTTTCATACAGAGGTGCCACCAGTCATGCTGTGCATCACACTCCAATCAGCTTTAAATTACCAATGAAGATAAGACTGCAGAATGGACCACTCCATCCTGCACTTCAGGAAGAATGCGATATTTTTCAAAGAACATCTCACAATTTTCTGATCAACTTCTCGCTACCAGAGCTACCTACCTCCACTGCTTCCCCGACCCACTCCACCTATCTCAGCTACCCCTGCACTACCTGTAACCCACTGGATGTGTCCCCTATGAACAGTGGATTTTTGCTTCCCAATTAGGTTTAGCTTTATAAACCCCACACATGCATACATTCAGAAGTCTATAAAACCTGACTTAGGATATGTTCTCTTTTCATCACAATGTACATTTGAGGGCACATTTTTAGCATTTTATTTATCTACATAAATGCTTACCTTGGAGTGCAGGGCAGAATCCAGTAGCCCAGCCTTGTACAGCTGTTTGCAAGCAGAAAGAATGGAGCGCAATCTAGCCTGACCAAAGCGAGTATCAGGGTTGTATAGGTCAACAGCACAAAGCTCCTCAATGCTGTCAAGTCAAATGAAAAGAGAGAAGAAGTATGAAATTAAGGATTTTATGCTATTAAACAAGCAAATAATTCATGAGGATTACATGTATTTGAAACAGACATTACTCACCTACTACACGAACGGTTCTACGTCATTTCATCGCCGGATTTTTCATGGCAGGGATTTTTACCACGGATTTTCTTTAGAAAAAAACTCATCGAATTATTTTTTTTAGGGGAGTTTCCCTCCAAGCCCCCCGTTCCCTTTATATTTTTGTTATTCCCGTACACCCATACCCATTTACATCATTTTTTAACCCCCCCAAAAAATTCGATTTGTTTTTTTTTTTAAAAAGAAATCTGCGGTAAAAATCCCTGTGAAAAAAAAATCTGGCGATGAAAGGACGGCATACCACACGAACATCTACAGTTCTAATAAATAAGCCAACACCATCCAATACATGTACAACTGGTGGCACCTTGGGCTTTAGGTATATGTTGATACATATTACAGTGATGTGAAATCAAATGACCTCAAACTATCATAGATCACCATTGGTAAAGACAAGAAAATGCAACAGGCAAAACCCATCTTTCAAAACCACCCAAAAGGGTCAGGGCCACTTGCCTCAGCTCTACATCCATAAAAAAAAGTGCTAATGTCAATTTAATGTGTTTCTATTTGATTGCAATAACCCCTCCAAGCTCGCTACTGATGTCCAAGATATGGCGGTATAAGGCCTACAAAGGTATACAAGAGAGACTGCTCTCCTCTTAAACATGAAAAAATGACACATTTCTAATTCTTAAGACAATTTCATGTTTGGAGTTCTTTAACAAATATGCAACAATAAAAAATGTTTTTAAACACAATACCTTATACAACAGTAACACCAGTATCAACCTATTTAACATTACACAAATACAATTCAAGTATCACCAAACCAATTACATTACATAAATAACAATCACTGAGAAAGAAAATACACAAATTCATAAAACTTCACTTAAAAGATCTTCTCCCTGAGTTGTAGCCCCTGACAATTCATCAAGAATATGTAAAAAAAAAAAATTAAGAACTAAAAGCAAGGACATCTGTGGTGTACTGGTCTTAAGTCTATTTCATAGGAAATGTCCATTCACACACGCAATTGAATTAACATGCGATTTAAAATGTATAATTCTAAACCTAGTGTAGTGCAGTCAATTACCAAGTGGAAAAGTGACTCTGCATTCTTCTGTGCAAAGTCTGTAGCATCTGAGTTCCTGGGGTATGTTGAACTGGGGTCCTACCATTTCTAGCATGGGTAAGCAATTCAGTCTGAATTTAAGATAACATTGTCGAGCAGCTGCTGAAGGAAATTTTTTCAGATATAATCTCAGACTTGCACTTGGAACGTACTGCAGACTTTGGGTATTCTATCTATTCAGTCTTTGCAAGTCTGTAGTGTCCCAAATTCTATCCCATTTCTTAATTGTATTTATCAAAACAGACAGATACTGTTTCATCAATATTCATTAATGTCACACAATTTGAGCACCTCTTTCTAAAAAGTTTACTGAAATCATTTATATTGGCATCCATCATTTGTCTTATATGGGGAGTTATACCAGAGTCAGCAGCTCCACATATTTTTATATATAGGGACAGACTCTTACAGATGTAAATGGAACATCAAGATTGGATGCCCAGCTTCAATCTGATCACACTTACTAGGACATATTTTGGCATACGTAGAACTTCCTTTAAAAGTCGACCATCGAATATATTCCATGAATTTCTGCTATTCAAGGACATTCGGTCTATTCCATACATAACAGTTGGGGTCACCTTTAACCTAAAGAATTCGATAAAGGGCATTAGAGAATAAGCGCAAAACGGCACAAGAATTATTCTAATCATAGAGGTGCACATTCTTATTTTTTCCACCAATCTCTTTCAATTGTGTAAATTGGTTCTTGTTGGAAAACAGAAAGCCCAAGTAACAGAAACCATCTGTTTCCTGAACTCTGGTATTGTTAACTCTCCAAACATAGCTTTTTTTGATACTTTATAGGAGATTACTATAATCTTGGATTTAAGAGGATTGGGTATTAGACTATTCTCCTTTAAATACTTAGAAATTCCATCTGACGCCTGATGTAAACCAGCAGGCGTAAAGTCCAAAAGAAGCAGGTCATCCATATATACAATGCAATTAATACTGTAAGAGGACCACATTTTGGAGAATACATGTTCCACCCATTAGTGCAGTGCCATAAATCTGACATAGATTGAAAAGAGTCGGGCAGCAGGCACCCTGGTCGTACTCCACTGCATGTTGGTATATCCCCCGATAAATCACCTTCTGCATTTAATCAAATTTTTACACTGTTTCCAATATGGAGTAACTGAAGCATCTTCACTAAACCATGCTGCATTGCAAGTTCCCCCAGTTTACTCCATAAAATACCCTGATCTACATTGTCGAATGCAGAGGAGAGATCCAATCCTGTAACATATAAAGTCCTTCCAGTCTTTCTCCCTGTTTGAGCTAGACATGATGATAGTGTACACCTACTTAGAACCGTACTCACTCATTTTCGGTAACGCATCTGTAAGGTACTTGATTTCCTCTGTATCCACCCATTTGGTAATTTCCCTTAAAAGGCAAGTAGAAAAACCCTTTGAGGATACACCAGTTAAAGATAATTCAGTGGGCGATAATTCAGTGGGTCATTCCTAACCGCTCTTAAACATGGGAACAATAGCTGAGCGCCAAGAGGCAGGAATACTACCCAACTTCGTAATCTGCGAAAACCGTCAGAATAATATTTCCGACCATAGTGATGGGTCCAATTTCAGGAGACTATTCATCACTCCATCTGGCCCACACGCCCTAGAATTTTTCCAATTATTGATAATATATGTGATTTGTTCTTTGTCAAAATCATAGTTCCAGATGGATGTGTTGATATTTTTTATAGAGTTACTAACATTTGAACTGTTGTCCCAAAACTTGGGCTTGTGATGTTTCATCCAGTCGTTTTCTGATATAGAGAAAGATTGTTTACAAACCTGATTGTTTTGTTTCAAATGTAACTTCCACCAGAGCGACCGAGAATTGCACTTAAATATGCCAGACAGCAATTCTTCGTCAGTCTTAATATAACTCAAAATCTTATTATTTCTCAACCAGGACTAGTACTTGTTCTTAAGAGATTGAATCTCTGTCTTTTTCAAATACAAATTGCCCATCAATTTAATCGCCCACCTCACATTATATCTGAGTAAATGTTTTTTTTAGCGTTAATCTCTTTTTTTCCAATATGAAAGAATGAGTTGTTTGTTTGAGCATTGCCAATGTGTTGGAGAATTCACCCAGTGTACACCTAAACTTTTTCTCTAATTCGTCAATGGTATCCCACCAAGTGGATATTGATTTATTGACTTGCACATCGTTTATAGCAAACTGTGCCACCCAATTCCCTGAAGTATTTATGACCAAGTAACGCACTTAGATGTATCCACAACCTAAACCTTGGGGTCATCTTTGACTCCACTCTCTCCGTCTCCTCTCACATTTCAGACATCTCTAAAAAGTCTATCAGCTTCACCTCCTCAAAGGTACTTTAACCTTTTCTCACTTTGCCCCGGAGGCTCACTGTCTCCAGAGCCCTGGTTCTCTCCAGGCTGGACTATTGCAACAGCCTCTTCCTCAAACTCCCTTCCTCTGCCCTACTGTCCTCTGCAACGCATCCAGAACAGAACCGCTAGGCTTATACTTGGCCTCAAGCCCAGGGACCGCATCTCCCCGGTGATGAAATCCCTTCACTGGCTCCCAGTGGCTGCAAGGATCAAATTCAAGACCCTTTGCATTGTTCACAAGGCTTTCTGGGGCATGGGACCTACCTACATGCAACACTGCCTACCTAAACACTGTCCCTAATGAGCCCAGAGTTTCACTGGTGCCCAGCATTCCCACCAGTCCTCTCTCACACTTGCCCCAGGGCCCTACACTCAATGCACTTGAGAAATTAACCGAAGAGAGTGGCTCACTCTGCACTTACCCCAGTCTTAACCGACCGGGTGCACTTGATCCTCCCGCTCCCTGTGACCTTCTGTGCACTTGCTCGATCCGTACAAACCACGCCAGAAGATCACCTATAGGTCTCCCTTGTCTTCACCCCTTAATTGCACTGTTAAAACTGCAGAATCGCCATCAGGCCTATTTGCTGTCTCCCAAACTGTTAAATGTACTGTATTTTTTACGCACTTACTCCGCCTGTGCAGACTATTATCGCCTCAGAATTTGAAGGGCTCTGAGCGACTGTTTTTCCCCCCCATGTTCCCACCCTCCTTGAGCACTTTGAAACACTTGCCTCTGTACAGGCGCTATATAAATAAACAATGCCATACCATACCTGCTCCCTCTTCAAAGACAAGACTGAGGTGGACAAGATGTTGTGATGTCTTCTGTGGGTTTGTATTACTTTGAGGTATCTTATTTGTGGAACGTCGATGTTTGCCATAAAAATGTAATCTATTGTAGATTCATGGCCCATTCCAAACCAAGTAGGTGACGGTTTGTCTGATTTCTTAAATAGTATATTCAATTGATGAAAACCCCACCTTGCTACAAAAGTGGCCCAGATACATCCATTACTATTTTTTGTCACACGTGATTTCTGATGAAAGTCCCCCGACATATCACTCAGTTCGTCTAGGTTTACTTCGTCCGGATATATATGGGGCAAACGCTGTAAAAGTAACCTGCAACGATTATTAATCGCTTCTCAATAAGGTTGGTAAAAGCAATGAATACAATGTCTATGTCATTGATGACATCATCTAGGTCCACGCAAGCAGGGTTATAGTAAACATTAATCACTAGGATGGAACCAGACATTTCGGCTAAGTGATCTGAAATTGTGTTTCAACTGTGCTTGGCTCTGCACCGGAAGTTCTGGAAGGATGTCCCCTATTTCCCATCAAAGCCTTTGGTTGATGGCTGCCAGCATGGCATCCGCATTGGATTGACGCAGGTGCAGCGTGGCGTTGGATTACAGCTTCTTTCCATAGGCCTCCAAGTTCTTCTCCTCCTTGCCTAGCAGCGCCAAGGACGAGGTGGCCGAGGACGACTGAGGCTTAGAGTAGAGTGACGCCGCAGCGACCACCGAAGAGTGCGGTTGAGGGTGCGCTGACAGCAAGAGTGGATCCCCCTCCATCTGCATATACTTGGCATCAAGGTGCTGATTGACAGGTTGGGCCAAGTGTGGCTTGAGTCACCCCTTCTTGGCCAAGGCAACAACATCTTTCTGCATCGGGATACCCGTTCTGGTAGGGGGTGTTAGGGTGAGGACTTCTGCCAAGACCCCCTCCTCGGGCTGCTCGACCTCTGGTTGAGGAAGGTCCAAATATTCCATCAAACCTGTAAGCCATTCGTGGAAGGCTTTGGCTGATGACAGCGTGTCGGGGTCCTCCTCCTCGTCTGTGTCCACCAGAGTGTCCGGCTGATCTGGAGCAGGTGGAGGAGTGCTGGGTGCAGTGGGCTGCGGTGTGGAGACCGAAGCCTGAGGCTTCTGCGGAGGCTGGTGTGGGAGGTAGGGGAGCTGGAATCGAAGGAGCCGGCAGGGGCAGCGGGGACTGCACTGGTGCCTGTGGCGCGACCGGAGTGAGCAAGTCCCTGACTGCATCCCGCAGGATGGCCCCCTTCTGAAGGGTTTGCATGAGCGGCAGGATTCTTTTGAAGGACCCGTCTTCGGAGGCTGAAGAGGTGGCAGGTGATATTGCCTGAGTGGCTGGAGGCTGCTGGGGCCGGAGCACACTCTGTCTCGGTTGTAGGGGGAACCTGCCCTGCACTGCTGATGGACAAACTGTATGCCACGTACCTGGTTGACACCAGTCCCACCTTGAAACTCATTCTTCCGCCTGCTCCGTTCCTAAGAGTGGCATCGGACGAGCGGCCATGTTATCTTGCACGGCTGCCATTTTGTCGAGCTGTGTGCCACGTGCAGAAGTAGTGGTGCTTGGCTCCCTGGGCCCGGCCTCCTCCAAGACTCTTGGCGGTGGAACATGAGACCTACCCTGCACCTCAGGCCGGGGCTTTGAAGGAGTATTGCCCTCAGGAGTGTCGTCGGTAGTGCTGCATGCAGGTGCCCCCTCGGACATTAGACCGGTACACCCAGTAAAAGAACCTTGTTAGGGAGAATTCTCTGTATAGGCTTATTTCCCAAACCTAGTCCCCTAGCAGCTTTGCTGGATTTTTGGGGTTTATTTTTTTCTCCTGCTAAGAGTGAGACTCTTTTTCTCCCACTCTTAGGCATGATTTGACTTTGTAATGTGTTTTATGGGCTATGGGGTCTTTTACTCCATAGGGCTTCATGTGTTTTTGGTATATGTGTTACACAGCATCCTCAGTGCAGTAACACAGGGGTGTCATAGTGACCCCCAAACATAGACTCCATACCCTGGGACTGACCCTGGAACTGACTACTGTCTCCCAGGGCAGGTAAAGTCACCATTGGCTTTACTAGTCTCAAATTGTGAACAGAACCAGTACAAACCATCATATTGTGGAAGTACTAGTAGGGGTAATTAGATTGCCCCTGGGTCTGTTTTCCAAGGGGGCACTGTCCAGTCCCCCCTTGTCGAGTTTCCGGCTGGTGGCAGTGGATACCACGCGAAATTTTTCCCATTCATTTTAAACGCACCACTTTTTTGGTGCAATGTTAAAGATACCGGCGGGTTATTTATTTAATATGTATTCCCCGGTTGGGTCTTTTTGTCAGAACTCGGTTTTAAAATGGCGTTTGTGTTCGCCTCTGTAACTCCAACCCAAGTCGAGCCCTTTGTTCCACTTTTGGCAGGCTTCTGCGCAGAGGCCTCCAAAAGTGGTGCCACTCTGTCTGGGTCTACAGGATGTGTGGGAGGGGGGGGGGGGGATAGGCACCCTGGACTGAGTTGCCTCAGCAACTCAAGTCGCACTCTTGTGTGATTTAGCACGTTTGAGTAACAGCTAGGACTGATGAATGGGGGTTTTCTGCATAAAAGCAGGGCTTTGGGGACTGGAACTTCAGAAGTCGCCACAGGACCTAAAGAATCCAAAGAGGGAGAAGCTGAGCCGACCTGCAACGACGACACCACCGGTGGAGCCCTGCTGAACCGACTCACCACTTCCCAATGACAGAGAAGATCTTCTTCCAGGAGAGTCTTCTTCCTTTGAGCTGGTGGGGTTAACCAGTTTGCCCTTTTTTCGCCTTCCTGGATCATCTCGTGGTCGAATCGCCCATGCCAAGCACCCCGGCGGCCGGATAGCCACGCTTCACCACTACCGCAAATAAAAGGATAGTATCTTTTAACCGGGAAACTCTGCGGCTGGTTTCTTCCCTGGCAGTGCAAGGAACTCCAGCTTTCCTCCACGTCGAGATCTTCTCTTCCCCTGGACGAAGCACCGACTTGCACCCGCTGCCAGGAACAACTGCCCTCGCTGGAGCTTTCTCACCATTTCAGGTACTGTGTCTCGCCTGGTCTCCCTTGCAACAGCCTGTTCAAGGTCTCCCGTAAATCCTTGACTCTCTATCCTGGGGTGACCTCGGACCTGTTAACTAACTTTTCTGAACTGATCTAACTCCTTTTTGAACTATATGCAAAGACTTTTAAAGTGTACTTCAACTGTGTGATCTTGGGCACATTCCGTCTTGCTCTCTCCAAGAGTGGGCCTGGTCTATGAACTTTTTGCTCTACAGTAGACCCTGCATTTCTTGACTTGCTGTGGTTCTTTAAAAGTGTTGGTGTTGTGTGTTTTCCTATTTCTGCCTTTTCCCTCCCTTTTTAAATAATTATGGGAGTGCCATCTTGGTTAAGCGCTCACCTCTGTGTTGACAATAAGTGGTGTTCTTTTCCTAAGACATGTCGAATAATTAATCAGGGAGGTGTATATATTTCTAGTGACTGTGTTTGAACTTGCTTGACATATTAGTGCCAGTGTATTTTTACAAGTGTGTTGTTAAATAAATAATTATATACTTTTATACCAAAGCTCAGGTCAGTGTTTGCTTGTGCTACTGTATTTTTGTACCTAATGTGTATACTCTATATACTGCCTAACTCTTCTTGAGAGAGGTCTGACTGCTCAGCCACAGCTACCAGGTAAATCTGGGTGGTGCAAACTGCTACCAATTGGGTTTATTGCTAACACCTGTAGTCTTAAACATTTTGCAGTGGTCCCTAAGGGAACTGCACAGGTTTCTGCCTAACAAACCTTGTGGTCCGTCAGCACTGCTTCCGGAAGGATCTACTGACCCCTAGCCGTGAGGCCGGTAGCTAGACTAGCTTCGGTATGTGTGCTGGTGCGAGAACCAGAGAGGTTCCCTCCCACTCGGGCGCTTCCTTGGGAAGGAGTCACCCTTAAGGGGTGCGATGGAAAACAGCAGCCCTCCCTTGGGCCTCGATCTCTGTCTGACAGGGGCGACCTTTTGAAGAGCTTCCTCCACCTAGCTAGCCTGTTCTTCAGTGCGCATGGAGTCAGTGAGTTGCACGCGGTACAACCTTCTCAGCTGTGGTCGGGGCCAAGGCAGCGGAGGCAAAGAGCGTGGGGGTCGGACGAAGGAAAGAGCCCCTTGCAGGCTGGACACCTGCTGAAGTCGACATGCACCGGGGAGGAGCGTGGTGCCGGAGGACCAAGTACCTGATTGACAAAAAGATAGAAGTAGCGTCTGGGGAAGAGCGTGTGGTATTACATGGCCAAAGCCAAACCCAGGAGCGCTGGTGAAATCGGCCCGTTCCTGTCGACGCGGAAAAGGGGACTGAGGAGTGGCGCCAGTGGGCGGAGTCAGGGGAGCGCATGCTCCCAGGGCCGCGCCCCCACACACCTCTAAATTTAAAGGGGAAGAAGGTTTTTACTGGTGAAAAAGGTTCCATCTCCTGTGCCTAGCGAGGGACTCCCATACAGTATGGAGTAAAGGTGACAGGATGAAACAGTACCCATCGCACATTCAAAAGTCTTCGATTCTGGTATCAAAAGGGATCTGAGCCCAGATGAGGGGAATCCAAGGTCCGAAGGCACCCAAATTGCAAACATTGTGGAAAAGAGGATCCGAGCCCGACCGAGGGAGTACCATGGTCCGAGCCCGAACAAGGGAGACCAAATTGCGAACATTGTGGAAAAGAGTATCCGAGCCCGGACGAGGGAGGCCTGTGATCCAAGCCCAAAGGAGGGAGACCAGTCTTGAATTTGTGAAAGTGAAAACCCTGAAAAGGAAAATAACTTTTGTGTTTTGTCTGTTACATCAGACCCTCCGCAAATAAGTGACGGTCACTGTGAAAGAGACTTTGGTGGAAGGCCCTGATGCCTATGTGTTGAACTGTTAACTCGCGGTAAAGAAGCCAGACTGTGTGCAAACCCTGCACGTGCCGCCTTGCCCTGTGCTGAAAACGTGGGGAAGGGAAGCCAACTGCTTAACTATCCTGACATATCATTTCTTGAACCCTTTTCTTTGCATTCATTGTTATCTCACACCATTTTGTATTTAGAAGTAAGGCTTGGCAATAGATTTATTAGTATAGGCCCTTTTATTTTGACAGACTCCACTAGGACTATGTTATTTTTATTGGATGGTTATAGCTTGCGCACATCCTTAGATTTAGGTCTAGATAGGCGTTCAACCAACCCATTGAAGTTCAATAAACTGAGATCAATTGTATCTGTCTTGACTGTTTGATATCATGCCTTCCTTACAACCCTCACCCCCGCCGTAACATAACATCAAAAACCCAAAAGAACGAATGTGGCACAACAGCAGATCCACGTGGCTCATCAATCCTTCGTACTATACTCTACTCCTCGGAATGCCGACCCCTTTCCTTCACAGTATTGTGAAGCTTTTAAGTGCCCCTGGTTTATAGAATTGCTGTTCCCTCTCTCTGATATATTCATGAAAGGGAAGCCACACTTTAAGAAATTTCTGTTGTGTTCCATTAGTCAGTGCGCATACCTGATGCATCGCCCAAACCCCCCAAATCTTGACCCATCACCAGGCCAGCACAGGGGCCCTTCTCAGTTTTCCAACCTTGAGCTAAGGTCATTTTGGCCACAGTCAACAAATGTGTTATAAGGGTCACCTTAGCCCCACTCGCAGTGTATCTCTTCTGCACCAAGCAGGATCACTATTTGGGAGTCAGGGAGTTGCACCCCTGTTTTCTCTAAGATGTGCCCCAGTATTTCTTTCCAAAAAACTGCGCTTTAGGGCAGGACCAACACGTGTCCAAGATAGTCTATTTCCCTGCATTTCCTCCAACATAGGGATGAGAACTGTGGCTTGATATTGTGTATACACTGTGGGGTTACAGATTTTATAGGCCGGTTCCTTAATGGTTGTGCATTTCGATGCCTTATGGGCCCTCTTCCAATTCTGTCCCCAATCTTCCTCCGCAATTGTAATTCCCAGGTCCCTTTCCCATCTGTCCATATATGGAAGTCCGTCATCCGGCTATGTCTTATCCAATACAGATCTTCTTACTACCCCTTAAAAAAATGGCAGAGCCCACTCCAATTTTTTTAAATTAAATACAAATAAAAGAGAAAGGCACTCTATGACTCTAATGCGAAGCATCTGAATTTGACAAAATTTGAAACAAAACATTTGTGGCTAACCTCCCCATCCAAAACAATCCTAATTTGTTTAATTTCCTGTGATCATCCCTTACTACCCTCCTTAAGGGGAGAACATTCACTATTGATTTTGTCAACTGAGCCCCCAAAAACTTTATGGCTTTTGTCTGATGCCTGAAAGGGATGGCATTTAGATCCTTCACGGAATCACCATCTTGCCTTTGTAAAAATAACAAGAGCAACCTGTGATGGTTAACTCAAAATCCTGAGCGTCCCATATTTCCCCAGTACCTTCAAGGGATGTGGTATGGAAGTCGCAGGGTCTGTGATATAAAATAATGCATTGTTCACATACATCCCAATGAATATTCTCTCCCACCCACCGGAAAGCCGTTAATATTTTTATCCTCCCTGATTGCCACTGCCAAGGGCTCCACAATCAATGCAAATAGCAGCAAGGAGGTGATGCACCCCAGTCTTATTCCTCTTCCCCAACTAAACCTCTGACAGTATCCCACTGACTCTCACACAGGCCATTGGGTTGTGTGAATACTATGATGTTGTCCCTTCTACCCAAGGGGGAAAGACCCTTCTCATGAGTCCATGGAGGTGAGGCCGCTACCCGACAAGTCCCCCTGCAGGTGGTAGTCAGCGGGAGGATCTCATGGGGAGGGATTTCCCTTCTGTGATACAGGGACGATATCATGGATCAAGGCGGTATTCCCACCACTCATCCACCTCTTTCAAGCTGCCTTGCCTCCTCCCAAATCTCATTATCCTTCCCATCTACTTGAGTAAAGCCTGTAGTACTGAGACGAGGGAGAACAGGATTGACTATACTGAATACCCATGTCAACCTACTGTGAATAGGAAGATGCGCGGAGCCCTGAGCAACCTCTCAGAGAACTGGATTGAACATTCTAGTGGTCAAACCTCAAGCAGCTTAAAGATGGAAGAGGGACTAACATTGCTGCCAGTCGGTCCTCTGAGGTGCTGCGAGCGGAGATCCTATCATGCACCAGAAAAAGCAGAGCCTACAGCTGCTGCTTGGGACGTGACTGGGAGAGTTCCGAAGCCCCAACATGTTCCACCGAAAAACCAAAGTGCTGGAATGGGCAAGGCAGACCGCCCAGGCGCAGGAGAGCGCCGCATGACGCGGTCGAGCAGGCATGCGCAGTGCGGCTCCATGGAAGTGTAGTGGAGGCACGTAATCCAACGTAGGACTGAAGAACAGTCGTCGGAAGACGCACAGACACCCGAGAAGGAGGCGAACTAGGAGGATCACAGAGAGAAGGTACAGGGCTGCCCGGGGACCTCTGGGACTTGGGAGAAGCCACTGTGAAGGCGTCTGGAAAACACATACAAGAAATCAGTGTGAAGGGGTCTGGGACCCAAACAAAAGAAACCAATACAAAGGGGTCGGGGACACGCATTCGAGAAAGGCAGTCCCTGGCAGTAAAGTACACCAGGGCTGTCTGCTGAACTGTCAGAGTAAGCATGAGGAAGGCCTGGGGGAGGGGGACATTCCCCTCCGACCCCCACAACCACATTGAACTGTCAGGAGAAGCCTGAGAAAGGCCAGGGAAGGGAGACATTCCCCCTACTTTGTGAACCATACCCATCCAGAAGAAGGGAGTCATTCTTCTGGGCCCAGAACAGACAAATCCAGTTTAGTTTGGTTATATAAATGTAAGGGATAGAAGTAGGATTTTGACATGGGACGGTGGACTTTTTAGTTACACCCATTCTGACATTTCCTTAGTTTCTATAGAGGCACCTTCGTAATAGTCTCTGCCTTCCACGCCCTTACAGTAGGAATACAAGGACGCTATCCATGTGGCCCCTCTACCTTCAAAACCCACCTTAATTAGAGCTTCTCTTAAGAACATCCAGCTGACTCCGTCAAATGCCTTTTCAACATCTACCCCAAGTAAAATCACGCCTGCTGCACCCTTCCCCCAACCATTGAGTTTAATGTCTTGCATATGTTATCTGCTGCTTAACATCCGCTAACAAATCCCATTTGAACTGTATATCAACGGGGGGAGGAGCACCACAAGGCGGGTTGCCAACATCATCAAAAGAATCATCACATCTGTATTTCGGTGCGAGATGGGTCTGTATGAACCACACTGGTTCTTGTCTATGCCCTACTTGGTTATTACAGGGATTACCGACCTCTAAAAAGGAAGGTGGCACCAACTCTTACATAAGGGTGTAGTTTAACAAAACGTGTATATAAAAAAAATACAAAGCCCTGGAACCTTACCATACTTCTAGGCTTTGGCACCTCCAATTAGCAGTTATAGGGGCAACCAGCTTTGCTGGTTCATCCATTGATATAAAGAAGAGTTCTACTTTAGTAAGTTATTCCCTGATGTTTTCTACCCTTTCACGGTCTTCTTTCTAGCACAATTACTTGTCAAAATAATGAGGCAATATCCCTACGATTGCACAATACCCTTCCACTTCCATCCTCCACTAGGTCTTTGAACACATCCCTTACCTCGCCTTCTGGTAAGCGCTCAACCGTCTCCAACACCACTTTCCATAGCACATGTATGTTTTTAGCAAGGGCACAGGAAGTATCAATTGCCTTCAAGGCCCCACTACCTGCCCCGATGAATTCTTCCCACAAATGGTTAGCTTTTTACTCACTCAGGATGGCGGTATAGATATGAAGGTTGAGGATTTGACTAATGCCTGTGCCATAGTAGCCTGTACTATTAAACTCTCCGGAGTGTCATGCCTTGAAAAGTAAAGCAGATTGCTTCAGTGAACTTGATGTGCATACTTTTTTACTGGATCCCTACTTACAGTTTGCACCTCACATGGGTTTGCCACAGAATCAGGACTTTGTCGGCCATTGCTGGGTTGAAAAGCAGGATGGTTTCTCTCTCTAAGGCCCCTTTTTTAGAATGCCTGTTAACTCATAAAACTGGGCCGGTTTAAATAGGTCACTTTAGCTGTAAAGCTTCGACCACTGTGATGAATCCTGCAGATTCCTCACTAAACCCCTGCCTAAAGTCTCCTCCCAGATGGCCAGGGAAAGGCAGACGGTTCCTGATCCTGACCTTGGGGGTGGTGTTCTGCGGCAGGATCACCTGGGAGGAGACCAGGCTCGGGGCGGCGAGGAGATCCCATGGAATGAGACACAGTATTTGTCTTTAAAAGGGAAGAACCTTTTTTAGATACCAAGGCATGTGATGGCTTATTGTCGTTATGATGCATCTGATCCACACATTATGACTTTTGCTGTAGGTAAAGCTGGTGTGAAATCTCCAAAGATCCTAAGAAAGGAATGACCGGTTGAGATTTATAAGGTTAAAAATCCCACTTACTCCCAGAGGTACAGTAAACTCTTGTGATTTTTCCTTAAATGCATTTAAGAGAAGAAAATCTGAATTTAAAAATAGAAATCTGACAAAAAAAGCCTAATTCTGTTGGTTGGGACTACAAGTCCTATCATCCCATAAATACTGGGACGAGGAAGAGAGCTCCGGAGCAATGCAGCAGGAGAGCATGTTGTTGGCAGTGCAAGCAAAAGTTGGTGGAAAGAAGGGATGCCGGGACAAGCAGATGTCAGCTGCCTGTCCTGAAACGGTCCTGTTCCCCCTAAATCTGAAATGCAGAGGTTGCGCATCAGAAAACATGCCAGAGACTATGGATGAAAGTTGGTGTACAGCCGAGGGTCCCAGTAGTGAGACGTTTGTGTACGTTCAAACAAAGACGGAAAAGACCTGCAGCACACAAAGGGCGCAAGACAGAAGCCAGTAAGTGTTACAGAGCGTTCTGATCCCTTGCGCGAACAAAGGCAGGCAACTGTAGCCAAGCAGAAAAACTTGGTTGCGAGCGAAAGCAGTATTAAACCGACTGTTGATTTTCAGACAATGGAAAGTCACAAAAGTAGCACTCGCGTAAGAGTAAACTTCTGTAATAGCACTCCACGTTGATTGAATACTAAAACTGCCAAAAACAGATGAAAAACTTGCATGTGCTTAAAAGTGATTCTGAGGTAAAGGTTAACCGAAGAGTCAATTGTGAAGGAAATAATGTAGCACTGAAATTAAGTGACTGAACGTTGATAATTGTGAGTTCTAGGGTACAAGCATTTTCCAAGCCAAGAGGGAAACAAGCATTGCCCAAAGCCAAGAGGGAAACAAGTATTGCCGAAGTATAACGTGTTGTACAAGCATTGTTTGAAGCCAAAATTAACAAGGCATACAATAGCTGCTATGGTTGGCAGGAAGCAAAGGGGTGAATGCAAAGTTGTAAAAAGGTGAAGCTTGCTTATTGTGATGGTTCCCTAAACGTTGGTATAACTCACATTGCCAAAGCCAGAAAAGTAGGAAAGGTTAACCTGGTATGAGAGTGGAAGCAGAGGTGCTCTGAAGTCATCCTGACAAAGATATAAACTGTGATTTATGGTGCTATAAAGAAAGAGTGAGCAGAGCTAACAGGAAGCTCTGTTTCGGTAACCTTGCCAGAAGTTGTGTTTCTTTGAACCGGACAAGGAGCAGCGTTTCTTCTTTGACATTTATAAGTTGTGACAAAGCATCTTAACCCAGAACACCATTGATGCTGTTTTTTGAAGTGAAAATCAATATTCAAAGGAAGAAGAGACGTCTTTCTTCTGGTTGAATATTGGTTAACAGAAACGTCTTTTGACAAAGTGAAGGAGCTAAGAACCGAGTTGGTACTTTGTTGCAAACCTGGATTTCCTTGTTTCTTTTTGTTGAATGTTGGAACTGAATCTAACTTGAAACCTGGGGAAGGGGAGTTCACCCAGATTATAAAGAGACACTGAATACATTAGAAAAACAATTGTTGGTATTGTTGTGAATTGCCATATATGTTATTGTGTATTTTATGTTTGAGGGCCAGATATCCTTTGTTAGAGTGTTTCCTTTAGTTTTTGATAGGATGAAATTCTAGTCAGGGTAGGGCTAGTGAGGCGTTTGTTAAAATGTATAATTTAATAAAATTGTATATTTTGAGAAATCATCCAAAAGTTGTCCGCCTCACATTTCTGCCCCCTCAAACCACCTTCTCAATAGTTTGGAGAACATCTCATTAGGATGGTCCTACAGGGAGGTCTCTGCAATTGATAAATCTGGGGAAGTATCTAGTCCTCTGCTGTAATGGAGATCGGACAGCAGTTCTGTAAAATCCAGGTCACTATGATCGGTTCACCAAAAAGGAAACCCTGAGGTTGCACCAAATGTTCCAGGTCAAAGGGACTAGGGCACCATGGTCATCATAAATGGCTTGCATCATTTAAAGTATCAGCTTCTTGGGGCCAGAGCATAACACAAGTCTCGGCAGTGGAAGGAAATCTTCCGCACTTAGTCGTCACAATTATCTCAAGGTCTGTGGTTTTCGGATCGAACACCCACGAGTTCCATTTTCTTTTAAGGAACGAGGTTTGAGCCTTCTGGGAAATGGATACTCATATTTTTCAGCATTCTGCCAGCTTTAAGGGGCATGGTGTGACTTTCCTGACGCACCAGCGTCTAGATCAGCTACAGACGCCTTTGAAAACTAGTCTAGTATTTATTTATCTGAATGCCTCCAATTCCTCAACTGAAAAGACAGTTGTTGGACAGCTCACCTTTTTTGCAGATGACGCTTCCTCGCTCTCGTATGGTCACAACCTGTGCATCCCTTTAAGCACTGAAGAGGATGATGAATGGCGGGAATCTCTCCAGAGTGTGAGCATTTGTGATTTTGTAGGATTCGTTTTGTGCCTTTAGCCATCTTTGGCAGGATCTTTTTCTGGTGTGGGAAGGTACAACATCCTGCCCTTGTCTGATGAACGGCTTCTGGAGGGATATCTCTAGATTTCATGGGGACATTCCAAAGCTAGTTTATCCTCTCAATATTGAATTGTCTTGGCGTTCACGTCCTGACAGGAACCGCACTCCAAAACACCATCGTTGGCCCCCAATCACCAAACACAAATAGTGTGAAGATTGGTCAAACATTTTCAAAGTACAGTCCCTTCACCGTTTGAAATCCAAAGCTCTTGATGAACCTGAAATCTCAAAAAATAATCTGTAGAACAAGCTGTGATACAGAGGAAAATCATTGAAGGAGGTGAACGTTCTTGAAACAGCATGTTAAGTGGACAGGAAAACGAGAGCTGATCACGGAGCGTGGAGTGTCTAATATGTAATCTGGGTGGCGTTTCCTGAATCGAGAAGTGCTAGGGTCGGAGCAGGGGCATACTCCGCTCACTGCCAGGAAAAACATTTCCGATGCCAACTGCCATGACCAGGAGATATCGAAGATGAGGAATCTTTGGGAGGATGCTATTAATTAGAGGACAAGATGTAAACACAACCTTTCTAGCAGGACATTACGTTCATGATCAGCATATATGCTGAAACCAAAGAAATACAAAAATAACTTTCTGGTAGCAGAAGCTTTATAGCCTAAGTGAATTTACTCTGGAACATTCTTCCAATAATCTTCAAAGACATCTCAGATCATTTGTGCTTCCAGAAACAGCAAAGACAACACCTTTTTACCACTTAAAAGAATACACCTTCACATTACCTGGTTGTATCATTCCAGTTCAGTGTTGAGAAGTCACCCAACAGACAGTGTGCTATACAGAAATCATTTGACATACCATTAACATACCTGAGCCTATTTACTGTTTACCCCCAGGTAGGTTCTGTGCACTATATGCTTCAATGAGAACACTTGATCTCCCCCATTGCCGCCCCCCGACCCCCAGTCTGGATCTTTGCACTGGGTCTTCTGTCAATGCATCACTTGGCATACATTCAGTCATGTGATGGGACTTTGCACAGGGTGTAAGGTGGTTGGTTCACAGAACTATGTACTAGGCAGGGCCACGTCCATACATGCAGCTTTATCCCTGAGCCAGTCTTTTCCTTTGCCTTACAGCCCTAATGTAATTGTGGATTTTATGCCTCAGATCTGTTAATCTTTACCAGGTGGACTGAGCGGAGGGCTGCCCTAATCAGAGTAGGGCATGAGCAAACCATTACCCATGAATAATATCTGGCACCTTACTTTTCCATTCATGTGAACTCGTCAGGGCTATGAAATTGGTCAAACTACATATATTACAAAAACATGTGTCAATTCTGTGTTTTTCCTTTATTTCTTTAGCAAGAAGAGGTATATGTATGAACTACAATATCTGGCTCAGAACGGACATCTACAACAGCCTTCATCCAACAGAAAAGATCAGGGAGCAGCAACATGTGAAAGTGCAATGCATAGAAACTGCTCATGCCTCATTGAAAAAATATTTAATTGCTTGCCAAACTGGATTTGCCAACAAGCTGGCATGACTTCTGTCATTTGTGAGAAACCTGATGGTATTCTCCCACCTACTCCCCCGGGATCGTCCATTCAGGTGGCCAGGGAAGGGCCATTGCTTTAGGATCCCGACCCTGGGGTTGGACAAGCGAGGGAGGATCACCTGAGCGGAGGGTCACAGGGCATTGGGGGGAGAATGCCCAAGGGTGAGACATCGTATTCCCCCTTTCCCCATTACACATCCAAACCATCTCCCTCCGCTTTTATGGGACATTTCCAATCCCATTCCCTCTCCACCTCCCCATTTCCAATATGTACTGGGACAAGGAAGAGGCAATTGAGAGCAGTAAGGAGTACCCATAGGAATAACATTGGGAGTTAGGGAGAGGCCTACTACATTTCACCACTAGGCTGTCGCACTAATAGAGTCAGGCAAGGTCAGGCACGTTACCTTAACCATTTACACCTGACTCTCAGGGTATAAAAGGGTGGTTCTGCCAAAGAAGATGAGCAAGCTGGGTTTGCTGGTTGGATCGTGAAAACCCGGGAGCAGGATGCTGCAGCAAGAGAAGCCTGGAACATCTGGAGGAGAGCGGGCTGCCAAGACGCTGGCCCTATGTGTCAGAGGGGTTGCAGCATGGCGAGGGAGCCGTGTCTCCATGGAGCCAGAGTGAAGCAAATTGCTGGCTGTGTCCAGGCCAGTGCTCATTCCCCAGGGAAGTAGGCCAGTCCCAGGGGTCTCTGAGGGGCAGGTGCCAAAACCCTGATCTCGACTCGCATATCCCAAGAAACTGCTCGCCACTGCCACACTTCCTGGGTGAGTTTTGTAGAAAGAGAGAGAAACTCAGCAGCATGCGGATGGTGGGAGCAGAAGCGATGAAAGATGCAAGCGGCATGGTAAGTGGAAAGCAGAAAGAAAGCGAGGAAAAGCAAAGTGTGCTAGTGGCGCGAAGACAGAGAAACACAAAGGTTGAATTTAAAGGGAGCGGAAAGCAAACAGAGGGTGCAAATGACCCGAAAGGAGGAAAGAGGGTACGAGCTACCTGAAAGTAGAAAAAGGAAATTGCAAGAGGCACAGTAAAGAGGAAAGAAGGTGCGAGGATGCACAGCCGAGTGAGAAGAGTGTGCCAGGGCCACGGCCAAGCAAGAGGAGTGTTCAAGAGGCACAGCAAAGTGAAAAGAAGGTGCAGAGGTGCACAGCAAAGTGGAACGGAAGGTGGAAGAGAAACAAGAATAGAGTACAAGAGGCACCGGGGGGAAAAGGTGCAAGAAGAAAGATAAAAAGTGTAAGGAGAGGGGTCAGAGTGGTCGCGCAAGGTTGAGCAAAAGCCTGGCGTTTTTGAAAGTCTCTGATACTGCCCATGGAAAGAACTGTGTGTTAAAAGGTACATCCTGACAAGGTGAACTTTAGTTTGAGACCAGAGGGGCCTACGCTTGGGGAAGGGAACCCTGAGAGACCCATAGACACAGAACTTTATTTTCTTGTTTCAAGAGCCCTACGTGGAAGGTTCTGAGGGCAACCCTTTTTCAGTTTAAATATTTTTGAAACTGGCCGAACTACACCTGATAGTAAGGCTACCTGAAACCAGTCTTGGTTTGCATTGCTTTTTGAACCACCATTTGTCTATAAGAAGACCTCAGAACAAACACATTTTGTCTAAGAGTGCGGGCAAGCATATGTTTCAACACAGATGGACAGTTGAAGGAACAACCCCTTTAGAGCCAGTTAGGCGTTACACCAAACCAAGAAAGTTTTGCAATAACGGTTTTCAAACTGTTACTTGAGTCTGTGTCTCTCTTGATACCATGTCTGTCTCACAGATTACCTAAACAGGAGTGTTGGAATCCTAAGAGGTGGTTAATTATAAGAATACAAATACACTATCAAAGCACAAAACTGCTGCACACTCAATCCTCAGTAAAATGTGTACGTGAAGAAATTACTCTTTTCTCTTATCACCCCCAAAAAAAATCTAGCAAGGTCATGGGATGATCCAACGTCACATGTCCGCGCTCTGAAACATCCTACCTCTGTGATGTGAATCTTGTCTTTATGCAGGCTTGTAGAGAGGAGTTGTACGGGGATTTCATTAAAACTTTCAAAAGCTTTACACAGACGTTAGGGAGATTCTTCATGACTTGCACATCTGCCACACTAAAGCCCACACTGGATGGGTCACAAACAGCTGCTGCTGTGAGTTCCAACAGGTTTGAATTCAGTAAATCCTTCTCCAGCATCTTAAAAGAATGTCAGAAAACAAAAACAAACAAATCAAGGAGATGATTCATGTTCATGTGTTTGCACTCCTGTCTGGTAACATTTACCTTTACAATACAGGCATGCTGCCTCCTTGTATCTAAAATGTCCTTGAGCATTTTGATGGCTTTGCCCAAATAAAAGGTCAGTTTTACATCATAATTTCAACCCAATCCGTGCAACAATAACCTAAACATGCACATCTCTCTCTCTCTCCAACAAACGTGAGAAGAGTTTGCCAAGCACACCGTCATACAAGAGGACTGTTTATTTGCGTTTCTAATTCCATTAATATTATAGTCAAAGGACAAGTGTTTCTGGTATGGCTGTCCAATTATTTTCAATCCTATAAAATGAGATATTAAGGCCATGTTAAGAGACACAGATTAGTAAATAAATTAACAGAGAAATCAATAATACTTTAGATTAGATTTTGAAACTGGCCTGGTCCAGGAATGCAGCTTGTTCTTCCAAGTCTCCCTCTATGAGGCGCATTAGGTTTGAAAATATGGTAGCTGTTCCCTTTCAGCTTATCTGAATGACATGCCCCCTAAGGAAGTGAACATGCACCTATTCAGCGTGAGTCAAAACCTTTGGGAAAAACCCAAAATGGACATTCAAATTTGTGGATGCCGTTACAACTGACTTGTCCTTCATGTTTGTTGCATGATTGTTTGAACTTTACAATCTTTATAATCTATACAACAAGGCCTACTCTATCGAACAAGAGGCAAAAGCACCTCTGAAATCCCACGCAACTGGGGTGAATCTGTCGGAAAACAAAATAAGCTCTCTTGAGTCTAGAACTGCATGCTGTGAAGAGGGGAATGAAGACATCAATAAAGCTTACAGTGAAGTCGGACAAGAAACAACAAAGCTATGGGTTACAACTCCGCAAGTAGAATAATGTAAGATTTCAAGGTATTCCTGAATTTGCAGTGTTGATTTAGGTATACCAGAGGGTTTGGGGGTCACACTACGAGCTCAGGTTCCAACTCCCAAGGCCCAACAAACTTCGCCAAGGGCAAGTTAGAACTGTTGTTTCTTACACAGACAGGGATCATACAGGACATTTAAAATCTCTCAGACTCACGGCTCCTGAGCCTGTGTCGGGACATTTTGTTTGATTTCTACGTCACAACATGAGGCTCTTCCCCAGAAACCTACAAGCAGACAGGATTGGGTAGTTGGGGTAGTAGTGCACATGCACGGCACCTATAGATGTTACTTTATTGGTCCTCACATGTCAGTTGGCTTGCCTGCGCCTTCCCCACAAACTATTACATTGTTGCAGGGTCTCAGGATTACCATTGGCCCCGGCCCTCTACCATCCACCCCTGGATTTCTGTTCCCTGATTGGCTGGAGCTGTTCTCTCCAGGCCTGGAACCCAGCTCTGTTCTTAGCGCTCGGTGCACCTTCTCAAGGTGATGAGAAAGACTATGTGTTGCCAATGTAACCGTCAGTGCTACCACTTTTGCCTATGAGAGTGCCCTTGTGCAACGTTGTTAAATAAGCCGCGTTTAATTTAATGTCTGTGTTGCTGAGAACTGTCTTCCCATCACGGGTGAATAACCATTGTCTGGCTCGGCGGCAACACGTGGTTGAGGACTGCGGAATCGAGTGCTCTGGTCTGCAATTTATGAGGATTTATTCTGATTTTCTGCAGATATCTCCTTGTCTCTTAGCTGCGGAATGTGCTGTTTGTCTCTGACCTTGGCTGGGAGCCCTGGCCTGCTGCTCTGTGCAGCCTCAAGCATGACTTGAAGGCCCCTAGGGGGATGATCCAAGAGAAGAAGACCACCTGCATATGGTAGCCATCCAAACTTTAGTGGGCCAAACTTCACAGGACATGCAGTTAATGGTTGTAGCCCTTCTGGCAAATCCGCTAAATAAAGTTTCAACAGGGTGGAAGCTGGTATGCAACCCTGCTTCACACTGCGACATGTAGCAAACAGACCATATACTATGCCTTCACCATCTAGTCTCACCCTCACACTGGTGTCTACATGAAGAAGCCTGAACATGGTTAACAGGCCATGAGGAATATTCCACTGTGGTTTGACCCAGTAAAGGTAGACCACATTATACCATTTAAAGGGAGCAGGGGTTGCGGGGGGTGTCCCCCGCACCCTTTAAATGGTATAATGGGTCCGGGGGTGTCCCCCGCATCCTTTACATGATTGTGGCGGCAAAACCACTGCATTTTTGCGGCAATATTTTGTATCCACAGCCATTTTTGCTGCAATTTTAAGACATGGAACCTGAAGAATGGCTCCTAGAGTGGGTCAATTTCTTTTTTCGCCGATGTTCTTTCTCAGGTGTATGCCGCTCGGTTCCACCCTCTGAGGATCGAACCGTTGATCGTGACAGAGACTTTGAGTGTGGTCAACCCAGCACATGTTTAGCAGTCCGATTGCGGAAGGATTTCAGCTGCATTTTGGCCCACAGCGCAAACCATTCCGTCCCCTGACCCGTGCTGAGGCACAGGAGACATAACTCATGCGGGTCAGTGATGGACATCTTGATGTGACAATCGGTACACCGCTTGAAACCTGAAACCAGGGCAACAGACGTCTTGCGTTGAGGAATTTAAAAGATTTTAAGATTTCTGACGAAAACATCGAATAAGTCGAAGACTCGACCATGTTCCCAAGCAGCATGATAAGCACGTGGAAAAAAGGAACTGAGATATGGAGCGTAGTAACAGTTTGTATACGATGCTGGACGTCACGTCCGGAGCCGATGATCGAGTGATGGGCAAGACGGATCGACAGCCGAGTCGAGGTCCACTACGCCTCCTGTCAAAAAAAAATCCGAAGCAACGAAGCTGGATGGGATATCTATCAGATAAGGAATCTGCAAGAGAAAAGCAATCCATTGAACAAGAGTTACAGGTAAGTAACTTGTTCCCTCTCCAGCATGGGATCTTAAATGGATTCACATGCTATGAATAAGATTACACAGCAGTGCATAAACATAACCTAGGAGGTGGCAAGGCCCAACAGAAGCAACAAAACTTAAGCCTGGAACACACTCACCTCAAGAAATCAGGTTACAAAGCACCACTTGTCCGACGGGAGACTCCTCCCTGGAATCCCTGTCGACAGTAGAATTTCGTGAAGGTGTGAGTAGACCTCCACAATGCAGCCCTGCATATATCCAGCAGGGGAAGACCAGAGAGGAACACTGTCGTAGCTGCAATTGCTCTGGTTGAATGGGCCCTCAGTCTGCCTAGCCCCCGGCCTGTTGGCCAGCTGATGGCAATGTATGATGCAGCCGGAGAGCCACCTGGAGATGGATGCTTTAGATAGGGCCTTCCAATGACCCACCAGTCCAAAGTTTACAAATAGCCGAGAAGTCTTTCGAAAGGCCTTAGTATATGCAACATAATATTTTTAAAAGCAGACGCCACATCCAGCGAATGAAAAGACCTTTCAGAATTGGTAGAAGGGTTTACAAAGAAAACTGGCAGTGTCAAAGGTTCGTTTAAATGAAAGTCTGACGGGACCTTGGGCATAAAGTAAGAAGGAGTCCTTAGAACCACTTTGCTTGATGAGTGCAATGACAAATATGGAAACTTGCATGAGAGAACCTGTATTTCACTAACCCTCATGGTTGAGGTGATAGCCACGAGGAAAGCTGTTTTGTAAGAAAGAATCTTCAAGGTGGCCCAATGCTTCAAACGCCAGTCCCATGAGCTTGGAGAGCACCACATTAAGCCCCCACGCAGGAGCCTTCACTGGTGGAAAAGTCCTAAGAGGCCCTTGAGGAACTCTTTGATGAGTCTATTTGACCACAGGGAGAGATTTGCACTGAGTCAGGTGCACCGGGAGATGGTCGGCAAGGTGTACCTTGATTGATGCATGTGCAAGGCTGACGATCCAAGACACTTTAGCCTGCTGGAACTCCCACTCATGGCAGGACCGCAGCTCCCTGCTGAGCGAGTCCGCAATGGTGTTTTGAACACTGCCAAGTGGCCCGGGACTGGAAATATCCGTTGAGCAATGGCCCAGCCCCAGAGGCTCTGTGCCTCCCGGGAGAGGACAGGAGATCTTGTCCCACCCTACTTCTTGATGGAATACATGGTGGTCGTGTTGTCTGTGAAGATCCAGACCACCTTCCCCAAAAGCTGCGGCTTTAAAGACTTGAGAGTCCCGAAAACTGCCTGCAGTTCCAGTACCTTGACCTTTTTTATTTTTTTTTATTTATTATTGGTTTGGCTGAAACATTCAACCTTTCAATATAAAACAGAGATACCTTAAAAAAAACCAATTCTAATCATTTATATTTATTCACATCAATCATACATTTAAAATTGTCATAAAACTACTAAAGCAGAACACGTTAAGTTGGGTAAGAGTAAACAAAAAGGTATATTATACACACAGATTAAATGATAAAGAACTTAAATTCTCTAATTAAAAGGAAACAAAAAATGAACTAATTATGACATATTCTAGTTTAGTGTTAATTCCAACATTACCTATGTCATTATCTAATTTCAACTCATTCAAAAGGTTAATTGTAGCATAGCCCACTGTCCTCGAATACACATGATAGACATATTTCCATAGGACTTTAGTCTCCATATGTATCATATGTTCAAACAAGTTCTTAAAATGTTTCCTTCTTATGCTCTCTAGTTATGCGCATTCAGTAATTATGTTTCAGGGATTCTATTTGGATGTTACAGAATCGACAGATGTTAGTTCCTTTATTATCAATGACCCATTTCGCTGTGACTTCCCTGGTTTTCCACAGATTCAATCTTAAGCGCAAAAGGAACAAGTTACTTACCTGTAACTGTTGTTCTCCAGCATGGGTCTGGCATGGATTCACATGCTCATGAATATTCCCCGTCGTCAGGCTGGGAATCCTCGGTAAAGAAAAAATCAGTATCAGTTTCGTTTCCGTCTTTCTTAGTAGTAACCAATCACTGATCTCTGGGTCATGCTGCCCCCAGCCAATGACTGCCCTCTCCCTAAGCCCCGTCCTCTGGCAGCCATCCTCAGATTTTGTAGCTCGCCAAGTGGCAGTATGACCAAGTGAAGCGCCGCAGAGGGGTAGGTGGGAGGGTTCGCATATGAATAAATGCCAGACCCATGCTGGAGAACAACAGTTACAGGTAAGTAACTTGTTCCTTCTCCAGCATGGGGTCTGGCATGGATTCACATGCTCATAAATAAAAGAATACATAGCAGTATACACATGCACAACCACGGGAGGTGGCAAAGGCTGAACATTAAGCATTACATCCAAAACTCAACATTAAGCAATTCTTACCTCCTCACCAGGCTCACCTTAGGCGAACAGGTTGCGCAGCACTGCTTGGCCGACCCTGGACTCCTCCGTGGAGTCCCGATCGACGCAGTAGAATCTTGTGAAGGTGTGCATCGACCTCCACGTAGCAGCCCTGCAGATGTCCAGCAGGGGCACACCAGACAGGAACGCTGTGGTAGCAGCGAACGCTCTGGCCGAATGGGCTCTCGGACGGCCGGGCAGCGGTCGGTTTGCCAACCGGTGACAGTGCACAATGCAGCCGGAGAGCCAGCTGGAAACGGAAGTCTTCGAGAGAGCCTTCCCTTGATTCACAGACCCAAAGTTCACAAACAGTTGTGACGTCTTCCGAAAACTCTTTCTGCAGTCCACGTAGAACTTCAGCGCTCCAGCTACATCCAGCGAGTGCAAAGTCCTCTCGGCCGGCGTCAAAGGTGACGGGAAGAAAACTGGTAACACCAAGGGCTCGTTGAGGTGGAAGTCCGACGGCACCTTGGGCATGAAGAAGGGGTGCGTCCTCAGCACCACCCTCGTGTCATGAAAAGTCAAGTATGGAGGCTTGCAAGATAGGGCCTGGATCTCTCCCACTCGTCGTGCGGAGGTGATGGCCACAAGGAACGCTGTCTTCCATGACAGGAACTTCAAGGGCGCCGAATGCATAGGCTCGAATGGGGCCCCCATGAGCCTGGTCAGCACCACATTAAGCTCCCACGCTGGGGCAGGAGCCTTCACCGGCGGGAATGATCGTAATAGTCCCTTCATAAATTCCTTCACCAGGCGATGAGACCACAACGACGCCCGTCCCATAGTCCTGGTATATCGGGAGATGGCAGCCAGATGTATTTTGATGGAGGCGTGAGCAAGTCCAGCTTTGGCCAGCGACAGTAGGTACGGCAGTACTTGAGGGGCCGTAATCCACAGAGGGTTAATCTTCTGTGCACGGCACCAGACAGAGAACCTCTTCCATTTATGACCGTAACACTTGAGAGTTGAGGACGCCCTGGCTTTTGCAAGAACCTCTCTGCAATCAGCTGGTATATTGTACCCTCCAAACTCTAGTGCTGCAGGAGCCAGGCCTGCAAGTTCAGCGACTGTGGGTCGTGATGGAGAATGGCGCCTCCTTCTCTGGAGAGGAGATCCGCGTCCACCGGCAGCTTGACTGGTGGGGACGTTGACAAGTCCAGAAGGTCCGGGAACCAGATCTGCCTCGGCCACGCCGGTGCGACGAGGATCATTCTGCACCTGGACTTCTTTAGCTGGTTGATGAGGCGGAGCAGCAACGGCAATGGAGGAAACGCGTATAGAAACAGGCCATTCCAAGGGAACGAGAAAGCATCGCCCATGCTCCTCGGCTGTGGGAACCTGCTGGCGAACCTCTGGCACTTGGAGTTCATCGCCGTCGCGAACAGGTCGATCTGGGGTTTGCCCCATCATTGGAAGAGCCGATACACTTGATCCTGGCGCAGTTCCCACTTGTGGTACGAGCACAGCTCCCTGCTGAGTGAGTCGGCGATGGTGTTTTTTATTCCTGCCAAGTGGAAGGGTACCAGAAACATCCCCTGGGCGACGGCCCAGTGCCACAGATCCTGGGCCTCCTTGGATAGGGCTGGGTATCTGGTGCCCCCTTGCTTCTGTATGTAGAACATCGTGGTGGTGGTGTCGGTGAAGATCCTCACCACTTTGTCCTTGAGGGACGGAAGGAACGACTTGAGAGCCCAGAACACTGCTCAGAGCTCCAGAATGTCGAGGCTTAGGGAGAGGGCAGTCATTGGCTGGGGGAAGTATGACCCAGAGATCAGTGATTGGTTACTACTAAGAAAGACAGATCAGAAACGAAACTGATTTTTTCTTTACCGAGGATTCCCAGCCTGACGACGGGGAATATTCATGAGCATGTGAATCCATGCCAGATCCCATGCTGGAGAAGTCCTGCTCGATGCATGACATTAGGCGATTTCAATAGGTAAGCCTCAGGAGTCCCAAAAGATTTTTAGGCATAGGGATTTTGTTTAAAACATTTATAGTTGTAACATGTTTCCCTAGCCTTGTCTGGGTTTTGTAGGAGAAAATTATCAGTTATGTCCGCTTCCTGCATGAACTCCTGCGCCTGTTGCTCAATGAATTTATCCTTTGATGTTCTCACATAATTTGCCAGCTGTATGACCAACTCATTCTGATGTTTGTCCAAAACACATTTCCTTTGAAGCATACAAACCTTCCATTTAAATATGGCATGTATAGATATTAACCCTAGTTCATGCCTTAGCAGGGCAACAGGAATAGATTTAGGAAGTTTTAATATTGTTCTCCAATATGCCCCTTCTTTTTTATTCCAATAACTAGTAGGCTTGTTTGCTTTCGTTTCTGCACCATATAATAATATGGGCAAAGTCTTTTGTTTATAGTAAGTTATTAAAGGGGCAATAGTGAATTTGCAATATTCACCATTGATAATTCTGGTCTGTGATATCAAACTCGTCCATTTCAACATCAAGGTAACCTCATATGGTAGATCACTAGGATCGTTATTAATATTTATGCCCAGGTATGTGTATTCACACACCGATTCCACCTCTTGATTATTTAATTGCCACCCAAAGTTTTTGTTCCGTTGTTTATAGCTACCAAACTGAATTACCTGAGTCTTTTTGAGGTTTATGGTCATTTTGTTACAAGTTGCATATTTCTCCAATGCTCGTAGCATATTACATAGCCCCAAAGGAGTTTTGGATAACAAAAGGAGGTCGTCAGCATACAACAACCATTAATCTCCCCTTTGCCCAATTTTCAGAGAATCAGTTATAATGTTGGCAAATTCCTTGCCCAGATCAAGAATAAAAAAGTTGAAAATTGCAGAGGCAAGTATACACCCTTGTTTAAGGCCTCTGGAGGTACTGATAGGATCAGACAGTGAGCCATCATTGTCCAGTCTTATCTGCAGTGATGTTTTCTCATGAAATTCCATAATCCACTTTAAGATGTTCCACGGACAGTTATTTTTCATTAGTTTCATGACCAGGAGTTCCCTTAGGATTTAGTCGAACGCTGTTTTAAAATCAACAAATGTGACATACAGAGGTAATTTCATACTTGATTGTTTAGCAATGATCACATTTATACACAACAAATTAATGCCTGTGGCTAGTCCTTTCAAGAACCCAGTCTGCCATGGATCTCTTAGGTTTTCGGTATCTAGCCACCGATTGAACTCGCGGAGCAATATGCGAGCAAATATCTTCCCCGGACAATCCAAGAGTGCAATAGGTCTATAGGATGCTGGATCTAGTCTATTTCCTTTCTTGTACAATGGGAGAAGTATGGACTTTCTCCATGACGCGTGCAAATTTCCAGTGCACATCACTTCCTCAAATATTTTCATTAGTATGTTAGACCAAATCTCTGGATTTTCTTTGAGCATTCTATTATCAAGCCCATCAGGGCCCGGAGCTCGAGAGCTAAGATTCAAAATTTAAAAAAGCACATCTTCTTGGTTAAATTGTATTTGATGAGCCCAGTTTTCACTCTTAATGGCTAGATGGTAATTTGGTATTGGGGTCTGATATATTTGATAGAAGTAGTCGCACCAGGTTTTGCTGCAATGGAATTTAGCTGCACAGAATTCTGATCTTTATACGTTGCCTCATTTAGAACGCCCAAATTTCAGCAGATGATTTTGCAGAATTTTCTTTTAGCATGTGTTCACTATCCCTCTCGTAACATAATGCCTTCCTTTCTCTTTGCCAATTTTTATAAGTTGTGCATCAATGTTTTATTTTAGGCAATTTCTCTTCTACTGGAAGATGTTTTAGCATGCATTTTTGATGCCTTATCTCGATTTTTTAAATTTTCCATATCAAAAATATGCAAGTGTTTATAGCTATATACTTGTGCAAATTTCTTTACCGACACGTATTTCTGCATGGATGATACATAATCATACCCTGAATTCAAAGACAATTGTCTATCAAAGTTAATCAATGAGGTACTAGACCATTTTATAAGATTTCTCATGTTATTTGCAGTTATATTAATTGTATATTTTTTACAGTTTTTCATGAGCTGTCTACTCTCCAGCTCCCAAGTTAAGTAGAGCTGACTATGGTCGCTTTTATCATTAGGTCTTACATTTAGGGTTTGATTTATGTTCATCATTGCTCTATTAACAAAAATATAGTCAATAGTGGCTTCGAATGGACCATTATGCCACGTACTGGCAGCCGGAGTGTCATCCTCGACCGATCCATTTACCATTAATAATTGCAGGTCTTTCATGATCTTACACCACCTTTGTTCTTCTACTGTTCATTTTCTTTTACTTTTTGCAAATAGGTGGAGATTAATGTCACCCATAACTAGCACATGGTCAATCTGCTTTTCTGATGCAATTCTATTAAGGGTTTCCTCAAGAAATTCAAAGAAGCAGTCTGGTGACAGATGTGCACTGCCCCAATAGATATTGACAATTATAATGGTATACACATCAGTTGTCATTCTAATGGATTGAATAAAAGGTGTGGGCGAGTCATACAATGTTACTCTAAACCCCTTTGATTTTCTTATTGCTATAATAAGGCCTGCCATAGGTCTACCCCTAGGCAAGCACAAGGCTGGTTCTAAAACAATTTCATAACCATCCCATATGGGGGCTTGCACCAGCCGTGGTTCCTGCAATACTACTATATCAAATCCATTAAGCTCAGTACTCTGCGTATTAGTAAAATGTGAAAATCCATGTGTATTCCAGCATATCAGCTGAATTTTTTCTTTTCTTATGGATTGTTATGCGTGATGTAGCTGTTGTATTTCCACACCGTTTTGTCCCTTATTATTGGTTCCGTAAATGTGCGGGGTCCATTTTCTGGAGCCCAACCTGTCACCTTCTGCTATCTGCACTTCCTCTTTATGTAGATTAAAGCCTATATGAAAAAGGTGTCTGTTGCATACCACATAATGTCAGCCAGTACAGTCAATCGAATAGAGATTCGAGATCTTGAAAGATCTAGAGCATTCAAAAACTCGACTCTATCGATGTCTGATGTAGTTATGTTTCTCAGTTCTGATATTTCCTTGCAAATATTTAGGACACTTGATCGATTTAAATCAAACTGTGCAAACGGATGATCTCTACATTCCAAGATAAAGCAGTGATAGTTGTTTTGCGCCACTGCTCTTGATTTAAAAGTATGCTCTTTGGTTGAATTTATATTTTTCTTCCATTGCACAGATTGTGCCAAGTTTCCGCTATCTGACAACTTTCCACCAGATTTTGTCAAGATGGAGTGAGTGGGATACAATTCAGAATTGGGCCTCCGATTGTTTTTAACATCTTTACCTGTTTCACTTTGAGATTTCTCCTTTTGCCTATCGGCCATGTATTGTTCTATAGTTTTATTTATTTCTTCCCTCATTTGGGCGTCCATTAGCCCAATCAATCTCGTCTTCATTGGCTCAGGAGGAGTTGCAGCAACGGTAGGTAGCTGTGGTTGGACTCTTTCTTTCTCCATCATGAAACCATTCTCTGCCACTAAATCATCTAATGGTTTATAACACAAGCTAGGAGTAACTTTCTCTTTATCATTCTCAAATAGTTGTAACAATTGACCAATACTTCCAATGTTCACCAACGTTTTGTCATCATTAGCTTTGGCAACATTTGTTATCTTCAAAAAACGTCTTGTTTTCACACATGCTTTAATAGCTAAGTGAGTAGCAGGTGCCCTTTTTGGCTTATTTTTTAGTACTCTTGCCCATTTGTTAGAATTATTCTTTCATGCATTCACCTTGACAGGTGTAATGGGCATTTCTTGTTCATTTTCCTCATTATTAACATCATCAGCATTTTTCACTGGGTTAGGATAGGTTTTAGACATCTCACCACCCTTTCTACATGAGCCATCCTGTGGTTTGAGTTCCAGATCTTTAGCTGGTTCATTTCTACGGTTTACTCCACAGAAGTTGAACTGTTCAAGCTGTAACGTTCCCCTATTTCCAGGATCTTACAAAGTGTCTAAAAATCTCATACTGCGGTTCGCATTCTCTTATTTTTCCCAAGGCCCACCTTCACTACTTTGGTTTGTCAGTTTTGTCAGTAATATCGTTTGATAATTAATCTTTTGGTCCAATGCCGCTTAGAATTTGGCCAAAGATAGTAAAGCTGTATTCATGGACAACAGTGTTGTACTCATATCTGCCTGTGATGAGGTCTCTTCTGAATGAATGTTAGCAAACCTCGGGGACCTTTGCTCGTTGCGAGGAATGTTCAATTGCCTTGGAGTTGGAGGGACAAAAGACAATGAGTTTATAGACGCTTCTTCTTCTGAGCACACCGATATATCTGGGGATAATTTAGAACTTTTATTTATTGATGTTTGAGTCTCACTATCTTCAATTCTCCCAGGCAGAATATGGCCACTTAGATTTTGCTTTTGAATTGGAGACAAATCATCTACCTGCATTAGGTCCCCCGTGTTAGAGTGAACAAATACAACCTCTTCTTCATAAACTGAGGCCCAGCTCAAGTTCATGAAGTTGAGTGCCTCTTCATCCACTTGCCCTGTAATGTGCATATTTTGATAGGCTTCTCTTAGTCTCTGCTGAGATTCCACAGAGCATAATTTAGGTGGACTCTCATTAATCTTTTCAAGGGTTTTATACGTTATCGTCGCAACATTTACTTTCATTTTCCATGGTTGTGTCCGAAATCATACTTCCAATTTTAACACTTCTCATTGTTGGCACATTGATCTTAATAGCATTCACTTCTATATCCAGTCATGTGTTTAATTCAAGCAGTTTATCCTGTTTCACATGGCTGCCTTTAGCCGGCTCAATTTTGCTTTTCTCATTCCCTTGACCCACACCATAATTGTAATATTGACGAATATCAGAACCTTTTGAGATCGAATGATTTCTGTTTTTATGCAATGTTTTCTTATCACCTAAACGCGCCAATACATTTTTTTTGTTGTTGCTGCGTGTTAGAGTTTACTAGCATAGTTTATGATGTCGTAGTAACTCCTCCTTTAAATAAGGCCACATTTACAGTCGGCATGCCAGTCCTCAGAGTGAATGGCCCCTTCTCCATCTTCTCATAGTATGGAAGGGGGTAAACTACAATGTGTGGATGTGCTTTACAAGATTTAAGCAGCAAAATAAGTTGCCAGCAAGCTTTACTCAGCTCAACAATGCGTTCCGCTATAAACCAGTAGCACTCAATTAAACTACAATGGACAATATCATAATTTACAACTCAATGTTAACTTCAGCCTTACACCATTACAATTAAATTATGCAAGGTTGAACAATTACTATATACTTTGGATTAAACCATTGGCTTACTTGATGGCGTAACAAAATCACTCTTACACCCTCCACCCAAGTAACACCACGCTTGGTGCAAGCAACACTATTGTTACCTTCACTGCTTCTTTGTAAAAGGAAAAGACAGCAAAAATAAAAAATAAAAAAACGTAGATCCTGCACTCCCGGCTATCCCGCTAGACAGCGAGACAGCAGCCAAATCCACTTGCCAAATGCACTTTTCGAATGCACGCGCGCAAATGCGCGAGCACCTTATTTTTGTTTGTTCCGGGTCGGGAGGTGGGATTAGTTCTGCAGAGTAAGCAAACAGAAGACTGTTTTAGCAGTTATAACAGTTTATAGCAGTCTATAGCAGTCTATAGAATGCCAATTGGCAGAAGTAACGCAGTCTGCATGAACGCGTACCCGTCCAATCCGTGGTTTCCCCTCGCGTCTCAATCTCCGGCGTCACAGCAGCACAACCCAGCGCAGTTCCAAGACAGCAGCGAGACAGCGCATATCAGTACATTGATATGCAACACCTTCTCTTCGGGGTGCAAAGTCCCCTGGCGTACAGTTGGCCCGTGTGGGCTCCTCAACCCTCCAGAGAGGCGTTGGTAGTGAACATTTCCTGATGCGCTGGGATCCAGAAGGGAGCCCCTTGTGAGATGTGAAGGCGAATGTATCACCGCCTCAGGGCTTTCCTGAATGTCTTTCCATGAGCCGGAGGTCTGCTTGCACCTGGCGTCCAGGAACTCTTGAAGAGGTCTCAGGTGCAAACTGCAATGAATGACCAGATGGATGCAGGAAGACATCATCCCTAACAAGGATCTGATGGACTGGACTGTCGCCACTCTGATGCAAGATAGCCTTTGGTCCTTTCCTAGGATGGCATATATAATTTCCCCTGATAGGGCCCCCAGGCACAAGACAGTGTTGAGTCAGGCCCCCAGGAACAAAGCGTCTTGGGACGGCACCATGCAGGATTTGGGATAGTTTATGGAGAATCCCAGAGAGGTTAGAGTCTGGACCTTCTCTGTTGTATGCTACGCCGCCTGGTCGTGAGAACGAAACCGGACCAGCCAATCGTCCAGGTAGGGGTAGACATACACTTCATTCCATAGGAACAACACTACTGGGGCTAGACACTTGGTGAACACCCTCGGGCTGTTTTGAGGCCAAAGGTTAACGCCGTTAATTGGTAATGTCTTCCTTGGATAAGGAACCTTAGGAACTTTCAATGTTTTGGGTGAATAGGGATATGGAAATATGCATCGTCCAGATCTAGCATTGACAGGAAATCTCCCTCTTCCAGTTGGCTGATCACGTGCTGTAACATGACCATCCTGAACCTTTGGGACTTAATCTATTGAGATGACCAAGTCCAGAATGGACCTCCACCCGCTTAACTTCTTGCAAACAAAAAAGTATCTGGAGTAGACTTCGGAGCCCCGTAGGCGCAGAGGGACAGGTTCTATTGCCTCTTTTAGCAGCATGGCCAGAATTTCCTTTAGAGTTGGGCACCATGCTTTTCTTATCACGGAAGGAATGCAAGGGCACTGGTCTTGGAACTTCAGAGAGTGTCCCTGCTGCTCGACGATGTCAAGCAGCCATTTGTCTGTGGAGATGTTGCACCACATGTCAACAGATAGCCACCTCTCACTGGTGTGCTGAAGTGGGGGGATCAGGGACGGGCCTGGTCAGGCTTCCATTGGTGTCTGCGTCCTGGTGGCTTAGTGAAGATGATGATGGGCAACCCCCCTATAGGCTTAGGAACGGCATCTATATGCCTCCTGGGTGGTGGAGTGAGAGGGCTGAAGGGAGGAAGGGCTGAGCCCCTTGGACATTCTGGGAACCCTTCCTTTCTGTGAGTGAAAGGCCTGCCTCCTTTTTTTTTGCAGCATGGCCAGAGAGCGTGCCGACTCTGTGCCAGTCTTGTTGGTAAGAAGGGACTCGTCCACTGCCTTGCCAAAAAGGTTATTCCCATTGAAAAGCATTTCAACCGCCTAGGCTTGGACATCCTGCTTGAAGTTTGTGGCCCAGAGCCAACCTTGACGGCGTACGGCGACCCTGTTGCCCATCTGCTGGAAATCAGAGTTGCAATGCCAAGGGCGACTGTGATTGCATGGTCAGATGCCACTCCCCCCCCCCCCCCCTCCTGAAAGATAATCGTGGTCTCTGCATTATTGTTGTCTGGCAGGAAATCGAGGGTGGGTCCCAACTTGTACCAGAGTTCTCTGTCATAGTGTGCAAGGATGGCTAGAGCGTTGGTGACCTTGACTGAAGACGTCGCAGTGGTGGTGGTGGTTATGCGCTTTCCAGCCGCATCAAGCTTCTTTTCCGTCAGGACAGGAGGAACTATGCAAGAGGAAGATGGATTAGTCAACCTCTTTTTCGCAGCAGCGAAGACTAGCGAGTCCAGATTCAGATGGTCTCTGAGGCATTTAGGAGCCATATCTGGGACCCTATATTTCTTCACCAGCCTCTGCTTTTTAGTAGGTGCAGAAAAAAGGTTGCTGCTTCACCACCAGCCCATCCTCCCAGACGTCTTTCAAACACGGGACTGAGGCCACAGTCTTTCTGGAGGATCCACAGCGCTGGAAAGGGAATCCCTTCTTTTTCTCCGGAACCAGATTGAAAAGCTTGGCCGCCCAGGAGAACATCACCTGGAAAGAATCCACTTGATTCAGGGTAGAGTTCTTGATGGTAGGTCTACATCTGATGGCTCACCGTCTGACGAGACGCAGTCCTCAAACTCATCCGTACCCTGGGTACCATCTGTATCCTGGTTGCTGTCCGTATTGGTGCCTGTTCCTGTCAGGACCAACTCCTCTACAATAGAGGGACGTGGAACTGGAGGTGGCTGCGGGATCACAGGCTCTGGAGGAGATGGTGCCGGGTGGGGCCGAGACGGTTTTGGTGGAGGACCAAAATCCACAGGCGGTAGTCACTGCTAAATCTCAGATCAGATCAGATTGTGAAGAGTTGTCAAAATGTCCAAAGCAACACCTCTAGGCAATGTATCTCTCGGAGCTTGAGGAATCAAGATTGGTGCATGAGGCCAGGGCCTCGTAGGGCGAGCAGGCTGAAGCGGTTGTGCTGGATGCGGGGCCGGCCTTGGAAGCAGGCCAACCTCCCCCTCTATGGTGTGGGTCTTCAAGGACTTCTTCCTCCTCCGACAGGATGGAAGGCGCAGAGACAGGGGCTGGAAACGCAACCATGGGAGGCCTGACAGGGGTTATGGCAGGCAGCTGAGGGGCCCACATGGGCTATGGCAGAAAAGAGATTTGGTGGTGCCTCCTTCTCTCGGCTGGCACCTCTGGTGAAGATGCCCAGCACAGGTGCACCTAGAGAAGGCAGTGTGGACGAAACAGACCCAGCCGGGATTGACGGAGGCCTTGGAGGCAATTAGTTAGGCTTGAGATAGCCGTTGTGACCGTGGAGATGGTACCTGCA
The DNA here is from genome assembly GCF_040938575.1 of Ambystoma mexicanum. Lineage (NCBI taxonomy): Eukaryota > Metazoa > Chordata > Amphibia > Caudata > Ambystomatidae > Ambystoma > Ambystoma mexicanum. The sequence goes on from NC_090933.1 coordinate 524,954,781, forward strand.
GTCGTCAACGAGCCTGTAGACGTGACAAAAACCAGTGCCGGCAGCCTGGGGGAAGGTGTAGTTGACAGAGTCTTCTTTGACGATGATTTAGACTTTGGGTCGTCAACGAGGACATCTTCGGGGTCGTCAACAATGACGCTGCCGAAAACAATCCTTAGACGGATGAGGTGGTGGGTACAACGCTGCAAGCTCTATGCTAAAATGCACTCTTATCTGAAAGATAACTGGAGTCCTGAACCTGGTAAAAGAACTGAAATGTGACCCACACTCTAAGATTCTGTCCACCCTTGACATAGAATTACTCTACACGAACATCAAATGGAGACATTAATGATTATCGATAAGGTGTTGGAAGAACAAGTACCGACCATGGAAGTTTCACGGCTGTTCATTCTCCAATTGGCTGAAATTGCCCTGACCTGGAATTTCTTCATGCACAAAGCACACTTATACCAACAGTGCTCGGGCACTGCTATGGGGGCAATGTTTGCGCCATCTCTAGCCAATGTGTATGTGTCCGATTGTGAGGCCAGACACAGAATCCATTTAGAGAAAAAACCACCTTATGGACCAGGTATATAGATGATATACTAATCATATTTACTAGCAACTAAATGGCTTTTGAGGCGGTATCTCAACTTCTCTTACACATTGAGCAAACAAGCAATCAATTTTCTGGATATGGAAATTAGAGCCCAAAATGGGACTCTGGCCACCACCAATTTCCGGAAAAACATAGATCAGAACTTCCTCCTCGAATACACCAGCTTTCACCCAAGGACTCTCTGGGACAACCTACTGTTCGGGCAATTTCGGAGGTATAGAATAAACTGCTCCAAACTTACAGACTATGACCCACAGGCACCATCTCTGACGAGTCGCCCTTAGAGAAAGGGGATATCCTAAAAAACATATCAAACATGCTAGAAAGAGAGCACGTAACATTTCCAGGGACACAACCCTACAACAGGATAAGAGACCTGTGAGGAACAACAGATAACGGCGGTCTTTGGTTACTCAAACAAAACCAATAAAATCAAAAAAGACATTTTGAAACCGTGGTCTATACTCAATGTGGGTTCCTCCAATTTTCTGAAACCTCAAATCACAATCAAGAAAAGACAAACTCCTACAGATACACTTGTTCAGTCTTACCAACCACCTGCTGTTACTGAACGCCGAGATACCCTCTGGGGTACAGATCAACCTCTAGGATAACGTCACGCACATTAATGATAGACCTAGACCTTAGAACCCCATGGAAACAGAATGTCTTCACAAACTAACACAAGCAACGTGGTATACTTGATCTTTATGCGCATGCCAGTTCAAACATGTGGGGATGACAAGCCAACCTATTAAGAACTGAATACAGGAACATATGTCGTGCATCAGATCAGGGTGGGAAAATGCATCACTGGTTGGAGATTTTAAACAATATCACCACAAACCAAAAGATATTGAGAGGTTATTTGTCCATGGAGAGGTGGAGACATACAAGCCTAATTTTTAAAGAGGGAACAGTGGATATTTTGGCTGAAAACAGACCCATTTGGCCTAGATGAAGCTATTGTATGGAAAACATTAGTGGTTCTCTAATAGACACAATCACCAATATGATAATGTATAGACCATGACCCCACTGACCCTACTGCACAAGCAGAGAACATACATACAATGTGTGCCAACCTGACTCAGAACAGATGACCATTGGATAGGAATACTGCCTCTACACCACAATTAATAAAACCTCTTGCTGGGTTAACTCAATGGACTAAGTGGATGATATGGAGCACAATAGCTGCGACTCCTGTAGATGACAAGACCAGGGATGGTGCCCAATACATTCCAGCATGGTATAGATATTTATCTAGCTCAATTGGAAAAAGCAAGTCCACTGCAGACTACGAGTACCAGGATGCAGATTATTACACATTGCGTCTTTAATCAATCCTGCTAGGCGATCATCCAGAGAGTAAATTATGGACACCTTAGGGTTTCATGACCAGTTGCCCACTGAAGTAGGTGTCAACGCTCTAACTAGTGCAGCTGCAAAATGCACTATAGTATAGCCTAATAACTATGCTGACGATGCCTGTCCTGCCTGACCGCTGTGCTGGGACGTACTTCTTACGTGCCCCGCACAGATCATCAAAGACGCGGTGCAAGACCTCGCCCCATTTACATCCAAACTAGTAAACCTATCCTTCTCAACTAATTCTGTACCTAACAACCTAAAACAGTCTTGGGTTCTCCCTCTCCTAAAAAAACAATCTCTCGACCCAGCCATTCCCACCAATTACAGGCCTATCACCACGGCCCCCTTCGTGCTAAAAATCCTCGACAGAGTTGCCTATCTGCAAATCCAGGATTACTTGGAGTCTAATCAACTGCTAGGCCTGCGTCAATCTGGCTTTCGCCCTCAACATGGAACTGAAACTGCCCTTGTTGACCTTAAAAGCCAGATTGATGACATAAAGGACAGCTATCCTACTCCTCCTATACCTTTCAGCAGCCTTCGACTGGTTGACCACAAAATACTCTGCAACCACCTTTCTTCTGCTGCCCACTTCTCCCCCCCTGCTGTCATGTGGATACAATTCTTCCTAGCCAACAGAACCATGAGGGTTTTTTCATCTGTGGCTGCAGCTGACCCCATCCCCATCACCTGTGGTGTCCCACAAGTGTCCTGCGTCTCCCCCACCCTCTATAACATCTTTACAAAGCCCCTCTTCGATAAATTGGACCATCTGGGTGTCACCTACATGTCACCTACACCAACTATGCAGATGACACCCAGATACTCCTCACCATCTCTGGCAACTACAACACTGACGCCACCAGCATTAACGAAATCTTTGCCATCATTCAGGCATGGATGGCCACACACGGCCTCCGCCTGAATGAGGAGAAGACTGAGCTTCTCCTAGTCGGGTCCCCTAATAATCTACAGAAACTCAGCCCCGATTATTCCAACTTCACCATAGATGGCAACATCATCCCAGTTGTGAAAAACGTGAAAACGTTAGGCTTCTACCTTGACGCCAATACTAACCTCGCCAAACAAGTTAATATGACTGCCTCAGCCACCGCATACACAGGAAAACTAATCAGGGCCTGTAGACCGTTTCTATCTACAAACAGTTGCCTCATTCTGGCGAGGGCCCTCATACAATCAAAGCTTGACTACTGTAATAGCCTTTACCTTGGTGCCAACCAAGCTATAATCAAGAAACTTCAGATCCTCCAAAATAATGCGCTGAGAGCAGCACTACATATTCCCAAGAGAGAGCACATCTCCCACACAAGAATATCCTGCAAATGGTTATCCATTCTGCAAAAAATTGACCTAAAAACCCTTTGCCTCACCTACAAAGCCTTAAACCACCTAGCCCCCCAGTACCTGACCAACAAACTCACTCTTAAACCCAACACAAGAGTCACCAGATCATCCAATACCCTCAGCCTCATCGTGCCCAGATTCACTGCCAAAAGAGCGGGAGGCTCGAGCTTCACTATCCTCGCCCCTCAACTTTGGAACACGCTGCCACTGAATATTAAACTGGCCAAATCCTTCCAATTGTTCAGAAAACTAGTAATTAGCTGGCTTCTGGAGCAGGTAATCCTCAAATAGACTAAGCTTAGTACTTATTGTATATATTGTACATATTCTGAAATGTTTCCTAATACCTGCCTGTACATACCTTATATGGCATACTTCCGCCACAATTGTTTAACTGTTTGTATACTGTAACCTTGTAAATTGTCCTTTAAGCGCCCATTTACCCCTGGGTCTGGAGCGCTATACTAAATAAAATAAACAAACAAAACGTCTGTCACATTTGTATCATCACAGGAGACGCAACTGGCATTGCAACAACACAACTGTACTGACAATGGCCACATGGGAAAAACTACTCCTGCTACCGGGAGGATCTGTAATACACAGGGCAACAGCAAACAAAAAGGTAATCATTTCAGAGCGAATACTAGCAATAATGTTTGCGCTAACTAGTTTGACCTTGAGCCATGGCAATGTGTACATCGTAATTTTCAATACGGAGCGCTTCCCCTAGAGATGGATAGACCTAAATCGATTGAGGATATGCATGAATATACATGGCTAGAGAACAAAGATCCTCTCTCCTCTCTTCCTCACCCACAACAGAAAACATGGCCACATGACTAACCAAGAGCCACGTGTGAGAAATGAAGCTGTACAACTGTTCACTTCTATTTTTGGATCACTGAATTGAAATTCAGCTCAGCCAAATTTGATTTACTATACCAGTCAAACTTTTATTTAACAATTATTGAGACACTGAAAGTTACATGATCTGTATCTAGTGATCTCAAGAGACTATTGGGTCATTGTTTGTGGAATCAACTGTGTTTTGTGACATGACTTGTGCACAGGAGTTGCAAGGACTTCGTAAACTTACTGGTTTAATTTATTTAAATGTACAACAGCACTGTGACCCCTTTAAATGTCTTTTTCAAGGTCATGGTTGCAATGTCAAAATAATAATCAAACAGCAAAGTGGTAAGGAACTATGCATAAATGCTTCTAAAGAAAAGAACATGGAGTATATCACTAATTTAAAATGAAGACTGTCCTGAAGAAAGTGGGTATTAAAAATGTGAACCCCTGAAACTGGTAGAAAACAAGCTGTAGCAAGGGTATTAGGAATCATGTCTACAGATACAGTTTATAAATGATTTTAGGTGGACCGGAAAATATAGTGTGTCCATCACTGATCATATCAAGTGTCTTCACAGTTTTTTAACATTTTGTTTTTGAAATATATGGTCTCCTAGACTATTGGCTAATAAAAAAATGTGTTTTGCCATAAATAGTCTTGTGGGCCCTACTTAACTTTTTAAGTGTAACTGATGAATAAGTCAGGCATGTGAGAATGAAGTGATTCTTTAGTAATGAGATTTAAACACAAATCATTTTCCACTGGTAGAAAAATAAAAATCAGGAAAAAATAAATAATCTCTTTTTATTCTATCCAATTTTAGATAGCCGGGACGCCAGCGTAGCCTACAGGTAGTCCACCGGCAGGCAGCGAAAGTTAGACAATAATTCTGTCCCGTCTCCCTGATCCTATCCCCACTTAAGGAGAGCTGCACAATCATATACACCATATACTTCTTCTCCAATTCTGTTTGAATGCGGAGTGTGTTGCACCGTATAGATGTTTTTGCTCTATCTTTGTGTTAAAACGTTACTGCCATGGCTGACCCTGCTCACACCAAACGCAGCACGCCCAACCCCCTCCAATCCTTTTTTGCACCTTCAGGGAGACCTTCTCCTTTAAAAATGTCAGGAAGGAGCTTTTGCTAGAGAGTACTTGCAATTCACTGACCCTCCTTGCGAATGTTATTGCCACCAAAAAAAGCTGTCTTTAATGTGACTTGTCTGATGGAAGTTGAATGCAAAGGCTCAAATGGAGCCGCCAGCAGAAAAGTAAGCACTATGTTCAGACCCCACTCAGGGACTATGAAAGGTGAAGGAGGGAAGAAATTGACGAGGCCCTTTAGGAACTGAAGAATAAACAGTTGGTTATTCTCCCACACATAAGATCAGATGGCACAGCAACATTGAGGATAAGCTCCATCTGATGTTAAGGTATGTGTAAAGCCACCACTTCGGTAGACATTCAGCCGCAGGCACGGCCATCCATCCACGCACTCTAGAATGCAGCTACGGCTACGACAAATTTGGTCTAGCTGGTCACAAAACGGTCTTGCACAGACTTGGCTCAACACCTCTGTCAACCTACGAATAAATGCGGTCTAGCTGGATACAAATCAAGTCTCCTACACTAGTGCTCTATCATGACCTCCCACAGCACCTGTGCCTGAGCTCTTGGGTTGCTTACTGGAGCCTAGCCAGCCTTCCTAGGTCCTAATCTTTGCCAAATGCACACACTCATCTTAAGCCTCCTCTTAGACTTCTCCCTTACTTGGATCCCAGTCCTCGAGGGCGTTCCAATTACAAAGCGCATTGAGGCCATACAAATGGAGTTGTCGCTATATAAATGATGACTACAATACAATTGTGTCATCAACGGGACAGTAAAGGAGGAGCCCCATTTGGCATCTTCTTAAAAACTGACAGATTTGCCAGATACCCTTTCACTGTGCCCTTTTGTAGACCTGATTTGTCTAGGGTCAACAAAAACTCCAAATGATGAAGTGAGGCATGCCATGGGGTCCACTCCTTTTCCCCTGCGCAATGTCAAGAACGTTCTCCATCTGCACGTATAGAGACCTAGTGGATGGTCTACGTGCAGCCAACAGCACTTCAAATATATCTCCCTCGAGGTCCCAGTCCATGTACCTCAGCCTCTTAAAAGCCACACATGCAGGTTGAGAGGGTCCAGGTTCGGATAAAGCATTGCCTCCCGACTGCGACAAGAGTTCTGGCTTCTGAGTAAGCCGGAGAGGTAGGCATACGTCCAGCTCCAGGAGATCCGGGTACCACATCCTACTCGCCCAGTCTGGGGCGATTAGGATAAGGTAAACCCTGAATCTCTGCAACCTTCTGAGAAACCAAGGGATTACAGGGATCAGTGGGAATGCATAGAGGAGGTTGAAGGTCCATTCCACTAGAAAGGCATCCCCCAATGCTGCTATGGGAGCAAATTGCTTTCATGTTGTGTTGTTCCCTGTGGCAAAAAGGTCCACCTCTGGGGTCCCCCACTGAGTGAAAATCTTTGAAGTGACCTCCAGGCACAGCTCCTACTCATGGGAGAACAAGCTCTGCCTGCTCAGAGGATCTGCCAACTCATTCTCCACACCTGCCAAATGAGCTGCAGAGGATGAGATGTTGTCTAGCATCCAGAACCATAACTGCATGGCATCCTTGCACAGGGGCAGTGATCTCACGCCTCCCTGCTTGTTAAGTAGCGCATGGTCACTGTGTTGTCCATTAACACCAGGCCATGTTTTCCATGCAAATGCAGGGGTAAACGCAGTCAGCGCCATTGTGATCGCAGCTCCAGCAGATTTATGTGGCAGCGTTTTTCCTCCAGAGACCAATGGCTGCCTATCAACGTGCACCCCCATCCCTTCAGCGAGGCGTCCGTGACCAACTGCTCCTCTGGCCATGGTGCCAAGAAAAGTTATTGTGCCAACATGTTCTTCCTGTAGCTACACCAAGTCAGGTTGTTCTCACTGGCATCTATACTAGGAGGGCATCTGACATCTGGCCATAGTACTGCGACCACTGGCTCTTGAGAAGCCACTGAAGGGACCTCATCCAGAGTTGCGCCTGTAGCACCAGGAAAATACAGGATGCCATAAGCCCCAGGAGGTGCAAGAACTCCCAGGCTGGTAGACTGCTGTAGGTCTGGAAAAGACTGACCATCTGTGCCACGTTTGGAGGAAAAGCGTTCCCCTCTCGGGTGTCCAAAACTGCTCCAATGAACTGGAGCTTTTGTGCGCTGGTGAGGTCTGGGAACAAGACAAACACACACTGATCACAAACCCATTGAAGGTCAAGAAAGCCCTGACAATAAGAGATTGGATCGCCACATCAGACACAGTGAGGTCATCTTCCATCCCCACATCCTTCTTTAAGTATGGGAAAAAACAGGGTTTTGTTCCTAGGTATCTGACGAAGTTTCCAGATGTAAAAGGAAGGCAGAATTTCTTGCGAGTACGCCTGAATTTGATCAAGACGGGTGCAGTATTGACCAAATGGGGACTCACAGAAGCGACTTGGAGTCTATGCACAGAATGCTTGGACCCAAGTAAACAAACGATTGAGCACTTATTGAGATTCTGAAAAGGTACCTGGGACATAAGGGTTAAACACCTGGGTAATTCAGTTGGGTCACTCGACCGGTTGTCATCAAGTGCCTTCTGGGAAAGAATGATTGCCGGCCACGAAACCAAATTAACACTAAATGTAAGAAGAGTACTGCAATACACAGGTTTCATTCCACAAAAAATACTGGTACATCAACTGTTGTAGGGGATAGGAGATGTGTTTGTATGTTTATTTTATTCTTGACTGTTGTTCAATTATTTTTCTTTTATTCTATTTTTATCATGTGAAAATTGTACGAACTTGTATGAATATGCTGTAATGGACTTTGAGCAATTTTAAAGTAGTATGTGTAAAAAAACCAAATGCAGTTATATCACAATAAATTTTTTAAAAAAAGACTGACCATCTGTGCCACGTTGGGAGGAAAAGCGTTCCCCTCTCGGGTGTCCAAAACTGCTCCAATGAACTGGAGCTTTTGTGCTGGTGAGGTCTGGGATGTCCTTATGTTCAGGGAGAAACCCAAGGTGTGCAATAGTGAGCAAGGGTCCTTGAGAAACCTGCTCTATTACTGTGCTTGGATCAGCAATTCGTCCAAGTAAGGGAATACGAAGACGCCAGCTCTCCTGAGGTGAGCCACTACTACTGCCATCAGCTTGGTATAAACCCGGGGGGAGGTCAAGCCAAAGGGGAGCACCTTGATTTGATAATGTGCATCCCTGACGATGAACCTTAGGTATCGCCTCTTCTTCCCGTGGATGGGCAAGTGAAAATCAGCGTCCTGAAGTTCCAGGGGCACCAGCCAGTCTTGAAGCTGTAGAGCCAGGATAAACTCCCTCAACATCACCATCCTGAACTTGCCCTTCCTCAAGAATTTGTTCAATTTTCTGAGGTCCAGCATGGGACGGAGACATCACTCTTTTCTGGGAAACAAGTAGCATCAGGAATACCAGCCAGAGCCTACCTCCTCGACAGGAACTGCACTGCGTCTTTCAACAGAAGGACCTGCAGCTCTTCCAGTAACTCCTATTCCGGTTGACAGGTCGGGGTGGGGCTTTGTCTGGAGGTCTGCTCAATGAACAGGAGGCAATAGCCCCACTTGATCAGTTGGTGGGCCCAGGCATTGCCGGTAATCTCCTTGCACTTTGCCAAGAAGCCAAAGATTCTTCCTCCAACTGGCGAAGTATGCTGAGAGACCTCAAAGAGGTTTTTAGGTAATGTAGAAGCAGACACTGCCACACCCCCTGGCAGTCTCGACCTTTACCTGGCCGTAGGAACATGTGTTGCCCTTGTATGGCCTGAGGCACTTGCGTTCCCCTGGGGAAGGTAGAATACCTCCTATATCCTCTTTCTCTGGAAACTAAAGCTGCACCACCAATCCTAAAGACTTAGCTGTAATCTCTGTGTCCTTAAACCTTTGCAGGGAAAAGATACTCACCATGGAAAGCTAGGTCGAGCAATTTTGCTTGAACATTAGGGGAGAATCCTGAGCTCTGAGCCCCTCAAATATGCAGATGTGTGTAAGAAAGTCGATGTGCTCATAGCACAACCCATGCAGTCAGCAGCATCCAAGCCTGCCTGAAGAGCCTGGCAAACTATCTCTTTACCATCCGCCACAATAGCCAGGAATCCAGCTTTTACATGTCCCTCAGGAAGGTGGTGAGCTGCCTCTGATATTGTACTCCAGAGGACATGTGATAACTTTGAGAATGCACAAGAGGCGTTTGTGGCCTCGAAGGCCATAATTCCTGAAGCAAAGTCGATCTTCGCTAAAGCGTCAATCTTTTTTCGACTCTGTGTCAGTTGGAAGGTTCAATGGTCTGGAAGTAACTTTTGTGGCCTGTAAAACCAATCCCCCGGAATTGTGTGGGTCGTCAGAAATGGGAGATCGACTCTTGCCGGTTTCTATTTTTTAGTTCGCTCCGTGTTAAATGCCAGCGCTGAACTCGGCAGCTGCCACAAGGCAATGGACCAGGTCGGCAACAGCCGCGTTGAACAGCAAAGCACTTTCTGTCTGCGGGCCATGGTCAAGGACCTCAGTGGGGTCGTGGTGAGATACCGGTTTGGCCGAAGCACCGATCCTTAAGGCTTAGACAACCTTTTTTGACCACTTTGCGGTACTGTATGTTCAGGTGTGCACATGGGTCAAACCATTGGAACTCCACATCAGGGGATGTATCCAGTCCACTGGCGTCATAGAGCACTTTGCCCAGTTGTAGCATTCCAACCTGGTCCTCCATAAAGTCTGGTATTGGATCTAGGCCCCCCCTCTCCCATCGGCTCGAGACCAAACAGTATTGGGTCGCCCTCCTCATCAAAGATCGACCGCATTGAGTCACAATATACGGAACGGGTGTCCAATACAAAACTTCTTGGACAGAGGGAGCTATCAACAGTTTTGTCGCAAGGGGAGGTCTTTCTTTAGGGTTTTCACCTGAGGTCGTTTGACTTTTTTTGGCATCCTTCGTGCCAGACAGACCGGGTGTGGTTCGAGCCATATCGACCTTCAGCGTCGAGACAGAAGCCATACCAGCTGCTGCCTTTTCAAAGACCTTAAGCATCTGTGATTTAAAATCCGCTCACGCCTCTCTAGAGGCGTTCTTAGCATGACTTAACCCTTTCGTCCAACTGGTCGGAATCGTGCCCGAGTTTCTTTTTGTGCGACTACGACGACAAAGAGGATTGATGGGATTCGCTCAGAGTGTGGAAGCGATTCTTTGATTTTTTTTATGGCGACATCCCTCACAATGTTTTGTGCTTTGAAGATATTGGGAGCGATTCCATGGGGGGTGGGGGGGATGGGAGCTTCTGCCGAGCACCAGTTTATCCGATCGTTCCTTCACCGGTTTATGGTTCATCGAGAGGCAGGCACCACATTGCTCCGTATTGTGTCCAATGCCCAGACACCACAAACGGATAGTGTGAGGGTCCACTAGGGAAATGTTGGAGTTGCAGTCCCTGCATCTTTTAAACCTGGACAGGTTAGGCCCTGATATAACTGACGCAGCTCGAATTAAATTCATCGAGCGTATTCCGATATAGCGTGCTGAGTGCATGGAAAAAAGTAACTGAGGCCCGGGGCGTGGTGCATCCTTTTATACAACGCCCGATGCCACGTCCGATAGAGAAATGGCCTGGTCATTTATGAGGGAGTCAACTGTCGAGCGGCACTACGCCCCTGGTTGAAAACATTTCCAAGCAGCTGACGCTGGATGGGTATCTTATCAAGACGAGGAATCTGTGGGAAAATGCAATCCATTGAAACATGTTTTAGTTGTTTTGTATTTTCCGTTTTAGAAGATAGGGAAAGACAATGGGTTAGATTAGGATTTCCGGACAAAGGACTTTATGCTTATACATCCTGACAAGCACACTTTTATTCTGTTTAGAGTAGGACTTAGAATCCAAGGTTGAGGGAAAGATTAGGCATTTTAAAAAGAATAAGAGTTGAAAATCATGCCCCCTTGTCCATCTCCCGATTCCGATTTACCACAAGCCATATACAAATATTTTTGCCACCTCATCAAATCATTGCTACTTAATATTGGGAGCGTCTGGAAAGCATATGGCATGCAAGGAAGCATTTTAACTAATTTAAGATTGCAATTCTACCTACTGTGACGAATCGCAGGATTCAGTCACTTCTCCCCGGGGAGGCCTTTAATGTGAGGCTAGGGAGGGGAGCACACTAAGCAATACCCTCCCTAGGGGTAGAGGGAAGCAGGTCCTCACTGGGAGAGACTCCCCACCCCCCCCACCCCCCCTTGGGCACAAGGACTCCCATTCCGATCAGTAATTGTCTAAACCACTTACCTATAAACCATCAGTAATAACCTCTGCTGGAAGAAAATATGAATAACAAATTGATATATGTTAGTATCATGTAAAACATTTGAATACACCTGCAAAGCAATCCTTCTGGAGTAATACAGATTGGAGCATTGTGCTGGGGAAGTTCCACGACAGCATCATAAATCTAAGATGAGGAGACCTGGAGGAGAGAGAGAGGCACAAAAGTTTCAAACCAGCTGTACAAGTGAAGGAGAAGGAGAAGGACAAGGGGAGAGAGAGAGAGAAAGAGCGAGAGAGCGAGAAAGAGCGCGAAAGAGCGAGAAAGAGCGAGACAGAGAGAAAGAGAGAGAAAGAGAGAGAGGGGAGAGAGAGAGATATTCCAAGTGCAGAAGGAAGCTGGTGTGCAAATCAAAACCAGTGGAAACTTAAAGGAGCCTAACAGCAGTCAAGTAAGAGGTGGTGGCGTGACTGAAGGTCGGTGGATTTGGGAACACAGGAAACACGCTAATACCCCTGAGGGCACAGGGGATGCTTACCAAAGAAGAAACAGAGCAGAGAAGCTGACCTGATAGTCACAGAGGAAAATCCAGTCTTGAACGCAGGCCCGGTGATGATATACCTACAAGCTAAAGGTAACAGGGAAAGCGGGAGACCCACGAGGGAAGCCGAGAATAAGGAAGGGTATAATCATACTCTTCTCAATGAAATCTAAATAGCAAAAACGAGTGAGGAATATTACTGGAACACTCAAACTCTTCCCAGTAATGACAGAAGTAAACAAAGGTGAGAATAATTACTGGAAACCTCATACTCATCCCAGTAACAATCGAGTTGTGAAGAAAAGTAACAATCATTATTGGAACACTCACCCTCATTCCAGTAAAGGCAGAGCATTGGGGAAAGGGGAGAATCATTACTGGAGGAATCATACTGATTCCAGTAGAGACTGAGTAGTGAAGAAAAATGCTCTTCATTACTGGAAGACCCATACTCGTCCCAGTAATGAACAAATGTTGAAGAAGAGTAAGAATCATTATTTGAACATTCATACCTGTCCCAGTGGAGACAGAGTATCCAAGAGGAGGAAAAACATTGCTATAAGACTCGTATTCATTCCAGAGAGGACCAAATAGTGCGAAGAGTGAGAATTAATACTGGAGGACTTATGCAGGTCCCCGTAAACACCAAATACTGAAGAGTGAAAATCATTACTGGAACCCTGAAACTCATCACAGTGAAGACCGAGTAGTGGATAAGAGTGAAAATTGTTATTGGAGAAATCCTACTCATCCCAGTAATAGCCAATTATTGAAAAGGACTACAAATCGTTACTCAAACCCATATGCTTGTCCCAGTAATCTACAAATATTGAAGGAGGGCAAAACTCAACCCTGGAGCATTTACACTTATCCCAGTAAAGACCAAATAAGGGAGAACGTTACTGGAACTCTCATATCCATCATAGTACATACAAAGAATTGGAATTGCCACAGGAGAAGTGAGAGTAATTATTCTAACAGTTATACTTTTTACAAATAAGATCAAGAGAGTGAAACACAGAACAAGAAAGAGAACCAGTGTGCAAACGGCACCAATGAACAGTTGAAGAGCCAAGATCGGAATTAACACATTGGCTAAAAGTAGTCCCTAATGGGGCGTGGCTAAGATGGTGGTGGTGCGGGAGCATCCGTAGTGAGTTCTGTGTACACCCGCTTGGTAACCACACAATTCGCAGGAGACTGGGTGCAGGAATCATGCAGTGAGCTGAGGAACCCACCAGAAGAAGTCTGCCAACTTAGTTGAGGAGTTTGGTGTCCCCCGCACTGGCACGATGGGAGGCATTGTGCTGGAGTGAGAGTTGCACCCCGGGTGTCACTTTTGGCGCTGGAGAGACGAGCGGGGAGGCAGATATTCCAGGCGGCTATGGAGCGCCTGAGGCCAACGGCGGTTCCCACATGGGTACTCTCTCTGGGGGACACACTCCTCAAGCAGCAACCAAGGGTGAAGTGCTTCGGTCCCCGATGTGCAGCATGGGGGGCGGCCATGTTAGGTGTGGGCAACACTTTGTTTGGCTATGAAGGGTGAAGTCAGAATGGAGGTGGCCACCTTTATCTGGGGCAAACACGCTCCCATTTAATAAGACCGTGGCAACGAGATGGGAGATTCGGGCATACAGAGTGATTGATATCCAAGAAGAAAGGAGCATGAATCTGAGCACCGCTGCATGTAGAAAAGCTCGAACTGGAACTTTTTTTCTCGCAAGGTAGGACTGGCTCATTTAGGGGCAGAGTGGTCCCTTTGATGGAAGGGGTGAATTACAACCATCCTTTCAACGCGATACTGGCAATTTGAACAAGGGTGTGTGGGGTTGTACAGGCTGGCCTGATGTAAAGACTGGAGGGGGTATCTGTACTTCTGCCCCATATATGTTAGGGTAAAGGCACAGAACAACTCCAGTAAGGCTCTTAATTTGGTAACGCTGGGCGAGCAGCCAGGCTTAAGCTTTCAGGAGGTGATGTAGACAGGTTCTTAAGTACAGTGTTTCCCCAAAGCCCCCACAAAGGAATGTCCACGCACTATGTTAGGTGATAACACAGCTTCTTTATATAAATTAAGGTTTGCTACCTATACCAACAGTGTACATATAAATAATAACACTTTATACATGGAAATACATTCAAATAATGGTAACTATATACACACTATGTGGTACCACATACTACTTACATTAAGTAATAACTGCACTAACTGCAGATAGTTTTAAATGGCAGGTGAATTCTTAAATAAGGTGTAACCACTATAGAATAGGAAAGAAAGGCAGGTTAGTTATGCTTTTTTTGACGAGACAAGTAATTCTGAGTTAGGATCGCCCCACCTGGGCAACCTGTAATAGAAAAGTTAGGATTAACTTATGTTGTCTTCTATGCCAAGTCCAATATTGTTCAATAACGTTGTGCCTTCTTTCAAAAGGTTCTACCACCCCAAAGTACCTCAGAGCCCACAGGAGAACAGGATCCAAGACGAATCTGGGACACCTGGATGACTCCCGAGGCTAGAAGATGCTCTTCCTCGTCACAGTACCTTTGGTGCCTTGGCAGGCAAAGCGGCAGAGTTTCTTGGCTTTACTTGATGATTGCCTCTGAGGATGGACCCCCTTTGGAAGAAGGAGCCAGTGGGATACTCGGGCCCAAGTGGAATTCTTACACCACCTTAGGTAAACATTTAGGGTGAACTTTCAGGGATACCTTGGGAGGCGTGGCTAAAAGGCCATGTGAGCAGACGTGCTCTTGGAAGAGCTCCTGTCGATACTTAAGCCATCCGGATAAAATGTGCAGATGCAATAGCCCTTTCAAGGAGGGAATATAGGCACGAGCCTATGAATACGTAGTGCATAGATGCTGAAAGTTTGGAGCCTACGCGACTTAAACATCAGTTAGATGCGTGTGAAGTTCCCGAGACGAAGACCCGAATAGAGAAAATGGCGGTCGCCCCAACACAAAGGAACGACGAGTAAAGTGGAAGCGGCGCCCGAGGTGAGATCGGCTGCAGCGTAGGCTGGGCAACAAGACGATACACCCCCGGCGCGACAAGGATGAGCATATTGTGCTCTGGACGGCCGTAATTGCAGCGCCACTAGAAGCCGGAGACCACGTGATGAAGAGGGGCGGCCGGCGCTAGGACCGCATCAGCGGTGTGACAAGAGCGGCCAGACCTCGCGGCCCGAACGAAGTAGCGCCCCAGGCATCCGGGGGCTGAGGGGGGCGAGCAATAGATCTCGGCCCGACGGCGGACCTCTGGGAACCAAGGCCTGCAGTGCCGTGTAGTGGAGCGCTTGCCAACGAGCATTGCTGCTCTGGGGGGTTGTGAAGCCCGGTGGACACAGAGGGCAGCATTCGGGTGTGCCGCACACCGGAACACACGGATGGCCTGATGACTGGCGCTGGAACCGTGTAGGAAGGGGGGGGGGACTGGCAGCTGGACCCTGTGGCCCGAACGGATGAGCGGCCTTGGCATCCCATAGCGGGATGGAGAGCGTGAAGCATTCTGATTGTTAGTTACATGCCCGGGGCTGCGGAGACAGTAGCCTGTTAAGGAACGTTGAACAGTGGCACAGCGGACCCGGCATAGGATCGGTACAGCTAGAAACGAAGCTGGAGGCTATTTGAACAACTGCAAGCTAATAAAACTGTGCCCCGCTGGTGTTTCCCTTGCCTAGACTAGTTAGTTGGGTCCTTAACAAAGGGCTCCTATCACTGCCCTACTCCATGGTGGAACTGAGTATCGTGGCCTGCGGATGGGTACAAACTGCAAGCAGATCCTGAACGAAGAGAGGTGCTGTGGGTACTATAGGCACAGATTGATACTTGGAGACAAATACCCTAAACGGCCATAACTACCTAGCGTGCATGACACGGAGAGTGCGGATATAAAGAGTGAGACACAGGCGGGCTATATACGGAAAGCTGGAGGACCTGTTCAGGCCCGCAGCCTGCCTGGACAAACGGTGCCTGGTTTAGATGGCTCACAGTGTGGGTGGGTGACATATCGGAGTGCAGTCTTACATTCCTACTTGGGAGGACACAACCCATTCCTGCAGCTCACAAGTTGCTCTAAGACTCCCTTTGTGTGTCCTGCCTGGGCCCAGACGATAATAGCTATCTAATTCCGCTGAGGCTGGCTAGTGGCGAGGCTCGCCCACAGGTCTGTGGTACAACGCCATGTCCAGCAAACCTCTGAGAACGAAAAGCAAGCAACCTACATTAGACGAATACGCCAGAACACCACCGGGCCCAGAAGGAGCCAAGAGTAAGGACAAAACCCCGGCTGGAAGCGCAGTCTCCATGGGCACTAATCAGGAGTTCCTGGCTGTGATTGCGCACCTGAAAGTGGCTTGGGAGACCAAATTAGGCCTGGCTAAGACTGAACTGAAAGCAGCATTGGAGCTTAAAGTTGGTGCAGTGCAAGAGGAAGTGAACCTTCTCCGGCAAGATGTCAGGTCGCTGGCGGAACCCACAAAATTTGGAAAAAGAGGTGGGCCCGAACACAGCGGACTGTATAGCTCACAAAGCAGACCTTCACACCCCAGTGCAACGCGTGGGCAACCTAGAAAGTAGGGCGGAAGAGGCGGAGGGACGTGCCAGAAGGAACAACATCTGCATGGTTTGTTTGCCGGAGGGAGCTGAAGGATCCAACCCTACGGAGTTCATTGAATCCATGCTACTGCAAGAGATAACTGGAGGAGTGTTATCCCAGGGGTTCGCGGTGGAAAGAGCGCATAGGGCCCTGACGAGGAGGCCGCTCCCGGGTACCCCCACCCCCTAGGCCGGTGATTGCCAAGATCCTGAACTATCGCGACCGGGAAAGGATCCCTGAACATTTTCAGAAGGGCGGTACAATACAAAGAGGAACTGCAAATATAACCGCATACCCAGATTATACCCTGTTGGTAAAACGTAGCCGTATGAACTTTGGGACTCTGAAGAGAAGATTGCGCGAAGCAGGCCACAAGTACATGTTGCTCTACCCGGCGAAGCTGAAGGTGTTCCACAAAAACAGAACCTTGTTTTTCGAGTCCCTGGAAGAAGCTATGGGGTGGTTTGACACGCAGAGCTGCCCCCAGGAATCGGGCATCCAGACAGGAGAAGGTGATGGAAGAGATAAGTAAGCCATGTATGTCGCACTGAGGGGGTCGCAGCCTAAGACTATGGGGCTTGATTATTGTGCAAGATGTAGCTTATGGGCAGGCATGATCAGGTTATATTTGGATACGATCCGTGAGCACTGAGTTAGTTAACACAATAAGGGAGCCTCGCAGAGCTAGTCCTCATACCCCCACTTAGTGTAGTTTAGTTAGGTCACCGGTAGTCCAGTGACACCCTGCTGGGCTTCTGTCCTCGGCATACCGAGGCAGAACGAAACGCGGGGTCGCCTGAGATCCAGGGATGGAGCTGGGCATTTGTTGAGGTTGGGAATGGTGGGAGGGAGGGATGGGGTGGAGTGTGGGGGTTTTAAGTTGGGAAGCGGGTGGAGGGGGTGTTTGTTTGGAGGGAAAGGGTAACGAGCCAAAATGCGAATCTTAGTAGGCGGGATGAGGGCGGAGATGGAGGGCAGGATATTGTATCCATGGCATCGGGGTGCCTTAGAGTGGTCACATGGAACGTCAGGGGCCTCAACAGCTATTTGAAGCATAATAAGGTGATGATGTACCTGAAAAGGATGAGGATTGATATAGCATTATTGCAGGAGACCCACCTCACCAGGGAGAAATTGGAGGTGGTCAAGAGGAAGTGGAGGCGGAGCTTGGCGGGAGCCACATATTCGGCCTATGCTAGAGGAGTTATCACTTGGGTGGCACCGCAGGTACCATTTCAGCTGCTTCAGGTTACGGGAGACCTGGACCTGGAATGATCGTTATGAGGGGGATGTCGAAAAACCAGGAAGTGTGTATTGTAAACTTATACGCCCCCAACCAAGATACAGCGGCTTACTTTAGGACTCTGTATGGCAAAATTAGCCCCCTATTAGGTGGCGGGATCCTGTGGGGCGGAGACTTTAATTGTGTACTCAATCCTAAGGTTGACAGATCAGATAGTAAGCTGGACAAACCCACCCCAGCTGCAAAGGCG
Organism: Ambystoma mexicanum; assembly: GCF_040938575.1. Taxonomy (NCBI): domain Eukaryota; kingdom Metazoa; phylum Chordata; class Amphibia; order Caudata; family Ambystomatidae; genus Ambystoma; species Ambystoma mexicanum. The sequence goes on from NC_090933.1 coordinate 524,972,979, forward strand.
CTACAGGCCCTCCTGAGAGACCTAGTTGATGTCTGGAGGCAGCTGCATCCAGCAGACAGGCAATACTCGCACTATGCAGCACCACACGACCTGCACACGAGGCTGGACTACATGTTCACCGCTCCAGAGATGGCGGAAGAGATGGGAAGTACGGAATATAAGGCCAGGGTGCTCTCGGACCACTCCCCCCTGGTCCTGGAGTGGCGACACCAACCTCCTAGGGCGCGGATTCCTACTTGGAAGCTCAGAGCCGAGGCTCTGCAGGACCCGGGATTCCAGGAGCATTTAAGGGAGGCGATCACGGAGTACTTCGAGATCAATACTGGCAGTGTTCGTCTATGGGAACCGTGTGGGAGGCATTTAAAGTGGTATTGTGGGGGGTTGCTATATCAAAATCTAGAGGGCTCCAGGGGGGGGCATAGAGCGGGAGCTGCGGGGAATTGAGGAGTTGAAGGACATGATGCGTATGGGAGGCACCTCTAGTGAAGAGGGGGTCAGGATGAGACAGCTACAACAAGCTAGTGGTGAACTCTGGGACAGGTTATGTAAAATAAGCTATAAGAAATATGTAGAGAGACAGCATATAGGGGGAGATAAGCAGGGCAGGTTGCTGGCCTGGCTTTACAAGAGCTAGGCACCACGGCCAGTGATCAGGGAAATTAAAGGGGAGGGAGGCCGGACCCTGAATACCCAGGAGGGTGTGAATGAAGAGTTCCTGGGATACTATAAATGCCTCTATGAGGACCCAGGCAGATTGAGGGACCATGAAATCCAGGAAACGCTGGAGGATATAGGCCTGCCCACCCTAGATGATTTAGAACGGCTGGACCTGGATTCCCCAATTACAATAGAAGACCTTGAGCTAGTGATTCAGCACCTGCCCACCTGTAAGGCTCCTGGGTCAGATGGGCTCCCGAGTGAATTCTACAAAACTTATAAGCAGAAGCTGCTTCCCCCGTTGCTGGCTATGCTTAATGAGGCGTACGAGCATGGCAGGCTGCCAGAGTCCCTACGAGAGGCAGTGATTATTCCGCTTTTAAAGCCAGGTAAGCCTAGCATGGACTGTGGGTCATATAGACCCCTATCAATGCTTAACCAGGACAGCAAAATCCTTACGGCTGTGCTGGCAAATAGGCTTAAGCGAGTCATTGGTAAACTGATACATCCCAATCAAACAGGCTACGTCCCTGGTAGGAACATAACTGTTAACCGTAGGAGATTGCATCATATTATTGATCAAACAAAGGAAGACCCAGGTGAATTGGCGATCATTTCACTGGACGCGGTTAGGGCCTTCGATTCAGTAAAATGGCCCTGGCTGTTAGCGACTTTGGAAGGCTATGAAATGGGGCCGGGTTACCTCAGGTGGGTGAAAATGTTATACAGCTCTCCAATTGCTAGGGTTAAAACGGGTGCCACCATATCAGATAAATGGCAACTTACCAGGGGCACTAGACAGGGCTGCTCTTGGCCGCCCATGTTATATATACTAGCGTTGGAACCATTGGCCGTCTGTCTGAGACAACAATACGAGGAGATAGGGATCCGCACTGCGGGTGGTCCGCATTTTGTTTCGTTATATGCTGACGATATACTATTGTATCTGCGCTTCCCAGAAGAGAACATACAATACATTCTGGAAGTGGTGGAGCAATATGCCGCCCTCTCCGGCATAGCGGTTAACCCCAAGAAATCTAGCATGTTCCCCCTGGGGAGATACAGATTTGTCCTACCCAGGGGCTTGCCAACATTACCAATACCCAGGTGCACCAAGTCGTTCCGATATCTCGGAATTGACATATACCATACGGCAGGAGAAGAACATAAACACAATACGGAAAAGGCAGTAGAAGGCATTAAAAATAGCATGGGATTTTGGTCCGGACTACCCCTGGCCATGATGGGGAGAGCTGCCCTACTTAAGATGGTAGTCTTGCCCAGACTGTTACATTTCTTTGTAAATATCCCGCACGTGATCCCTAGGTGCTTTTTCGCTAGTCTCCACAGTTTGTGCAGGGGCTTTATTTGGCACAACTCCAGGAATAGGGTGGCTCTTTGGAAATTACAGAATTTGTGCGACAGGGGAGGAATAAACCTGCCGAATTTTGAGGTATATTATTTGGCGGGACAGCTGCAGTATGTGGCGAGATGGCTGTCTGAGGAGGAGACGGCTGAAACCAGGCTGTTGTGCAAGGAACCGGCTCCCTTCTTCCTCAGAGGAGTGGTGTGGCTGGCCAAACCAAAGGTTCTAAAGATGGCGAGGCTGTTGGTACTTGGCTGGGAGATGTTGCATAGGGCGTGGCAGATGGTGGGATACCCGTCTCCGTTCTTTATGCAGGTGCCGCTGGCAGCGCTATGCAGAGAGGATCTCCAATTGATACAAGGGGATGTAGGTACTGGGAACCGATGGGCCTGGCCATCCTGGGAGACATATGGGAAGAGGCCGGGGCATTGGAATTCCAGAAACTGATAGAAGACACCAGGGTGAATAAGGGGCAGTATATAACCTACTCTATAATTGTTAAATGAGTGCGAGAAAAGTGGCCGGCGGTGGTGCTTACTGAACAACCGGATGCCACCATGGAGACGATATATGACATTTCAGAGGGTGGGCATGAGATATCCCGTATATATGAGCTGTTGGGATCTGAAGTGGGGAGGGAATTGTCCCAATTCAGACAATTCTTGGAAGAAGAGGTGGGAGAGCCCATGTCGGATGGGCTCTGGGATAGGGCCCAAAGATATCATAAAAAAGTGTCCCGGAACGCAAGGCTCCAGCAGATCCAATTATATGTCACACATAGAGCATATCTCACACCCAATAAGATCGCCAGGTTTAGTGGCCAGACGAATCAGAGATGCCCTAGGTGTGGGGAGGAGGAAGCTGGGTTGTTACATATGTTCTGGGCCTGTCCGGAGGATGGGAAGATTTTGGTCAGAACTGAAGACACGCTTAGCAGAAAAAGGCATTACGCTAGAGGTGGAGTCAGCCTGGGCATGCATGCTGGGGGGTTTCCCTAGGCCACGTAACTTAAGGCACATTAGCCAAATGAAAGACCTGGCATACATCCTGGCCAAACGGAGGATTGCAATGTGCTGCACGGCACCCCATAGGCCAAGGATACAGTTGTGGTGGGCTGACCTCATGAAATGGGCAGAGGCAGAAACGGCTGCTTGGTTTGACGCGGTCTGTAGGGGAGGGGAGGAGGTAGGATCCTAATTGAAAGGAGGCAGCTGGTGGCGACTATGGTGGACCCCCTCCACCCCCCAGTCCGATCACAGCGATGATGATACGGATAATAAAATGACGATAGACCCGCCTGAAGAAGCACAGGCTAATGACATGGACATATTGGCTCAAGTTAAGGGGGTGGGAGGGAGTGGGACTGAAGAATGCAATTTGTAATGTTATGCTGTTAAACTTGAATATGGAGTCCTAATGTTAAAAAAACAAACTTTCAGGGATACCTTAAAAACCTCAGGAAAGGGTGCTTACAAGAGAGTTCCTGCAATTCACTAAACCATCTTGCAGACGTTATTGCCACCAAAAAAGCGGCCTTCACTGTGTGGAGTCTGAAACTGAGCCACCATTAGGAAGCTGAGAACCAAGTTCAAGTCCCAATCAGGGCCCAAAAACACTGAACTGGGCCACCACTGGATCGATAAAAAAAGAACCTTGTTCTGGCATCCTTTTTAAACAAGGAAACGTCTGCCAGATAGCCTGTTACCGTGCCTACTTGTAGGCCTGATTTGGCTAAGGCCAACAGAAACTCCCTCACTGAAGAGGTTGAACACGACTTAAGGTCCACCCCTTTTGCCTTGCGCAAAGTGACAAACTTTAGCCATCTGCACGCATATAGGGACCTAGTGGAAGGTCGACGTGCAGCCAACAACACTTCTATCACTTCCTCGTCAATGTCCCAGTCCCCGTACCTCAGCCTCTCAAGAGTCAAGCATGCAGGTAGAGTGTGGCTGGGTCCGGGTGAAGCACATTGCCTCCCGACTGTGACAGGAGGGCCCACCTCAGAACAAGCCAGAAGCAGGGAATTCAGCCAGTTCCAGAACATCCGGTTACCACATCCTCGCACAGTCTGGAGCGATCAAGATAAGGAGAGCCCTGAATTTCCGCAACCTCCTGAGAATCCAAGGGATCACTGGTAGCGGTGGGAACACATAATAGCGGTCGAAGACCCACTCTACCAGAAATGCATCTCCCAATGCCCCTGTGGGGGAAATTCCTTCGAACTGAACTGCTCGCATTTCGTGTGGTCTTTAATTGCAAACAGGTCCACTGTCGGGGTGCCTAATTGTGTGAAGATTTCTGAAATTACCTCTGGGCATAGCTCCCACCCGTGGGAGACTGAGATCTGCCTGCTCAAAGCATCCACTAACCCAATATCCACCCCCACCAGAGGTGCTGCAGAGGCTGAGATGTTGTTCTCTGGCATCCAGAACCATAGCTGCATAGCCTCCCTGCAACAGGGGCAGTGATCTCACGCCTCCCTACTGGTTGACTTAGTGCATGGTCACTGTGTTGTCCGTAAGAATCAGGACATGCTTCCCCTGCAGAGAAGGTGCAAACGCATCAGTAGTAGTCTGACTTCTGGCAGCTCCATCAGACTGATATGGCAACATTTTTCCCTCTGAAATCAATGGCCGCTGATTTGAAGAGAGCCGCGAGGAGCGCCTCCGGCCACAGCGCCCAGAAAGGTTCTCCTGTGAACAGCTTCGCCCTGTTGCTCCACCAGGCCAGGTTGGTGACTACAGACCTCAAAACCTGATAGACATCCAACATCTCGCCCAAAAATCCTGCCATCTCTGGGTGCTGAGAATCCACTGCAGGGATCTCATCCGGAGTCTCGTCTGCGGCACCAGGAAAATACAAGCTGCTATGAAGACTTACAGGCGCAGAAAAAACGATGCCGGGAGACTGCTGGAATTCTGAAAGAGACTGACCATTCTTGCCAAGTTGGTGACTCTTCAGGAGGAAAATCCTTCCCTTCCCAGGTGTCCAAGACCGCTCCAATGAACTGGAGCCTCTGCACTGGTGGGATCTGCAATTTCTCTAAGTTCAGGGAGAAACCCAAGTCGTGCAGTAGTGAACAAGTGTCCTCGAGCTGCCTCGATACTTGTTCCTGCGATTGAGCCCAGATTAGCCAATCGTCAACGTATGGGAAAACCAAGATGCTGGTTCTCCTGAGATGGGATGCTACTACTGCCATCCGCTTGGGACAAAAGGGAGCACCTTGAACCAATAATGTGTGTCCCCGATGAAAAACCTCAGCAACCTTCCAGTGGCTAGGCATGTGAAAGTAGGCATCCTGAAGGTCCAACACCACCAGCCAGTCGTGTAACTGCAGAGCCTGGGGCATCTCCCTTAATGTCACCATCCTGAATGTGTCCTTCCTCAGGAACTTGTTCAAGCCCTGGAGGTCCAGAATGGGACAGAGCCCTCCCGCCTTCTTGGGAACCAGGAAATATCGTGACCGTCAGCCCAAGCCTTTCTTCCGGCTGTCAAGAGGATGGTGGAAGTCTGTCCGGGGCTCGCTTTACAAACAGCAGGCAGCATCTCCACTCGACCAGCTGAAGGACCCAGGCATCATAAGTGATCTCTTTTCACTTGCCCAAGAACCCAGAGACTCTCCCTCCAACCAGCAAAGTATGGGGGTTGGAAGAGAACAAAGAGGTTTTTATTTTGAAGCGCCATCGACATGGCAGCAGGAGTAGTCTGCCTCGACAGTCCTCTGCCTCTCCCTGGCTGTGGGAATCTATGTTGTACCTGCTTGGCCTGAGGAAGTTGCGCCCTTTTTTGAAAAGTAGAGTACCGCCTGTAGCCCCGGCCCCTCGATGCAAAGGTGAAATTCTGCCATGGGGCTGCTGCTGCCAAGCCAATCCCAGTGATTTTGCTGTAAGCTTCGAGTCCTTGAGTGACTTATCTTTTTTTTTTTTTTTTTTTTAATTTAATGAATTTAGTTGAAATTAATCAACTTTTTTCAATTTAAAACAGCAATTTATCAAAAGGTTTACATATAAAACACAGTGAATTATAAAACATACAATCATAAAACCCCACAAATCACCCCAAATGTCACACCATCACTTCCAACATTTGGGTTTGGCATTATTAAGCGATTGATACGCAATGAACAGGTATGACAATCATTGTTCCATATAGCAGCTATTGTTAAGAATCGGGCTATTTTAGTAGATTTAAAGCTCGCAGAAAGTTAATTGTGGCCAGTCTTATGCTAATGCAGGTGGTAGTAGAAATCGCAAACCATCTAAGCTCATGTCTCATCTGGCTAAAGTAAGGCAAATGTTTACTAAAGTGACTATGTCTTAAGTTCATAAGTTCCGGACAGTCCACAATAACATGCTCCAAAGTTTCAAAAGTTGTTGCGTTGTTGCAAAAACGACATCCTGAAGATTCCCGCAGGATTTCTTTTCTACGGGCTTGAATTTCACGGGTGGGACATAAATTAAAACGCATGCGTAACAAAGAATTCCTAACAGCAGGAGAAGGAGATTTGCATAAATAGAAGGACATGTCTCTATAACACTTTGCTGAGAAAACAGCTGGATCAAAATCTTTATACTTCAAGCACAAATCTCTAGTTTCAATCCAATCCAATCCATCATGTAGAGTTTTTTCTTAGCTCTATCAGGATCGGTGACAAGAGTTTCAATGGAAATGTCTGCATTTAGTAGTATAGTAAGAATGTTTTTAGACCATGTTTTCGGAAACAGATGAGAGAAAGACATCAGATAGCTGGCAACTGTGGCTAAAGTTGATTTATCAAGAGCAGATAATAGACATTTTCTAAACAAGCTGCATAAGCGCCAGTTATACATTGCCAAAAGAGAGGTCAAACCTACTTCATATCGAATGATCGGTCCTGGAATGCATTGTGGCAGATTTAGAATAGCACGCCAAAATTTTGCTTCCGTTGTGACTTATCAGCTTTGGGGCCAAATAAATGTTCTCTACCGAAGGCAAAAAATAGCAGATTCGATTGGATGTTTGGGGAAACCCCCAAGCACCTCCAGTAAGGATGATCTGCACAGGACCGTGGGCATGGCCCATAAAGGTTGCGGAGTCCAATCCCGCTTGGAGCGCATGACAGGGCATCTCCTTACCATCAGCTATGTTTAGGAAACCACTCGTGATCTTCCCCCACCCCCTGGGAGATGTTCAGAAGCCTTGGAAATGGTGCTCCATATGACATGCGAGAATTTCGCAAAAGCACAAAAGGCATTAATGGATTTAAGCACCATGTTCCCTGATGCAAACACTATTTGACCAAAACGTCAATTTGTTTCGACTCTCTATCCGTGGGTAGGTTCGACAGAGGGCCTAGAAGTAACCATTGTGGCCTGCACCACTAGTCCCTCCTGGCTCGGCTAGGCCTTAAAGAATAGAAGATCACCTCTCGCTGGCTTCTATTTCTTCATCAGCTCTGTGTCGACTGCCAGCATCACGACAGGGTCCGCTCTGGCGGCATTGAACGCTAAAGCCTGTTCAGTCTGCGGTCCCCAGTCAAGGATATTGGCACGGTCATACTGTGACACCAGCTTCAATGAGCACCAAGACTTAGAGCTACGACGGCTTTCCCAACCGCCTTGCAGTATTGATGCATACAGGTTTGATTGCTGGAACTCAATGTCCAATGACATGTCCAGGGCACTCGCGTCATGGTGGCCCTCTGCCAGTTACAGTAACCCTGCTTGGACCACAACAAAATCAGGCAAAGGATCCAAGACTACATCTCCCCCCATATGTTCAAACCAGAAAGATATCGGGTCACCCTCGTCGAGAATGGACTGCACTGAGTCAAAGAGAACTGGATCTCGAATCCGGCATGAAGGTTCAAACTTGTGGAGCTTAGGTCGGTCGATGGACTTCTTGGCCAGAGAGGGCTGCCGATAGTATCGGTGCAGGAGTAAGCTTCTCCTTTGGGGTCTCGCTCAAGGACGAAGCCATTCCTGCCAAGGCCTTCTCAAAGACCATCATTTGCCTTTTGAAGTCCCACTCCTCCATAGACGCATCCTTCGCATGGTATGCCTTACCCTTGGCGTCTGATGAATCGGAATTGCATCTGTGTTTCTTTTTATGTGACAATGATGAGGAAGAGTGGTGAGGCTCGCTACGCGAATGCAAGTGCTTCTAAAACTTCTTCCGAAGCCTTCTCACTCAGTTTATCGGGTGTCGGCTCCTCTGTATCGTGCTCTGAGGATTTAGAAACTGACTTTGCAATTTCAATGGTGGTCTTCCGAGTGCCAGTTTCACTAAGCGTTCCTTCACCTCCTTAGGGTTCATAACTAAACAAGAACCACGTTGCTCTGTATTGTGTCCAACACAGACACCACACAAATATAGTGTGTGGATTCATGAGGGACATTTTGGGGTGGCAGTCCTCGCAGCCTTTGAAACAAGATGGTTTAGGTCCAGACATACTGGCATAGTACAAATAGATTTGATTCTCAAACACGTTTCAAGTAGCATTCTGAGGGCGTGGAAAAGAAGAACTGAGGTAAAGGAGCGTATAAATTCCTTTAATACAGCGATCAACGTCACATGCGTTATCGAGGCATGCCGCGGCCGAATATGAAGGAGTCGAAGACTATGTCGAGCCGCACTACCCCCCCTGTCAAAAAATGTTTTGAGTAGCTGACACTGGATGTATATCTATCAAGATGTGGAATCCTCCTTTATTGGCGAGAGGGCGCTGACTTTGCCAGTACAGTCGCCTATTATAGAGGAGCAGTGAGTTAAACTGTCAACGGGAAGCAGTTTCCTGTTGACAGTTTATGTTCCTCAGCGGGCATGCCCAGTGGACCATGCAAGGCTGGGGGAGTTTTGCTTCCCCAGCATTGTACAGCCTATTAGGGATGCAGGTTGGGGAGCTGTACGACTTTTACAATGCATCTGTGATAAAGCAAGCATGATAAGTGTTATGTGACTAAACTGGTATTTGGAGGTAGCCAATCGAGCAATTTCTTACTTTGACATGACATTTTTTTACTGGGCATTTCAAGGGTGTAGATGAAGGAGATTGGCACAGAGGAGTAATTGTTTTGATCATAAACTTTGATTTACCGTATTGAAAACCTAACTCTCCCTACCTCTAAGAGGGGGTGCCCCTGCTTCTAACTAAAAACTAAAGGAATTCCATCAAATCAAAAGTTCCAGGGTCCTGTGTCAAAAACCTTACTCTATCCCTTACACAAAAACAAAGGAAGACTAACTCTAAAAGAAAGTTCCTTTACCAGGAGAATGGCTCACTTCTCCTGGTATATGATTTCAGTTCCAATACTTGTTCCTTGAAACAAGGGCCATGGGGAGCCTGGTATCTTGAAAGGGTTTTCTGTACAAAAGGTCAAAACATAACTTTACCACTCTTTATATGTTTTGGTAAGATCCCAAACCTTTCCATGGGGGTGTGAGGAACCAAGAATGAGACGCAGAGCCAGAGGACTGATGATTGCAACAAACTTTTTATTCAAATAATAGAGTTGTTTGAAAATGCTTCACTGTCCCTAATCTAGGAGGTATTTCCCTAACTTAACCAAAAACTAAGGGCCTGTCCTGTGTGAAGATGTCCAAAGCAAAAATATCCTGTGTCCAAAATCCTATCCTAATTCTCTCATTCTAAAAGTAACTCTAAGGTGTTAAGGCTATTGTCTTCGTCTTGAAACGTGTACAAATGTTCAAGTTCAACCGAAAGGTATAAATCCAACAAAGGTTCCAAATGGATAATGTTCTCATTTCTAGGGAATAGCTCCCTTTCCCAGGTTTCTCTCCAGCAAAACAAAAGTTCAAAAGAATAACCATGTTTTTTTGTAGCCCAAAAGGATAATGCCCGTCTCTTGGTGTTGCAACTCACTCCAGGGGAAGTACTCTTACCCAGGTCTTTTCCACGTTCACAAATCCTCAGGGCATGAATCTTCCTTTGGCTTCTCTTTATAAAAATACCACAAATGCTGTTCAAAATCCTAAAGGGCATTAATCTTCCTTCGGATGCTCTGACTCACAAAACACCTGGTATACTCTCGTACCAGGTTCTCTCATATAGTTTGATACAATTTGGGGGTGGGCTCCAGACTCCCAAAGCACCTGGTATACTCTCCTGCCAGGTATTAATTGTACTGTTCACATTCGCAGTCGTCTTGGTGTACTCTCCTCCCCAGGCAACCTCTCAATTCTTTGAGAATTATTTTTACCATACGCGATTATGGGTGCGGGACCCAGACTCACACAACACTTTGTTTCCCCAAATTCACTTTTGTCCACTTGGTTTTCACAATGTCCCAGCTCCCTTGTTCATTACCTCGGAACTGAGCCCTCCCTTTTGGTGTTTCTCTGTGGTCGATGCTGCAAAGCACCCCAGTATCCTCTTTTTGCTTTCTCTGGCTCACCGGTATTATTAGATGGCTTTGGCTTCCACCGAGTGTGCCCCCCTCTGCATCAATCCAGTAAATGTCAGCGGCTCCAACACTCGCTGGTCCTCTCCCGACTCTGGCGTACGCGGTGGAGCTTCCCCTGCTCTGTGTCTCGCATCAGCGGTCTGCTTGACCTCGTGCCACTTCTTTGCTCGCATGTCCAGCTGACAGCTCGGGTCCCCTGGCAATCACTAGCCAGTCGAATCGCTCTCCATTTCTGCACAGTTTCAACTTTGAACTCCAGAGGAAGTGAAGGGAGCTGTTTGCAACCAATCTGATTCCTCCAACAGCTAGACCATTCACTTCGGTCTAGCTGAGTAATCTTCATTCTGGTTGCTCTCTTCCTTGTGCCAGTCTGTGTTACTAATAACACTGCCAGGCGTTTAAAAGTTCTATGACTAAGTGTTTGGGAATATCAAGGATTACTGCCACAATATGCCGTGAGGGCCTAAGGTACTCAAGGGGTGTTCCCAAAAGGAGATGGGGGATACAATGTCTCACCCAATGATGCTTCTTCACCGCCTGAGTGTCACCTCCCCCCATGTAGTGCTCCCTCAAATAGCAACGCCCAGAGTCAGGATCAGGCAGCAGCTGCCATCCCCTGGCCACATGCGGAGAGGCTACCTCTAGGAAAGGAGTGATGACACAATCAGGTTCATCAATGAGGCTTGTGACTTCGGTTCTGTCACTGTTCTGTAGGAACTCCTTGTGGATCCTTGTTTCCCTTTGAACAAGATCTCTGACCCTTCTCTTATGTTCAGTAGTTTTTCTGGTACTGTACTATAGGTTCTTTTTCGTCACTCTTGTTCGAGTCCCAGAGCTTTCTCTCGTGATCAGCGGTTGGCCTGTTACCATTGTGCCGAGAAAGATTACCTCTGATGCTCTCTTTCTCACTGTTGGGGTCCCAGACCCTTCTCTGGTGCCCAGTGGTGGTCTCGTTACCACTGCGCCTAGGAAGACTTCCTCTGATGCTCTCTTTCTCACTGTTGGAGCCCCAGCCCCTTCTCTGGTATAGCCTAGTAGCTGGCTCCATACTAGAGGGCTTAAGGAGAGTCTCTGGCATCAGTCTCTCTTCTGCCCCCTGGCCACCTCCGAGTCTCCCATACCTCCAGTTACCTTGTTTGGGAACCTGGGACTGCAGGTCTCTTTGTTGGCTTTGCTAGTTCGTGGCATTCGCTGCCTTAGCTGAGACCTCGCTGGTCTCTCACGGCTCTGCTCTCCTTCCTGGTCTCTGATCCGGGTTCGCGCAGGCACAACGCTCAGACTCCCACAGCACCTCCCCGCCATCCTCCTTTCTCCAGGCAGCGCTTTAGTCGCCCGTGCTGGTCTGACTCTGCACCTGCTGCTTTTCTCGACTGGACTGGATACTGCCGTGCTTGATACGGCTGAGCTTTCCTCATTTGACAGTCCATTGTCTATTTTAATACACTGTAGCAAGTTGATCCCTGGCAGAATAAAGTAGTCCATGTTCCTTTTGACACCATAATCTTACCATCTCCTCAGGGCCACCTCGTACCAGTACTTGAACATTTAGTACTCTTCATGTTTCACCTGGAGGTTCTCTAGAACATTAAAGCAGTTTTCATTTGAATTTCAAAAATTGAAGTCACTTTAGTGCCCTATAGTCAATAGGCAGCGTCTCCCTTAGCTCCACTCCTCGAGGCCATCTTCAGATTAGCATAGCGCACGTGAAAGTGGCAGGATGAGCCTCATATGGGGTAGATGGGAGGGTTGCATGTGGATCTATGAAAAATACCAATGCTAGAGAACAGAAGATACAGGTAAGTAACTTATTCCTTCTACAGAATTGGATCTTTCATAGATTCACACGCTGTTGTAATCAATTACAAAGCAGTATACAATTACATATACAATGCAAAATGGGTGGAGGAAACAGTCGCACCTTCAGGAAAAGCTCACCTTTTGTGAACAGATGGTGAAGAACTGATCGTCTGACCTTGGACTCCACTGTGGAATCCTGATCGAACTGAAGAGTGGACAGACCTCCATGTAGCTGCCATGCAGACATCCAACAGCGGTACACCAGAGAGAAAGGCAATGGTGGGAGAAACAGCCCTCGCACCCTATACTGACCTGGGAGCGGCCCATCAGTCTTACGGTGACAGAAAGAGAGGCAAGCAGACAGCTATCGGGAGATGGAGGACTTTGACAACCCTCAGCCCACAGCCGTGGGCTCAAACCGCATGAACAACCAAGCTGATTTGTGGAATCATTTGGCACGGGCAACATAATACTTAAAAGCCTGCATCACATCTAAGGAATGTAGCAAGTGTTCTCCCGGCGTAGGAAAGTCAAAGAAGACAGGCAGGACCAACTGGTCTTTAAGATGGAAAGATGAAGGAACCTTGGTCATGAAGGGTGCATTAATTCATAGAAGAGCCTTGGAATTGTGGAACACATGGTAGGGCGGCTTTCAGGAAAAAGCTTAGAACTCCCTCACTCCTCTGGCAGAGGTGATGGCAACCAAGAAGGTAGTCTTCCATGATAGAAATGTGATGATTGCCTTGTGCAATGATTCCAAGGGAGGTCTCATTAACCTGGAAAGAACAATGGTCAACTGCCAAGCAGTGTTATGAATGAACACAATACTTTACTGTTTAACAATCAAAAGTGTCCCGTGTAAAGAAAACATAGAAACAAAGTTCTCTCACCTTGGGATTTGGAGCAAGAATAGCAGCTGCGTATGTAGAAAACAAGGGTACCCAGATGGAGATGATCTAGCTTCAGATGACAATTAGAATTCCCCCCGAGAAACACCCAAAGACCCGGCACAAAGGCCAGGGCAAAGGGCGGTTCCCAGAGAAACCCTCTTGGGGAATAAAACCCTGTGGAGCTGATAGTGAGCGTAGACGCCTGAAAACATCACGTAGAAGTAGATTACGCTATCCCGGGAGTGTGGTGATGAATAGGCGTGTCTTTAAAGGACAGGATCCAGAACAATTAGATTGGCTAAAGGGAAATAGCGAAACAAGTGATTAGAAATGGTTCTGCCTAGTGCTGGAAAAGACACTTCTAGAAGCGGAACCCTTACCAAGGGATCTGATGCTAACAAGATTTAGAAATGAGAGTAACCGACGATCCAGTATGATCTGAAAGACTGGATACACTGGAGGGTGTAGAACAAAGGAAAATGATGAACAAACACTAAAGAGTAATTGGAAGCAACCTACACACAAGAGGGGAGTAGAGAACAATAGTTACCCAGAATAAACAGAGACCCCTTCTAGCTTGATGAATGACTGAGGTTCAGAAGGGATGAGAGCACAGGGTGTTGTATCTGGATGACGAAAATCGAAGAGCAAACTATAAACCCACAAGACAAGAAACCAAAATTCTTATAAATGCTTCAGGAGAAAAGGATGCCTACCAAAGGAAACCCTAGTAACCCACACCGGTCGAAGGCGGATGCCGGAAACAAATTCTCCCAAGGCGAGTTGCTTGGGCGGCTCTGATAGAACCCGAGAACGGCAAGGCAACGAGGCGTCCTAAAGTAAACACATATAAACAACAAAAATGATCAATTAGTTTCAATGGTAAAGTGGCAATAGGAAAATATGCCCAAAGGTAACCTGGGTAGAAAGAGGAAAGGATTCCCTGACAAGGACTCACGTAGCGTTCGCAAGCTCCTTGGAGAGTAGCAACGCGTCCTTGTCCGGGATAAGCAGGCAGATAAGCTGTCGGTGCGTCGACCCGGAAACGTTGCAAGGCATTCTGGGGCGCGGCGACTAGACTGCTGCACACACTGCAGTGGTCTGCAGGAGCCGCCATGTTGTGGTCAGGCATCGCGTTATGATTAACGCAGATAGTCGTGACAAGCAGGAGCCGGTGCCCACGCTAGTTGGAAGGCACGGAAGAGTGCTTGAAGGAATTCTTTAATAAGTCTGTGAGACCATAACAAAGTTGTGTCAGAGGTGCCATTACACCTTGAGATCGCAGCCAGTTGGACTAATACAGGAATTTACAAGGCTACCACGGGTCGATGACAATAGGTAAGGCAGAATGTCACAAGCCTGGAAGTCGAAAGGATCGACATTACTGATGACCTACTAAGTCATTAACCGCTTCCACTTGCTGTTATAACAAGAGATTGTAGAAGGCGCAAGCCTTAAAAACAACGTCTCTGCAGTCTTGAGGTATGGAGATATGTCAGAATTCTAGGAAAGGAGGAGCTAAGCCGTCAAACTGATGTAGGCAGGATAGTGGTGCAAGACCGCTCTCTTGTCCTTGGAGAGGAGGTAGAAGGCTGGGGTAAGTCTGATGGGAGATCCCAAAGACAGATTGAGGCACTCTGAAAGCCAGAACTGCCTCTGCCAGGCCAGTGCCACTAAAATCAGTTTGCATTGAAGTTGTCTGTCTGAAGGTGTGGAGGACCATCGGGATGAGCGGAAACGGTGGGAACGCATAAAGAAACTAGTCAGTCCACAGGAATGTGAAGGCATCTCACAGGCTACCGGTTCGGGGGAACCACCTGGCCAAAGCACAGCATTTTGTGTTTTCTTGGTGGCAATAAGATCTATCTCTGGAACTTCCCACGTGTGGAAAATGTAGAGAACCTGATCGTGGAGGAATTCCCATTCGTGGCAGGAGCACAGCTGTTACCTACTGAAGAAGTCAGCCACCGAACGGAGTATGCCATTCAGATAGAAGAGGGCCAGGAACATCCCATGTGTCGGGGTCAATTCCTAGAGTCACTGTGCTTCGGCTGCGAGAACGGGTGAATGGGTGCCACCTGGTTTTTGTATATCAAACATGGTGGCCATGTTGTGGGTGAATAACCAAACTACTGTCGCTTGGAGATGCAGGTGAAAGGGCTTCAGCGCCCAGAACACAGCTCAAAGTTCCAGGATGATGTTTAACACACACAGCTACCAGGCCTTTGGCGTGGTAGTGGTTGGTGTGGGATCCCCAGCCCTCCAAAGATGCATTGGTCATGACAGTGTCCTGATGGATCAGCGGTTGAAAAGGCGCTCCCTGGAAGAGGTTGGCGAGCACTGATGACCAGTGCAGGGAGCCATTGCGGGAGCATGTAAGGAGCAGTTTGTCGCCCCAGTCACTGGAGACATGCTTCACAATGTCATCTGGGAACTCCTGAATAGGTCCAACCCGAAGCCAGTAATGCTGAATTAGCAGGATGCAGGAGGACATCATCCTGAGTTGGGGCTTCAGGTTGTAGACCGATGGAAACTGCTTCAGTGAGAGCTCTGCTGCTCGGAAACATTTTGCCAGGGGGTGTAGTGGACCTCGACTCGCCTGTCGATCATCGATCCGTCTTGCTCGGATCTTGATCATCGGCGCCTGAAGGGACGTCAGGCGTAATATATATATATATATATATATATATATATATATATATATATATATATATATATATATATATATATATAGCATGTCACTACGTCCCATGCTTCAGTTCCTCCCTTTTTTCCCCCGCGCATGAACGCTGCAGAAGGAAAATCCACAGGAGGAGGCTAATCAGCCAGTAAAAAACGTAACAAGGATACAATGATTTCCTTTTATTTTTTTTAAATGAGACCGAAGCATCATCTAAGAGCCATCACCAGATGTCTTCTCGTTGTGACAGAATAAACAAGCCATAGAACCTTCTCAGTGGGGATGGAGGGGAAACATCCAAAAAGCCTGTAAATAAAAGCCTGAATGGCGGAAAAGTTCGACCCAATCCCCCATTCGGTGCTAAGGGCTGCGGGGGTCCCCTGCACCCTTGTTCACTATAATGTGTCCCCTGCAGCCAATCCCAAAAAAGTTGTAAACATTTTTTTAAAAGGGAAAGGTCCCTGTGGCCCGGTTCCCGATCACAGAAGTGAAAGGGAACAGGTTTTGCAGGACACAGCGAGTCGGCAGCACACAGTGAAGTGTGCTGCCGCAAGGTAAGTAGGGGGGCAAGGGTGTGGGTGGGGGCAGGGGCCAAGCTGGAAATGTTCAGGGGAGAAAAGACTGAAGGTTATGTTTGGAAAAATAATCT
This sequence comes from Ambystoma mexicanum, assembly GCF_040938575.1. Lineage (NCBI taxonomy): Eukaryota > Metazoa > Chordata > Amphibia > Caudata > Ambystomatidae > Ambystoma > Ambystoma mexicanum. The sequence continues at coordinate 524,989,420 of NC_090933.1, forward strand.
TCTGTCTTTTCTCCCTCAAACATTTCCGTCACAGGATTCCAACCCCGATCCGACGGATGGGAGGGTTGATGAGGAATCCGCAGGAGAAGAATCCATAGAAAGATTATGGCGAGTAATTTCTCCTTCAATTAATTGCTTTTCTCCAGCAGATTCCTCATCGTGAAACACTCCCCAAGCAGAAGCAGTTAGACTAACAGAGGAGAGCAAAAATTTTAAACAAGCAGATTCTGTAGTACCACCCTACCAAACCGGGCATCGCTCCCTGTGCAACATCCAAGGCATAGTGCTTGGTGGATGTATGTAAGGATGACCAAGTGGCTGCCCGGCAAATGTCCCTAACAGGGACCCCTCTTTGGAGGGCGGTAGAGGCTAAAACCCCTCTGGGTCTGCTGAATGGTAACACGTGGCTATGCACAAAATAATCCAACGTGCCAGGGTTTGTTTAGTTATGGCAAGACCATTTCGAGAAAAAGAATGGGCCACAAACAACTGGTCCAACTTCCGAAACTCAGAAGTGCAAGCAACATAGAAGCTTAAAGCTCTCTTGCGATCAAGACTGCGGAACCGCTCTTCCTCTTTCGAGGGATGTGAAGGAGGGTAAAAGAAAGACAAATCAATAGACTGGGACAGGTGAAACTCTGAATCCACCTTAGGAAGCAACCCGGGCCTGACCTTGAGAGAGACTGTCACAAAATAACTTTAGAAAGGGAGATTTGCAGCACAAAGCTTGCAGCTCGCTAACCCTCCTGGCAGATGTGATCGCTACCAAGAAGGCCGTCATGGTCGCTCAAAACCTCTGTAACCTCCTGAGAACACAAGGGATGACGGGAATCAGGGCAAAGGCGTAGTGGAGAGGGAAGGTCCAATCCACCAGAAACACGTCCCACAGTGCGCAGTTCGCTGGAAATTTCCTCGAGCAAAACTGTTTGCACTTCCTGTTGGACTCTGTGGCGAACAGATCCATTGCTGGGGTACCCCAGAGAGTGTAGACCTCCTCTTGGTCTTCCTGGCACACTTCCCACTCGTGTGAGACCGTGCTCTGCCTGCTCAGAGCATCTGCCAAGGTGTTCTCCGTCCCTGCCAGATGAACTGCAGAGACTGAGATTTAGTTCTCTTGTAACCAGAACCACAGCTGTATCGCTTCAGCGCAGAGGGGGCGGGAGCGCACAAAACCCTGCTTGTTGGGGTAGTGCATGGCCACTGGGTTGTCAGTCCGAATGATGATATGCTGCCCTCAAGAGACAGAGCAAAGACTCAGGGCTAACCTGATGGCTTGCAACTCCAGCCAGCTAGAGACCAGAGGCTGCACACCTGCAAATCCTCACAGTGGGTGCCCCAACCCTTCAGCGATGCATCCGTGACCACTCCGCCCTGAGGCCAAGGAGGCCAGAAGGGTTTCTCCACCAAGGGATTGCTGCACGTGTTCCACCAGCCAAGTTTGCGGACTAAATGGCTGGATACAGAGTTGATCAGTGAGCGCTCCCAGCTACTGAAAAGCCTTCCCGGCCCTAGTGTCTAGAACTGCTCCAATGAACTGGAGTCACTTTACTGGTGTCAAATGAGACTTCTTTATGTTGAGGGAGAAGCCTAGCCTGTGCAGTTAAACAAGTGTCTTCCAGATGAGACAAAACCTGCCACGTTGACTTCCCTCGAATCAGCCAGTCGTCCTGGTACGGGAATACATGCATGCCGGATCTCCTGAGGTCAGCCGCGACTACCGTCATGAGCTTGGTGAAGACCTTCGGAGCAGAGGTCAACCCAAAGGGCAGCACCTTTAACTGATAGTGCTTGTCCCCTATGAGGAACCTTAGGAACTGCCTGTGCTTTTGGTTTACTGGCACGTGGAAAAAAGCGTCCTGCAGGTCTATCGACACAGTCAGTCATGAAATTCGAGAGAGCAGAGAATTTCTATCAACGTCGCCATCCTGAATTTGCCTTACCTCAGGAACTTGTTTAGAGCTCTGCGGTCCAGAATGGAACAGAGACCTCCTGACTACTTGGGTACCAGGAATATCAGACGATCCTCTCTGTTCTGGAGGTACCTCTTCCACTGCACCCTTCGACAACAGGGCTCTCCATTCTTCCTGGAGCTCCTGTCCCGGTTGGATTGGGGAATGTGGGGTTCTGTCTGGTGGTCTTTTGAGAAAAGGCGAACAATAACCCCACCGAACCAACTGCAGGGCCCAGGAGTCAGAGGTTATTTCCTGCCACTCGGGCCAATGTCCTGCCAACCATCCACCAACCGGTGCATCCTGGGATGGGAAATCAAAGCAGCTTAGTGAGCACGGGCGCCCCTGCTGCTTTTGCTGCTTGTTTGCCTCTAGAGGCCCCTCTGCCCCTTCCGGGATGCGAGAAACACCTCTAGGTCCTGCTTGGCTTGAGGGAGCTGCGCCTTCTTGCCGTAGGGTAATGCCTAGAGGCCCTGCCTCTGGAGGCAAAGCTGAAGGCAAGCTTGGCCAGCTGCTCTGCTAGGCCTAGTGATTTAGCAGCCAACTTGGGTTCTTTGAACTGTTCCAAGGATTTTTTAGGTTCCCGACTGAAAAGCATCTCTCCCTCAAAGGGCATGTCCAGCAACTTGTTCTGAACATTCAGGGAGAAGCCAGAAGTTTTCAGGTAGGTCTGCTGCCTCATTACCACTGCTGAACCCATTGAGCAGCCAATACAGTCTGCTATGTCCAGGCCAGTTTGCAAAGACTGCTTGGCTACCTCCTTCCCATCCTCCACCATCTGTAAACATCTGTCCTGCATGGCACCTTCAGGGACTTAGTTAGCAGCATGTTCCACATCTTTCCATAAGCCGAAGGAGTATTTTGTGAATCCACAGGCTATGTTTATGGCAAACACCTTTCTGGCCAATGCATCTGTTTTCTTTCCCTCTATGTCCGTAGGGAGATTGAAAGTGGATGCCATTGGGTCTGTTGGAAATAATGGCAGCCTGCATACCAACCCCTCCAGGGAAGGGTGTGTGATGATGAAAGAAGGGTCTCCTCTTGCCAGCCTAGACACCCCTGTAAAATTGGCATTTGGGGGGGGAATATTACAAGTGGTCTGCCATAAGGAGGATAAAGGGTCCGCAATGGCTGGGTTAAAAGGCATGTTATGCTCAACTGTGGAACGCTCGTCCAGGATATCATGGAGCTCATACCCTGGGAGAGATGTGGTAGACGCCTTCAACCCTGTCAACCAGAGCCCTGAACTTGACCTTAACATGGGGATAGGGCTGGTTTTGTTGCAATTCCAGGTCTGGAGAAGTATCCAGGCCACTAGCGTCCTGTAAACCTTGTGTCAGGGCCAATTAATCGGCCTGGTCGTCAAAAAGAATGACATTGCCAGCTCCTGTGTAAACAGGGTCGACCTGATCATCAAGGTCATCAAAGCCAAAGATGGACTGCATTGAGTCAAAGAACCCTGATCTCGATAACGGCACAAATGAACCATCGCCGTCTGTTGGGGCCGAGGGCTTGACAGCCGACGGAACAGGCTTCGAGGCCAAAGAAGCTTTCGATGACTATGGTTCTTTCGGCGCCGAGGAATGCTCAGACACCCTATGAACGCTGTGCGCCTCGGCCATCCGCTGATTTGTGCCTAGTAGGTATGATGCCCGAAAATGTTTTCGACCACAAAGTGGTTGGCATGGGGCCGGGAGCACCGGGCGCCGCTTTTTCCGCCAAAGTTTAATGCTGGGGAGCCAGGGCTGCACCTACAGCAGCTTGCTGTTTAAACATTTAGAACAGACATTTTAAAACTTTCCGACTCTTCCCAAGTGGTCGCCCCTGCCGACGGCTTACCTCGTTCTGACGTCAAGCTGGCCTCACGTTGATGACGGTGGTGCGGTTTCTTCTTCCACAAGGAAGACGAGGGATGGCTCCTGGAATGGGACAGTTTCTTGGTCTTCTTGCAATATCCTTCCTTCCCCTTGCCTGGGGTAGGCTGCTCCATCTCGGCCTCCGAAGACCGGACGAAAGACCGCGCCAGAGACATGGCGCATTGTCCGCCCAAAGCCAGTTTCCTGGCCCTCTCACATAGGGTTTTCGGCTGCATCATTGCACACGACGCGCAGTGTGCCATGTCGTGACTAACACCCAGACACCACAGACAGATGTTGTGGGGGTCGGTCACAGACATTTTGGCCTCGCAATGGCTGCATCGCTTGAAGCCAGAAACCCGGTGAGACGACATAGAGCCAAGCATTTTGTAGAAAAACATCCAAATTCTACAAAAAAACGTTGAGTAAACTTGAGTTGTGTTCCTGATGCAGTGTGCAAGCACACGGAAAAAAGGAACTGAAGCATGGGGCGTAGTGACGCAATATATATACGATGCCTGACATTTCCAGAGCAGACGATCGAGAGCCAAGCAAGATGGATCGACGGTTGACAGCCGAGTCGAGGTCCACTACGCCCCCTGGCGAAAAGATTCCGAGCAGCAGAGCTGGATTATGCACATCTATCAAGATGAGGAATCTGTGGGAGGAAAGCAATCCATTGAAAGATGTTTCTCCACCTTTGTGGAGGGAGGAACACTGGGCGGTTGCTCAGGAATTCTAGTGTGTGGCTGTGTACAGCGAGCACTCATTTGTCTGTGGGGATGTCATGCCACTGATTAAGGAAACATACATGCCCTCCCAGCGGGGTGTGGAAATGGAGGTGCAGACCTGCACCCGGAATCAGGCCTGTTTACAGGGTTGGCGCCTCTCACCTGGGATGAACCCCGGCTTCGTTGGTTGCCCCTGTAAAACTGAGATTTTCCACAGAAATTAACTGCAGAGGCTTAAGTACTGGATCGAAATGATTGTGATCGATAGGTTGGCCTGTAGTCTCGGGACATCAAAAGAGGGCGAGTACCGCATCCCTCCTAACGGAGTCATATTCCCTTGGTGGCCTTCTCCTCCCAAGTAATCCACCCGGCTAATACCACCCCCAGGGTTACAAGAAGGTAGCAGCTGCCTTTCCCTGGCCACAAGGGAGGAGACTTTAGGCTGCGATTCTGTGATGGCTCCGCAGGATTCATCACACCAGACTCAGTGACCCTGGGGCTCTCATAGTTTTTCACTATTCGACATTCCAAATACAATACTTTATTGTTCATGAGTTCAAGTCCCATGCCTATTCCTTGCACCAAAGCCCTGCAGCAGAGTCAGCAGTTCATCGTCTCACGCACCTTCAGCTCTAGTGACTGATTTCATGTAAACCTACAAGCAACTCTAATAGAAACAGTCTCATAATGCTGTTCATTAGCTGCAATGCATTTCAATGTTCAACATCAATGCTAAAAGAGTTACAAACCCAAGGAGGAAAAGAACAAACATGAAGCAGTGGAAAACGCATGCCAATGAAGGAAAGAAAACGCAAAACCACAGAATGCAATTGCGTTTCCACAATCTGCAGTCCACACTCACTGAAGCACACAGAGGCCAAGACCATATATGGCCACATTTTTGTCTCATTCACTTTCTCAAAGTAACAATGTCTGGATGCTGGCCCCGTAATGGAGACACATGGGTCCCAAAAATACTAGTAATCATTGCCAGCCCTGCAAAGAGGCATGCACAAAATAACTAGGGCACCTTATGCACCATAACATCAATGGGGTCTTCGGATCCTTCAGAGGCACAGCCACTATGTGCCCTTGATAAGGTCCCTTATTAGGACTTAAGTAAAAAAAAGGCTGGCAAACTGTTCCGGAAAAGCAAAAAAGGGCCTTGTTGCATTGCAGCAGGATGAGAACAATGGTACCTGGTGATTCTTTTTAACTGGAGGGGCGTAAATGTTTCCCACAATTATGCTTGAGTACTAAGCATAGCGAGGGAACCAGAACCAACCAATGAGCAAAGGGATCCGCAGGAGGAAGGGGGTTTGTTGTGCCCTCACCCAAGAACATTTTTCAAAATACAGGATATAATTGTGCATTTTTTTTCTCCAAGTTGTCTTTTATCGAAATCTCAATGAACATGCCATTATAATAGTGACATAATATTACGAGACGAATTACAGACACATCGAAATTCCTTTTGACATTTTGTAATTAACACCCCAAAATAAGAAATAACTGAAATCAAAGAAATAATAAAAATAAAGTTAAACAACTAGGTTCTGCAGGGAAGGCATGGTATCACACCTATTGACACTGACACAATCGATACAATTAGTAAAAGCTTTATTGAAAATGTTGGGGTTGGAGAAACTCCAAGTGTGCCCTATAACTAAGATGGGAGTAGTCTTGACCATCAAACGATAAACAAAAAACAGTCCTAGTGGAGTCTGTCAAATCAAAATGGCCTGTGCTAACAAAAACGTAATGCCTGCCCTAGCACTTGTACAAAAAGTGTAAAAAGGAGAAAATCTATACAAAAGGAAATGTCAGTGTTCTAATGATAACTTTGTACTGTCTTGTATCTTTCTCACTGTACCGATTAACACCCACAGTTTGTCATGTTATTCTCACTCCTGTAACTAAGTAAGCCCTGCTGTAAAAGTGCCACGATGCCCCAGGGCCGCCTTGTGCACTTCATAAATGTAAAACATAAATAAAAATAAATAATGTGGCTGAAAAGCTCTCCTCTACACATTGGGCCTCACAGGTTAAGGCTTTTACGCAGGATGACTCTGGCTCGGCTTCCAACTCAGTACGAAACCGTGGATCGAGGCCCGCCTGGCCTTCTACGTTTAAAGTTCCTTGCTCTGACTTTCAACCGAAACATTCACAAAGGTCCCCCTCTGCCGGGCTCAGACCTCTCATGATACAGTTCACACAAAGTTTCAAGGGGCTCCCTTCCCCAAGCTTAATATACTTTGGGTCTCCCTCAATCGTGCTTGGACCACTTTCGGATGAACAAGTCTTTCGAATGTGCGTGGCTTTCGTTACAGACCATCGCAGGACCACTTTGACTTAACGTTTACCATTTACTTTCACTCTTGTTGTTTGTTTGCACTTTAGCTTTAAACAATGCACCTTTCACAGAGACTTTCGAATGGGCTACTTCCTTTTTCACCGGACCACTCTGTTACTTAGTATTGCTGATCTTGCAGCTGTATTATACTTTAAAGTTAATTCACGGGCCTGCCTTTCTTCGAGTCTCATCCACACGCGTGCAACCTTCCCTTGTCATAGGATGTTGCTACTTCATTCACTTAAACACACACCGGTCTCTCAGGTCGCTTGCCAACTCACCAGCTGCATGCGCTTCTTTCTTGTTTTGCGTTCTCCAATTTTCGAGTCAACGTTAAGACCACAGGCTTCACCTCGCCTCCAACTCTGCCGTTCTCCCGGGAGGGTTGCTGGTCTCCTTGAAACACAATGCAACCTTCACTTGTGGGATCTGGCCTTCTCCAAGTCTCTTTCACCATCTGTCGAGGCAACAACCTCCAGTAAGGAAGCCTTGGAGTTTTTGGCCCGCTGCTCTCGTCCATTGCTCTGCTCCAGTAGGTGTGCCTTAATTCCGGAGAAATTATGATCGTTCTCGTGTTCCGGCTTGCTCAGAGTGTGTCTTTAGGTGTTGCCTTTTATTCGTGTGAGGAGAGCTAATTGGTATCAGGTGTATGCACTTAGGGTAAAGTGCCTGACTTTGACTGACCAGATTAACGGCACATGTCCAGTACGATGTGAGAGAGTTTGTCTTGTTACTCTCAGACACCCTCATCCTTGGCCCAGTGTTTGTGTAAAAAAAAGGGGGGTGGGCGGGGAAGACTTTGGAAAATCCTAAAAAAAAAAATAGGATGAAGTAGATGAACAAAAAAGGGGGGAATACGGCATCTCACCATCGGCTATTTCAGCCGCACTTCCCGAAGACCCCTCACCCAGGTGATCCTCCCGGTCTGGACCCAAAGACGATGGCAGTGCCCTGGCCAACTGAGAGAGAGATTCCTGGGGCCTAAAGGGTGAGACACCCTCTGGTTTCTCAGTTCACAAACATTAGCCCATCTGAGCATCATAACGCCCCTTCATACTCCTTTTCTAGACAGCTCCTCTCCACCTTCCAGGTGGTTTCCAATAACCACATTAATTCTGAAAGGGGTCGTTCGAGACATGTGGCCTGAAAAACATATGTTCCTTCCCTTGAACAAAATCCAGAAAGGGAGCCCAAGTGCAAGAGAATTTAGCCATTCGGTCTGAGATATGTGAAGTTAGTTTTTCCATGGCTATGATCACCCACACCTTTACCCACCAATATGATATATATGTGCTTTCCGGAGTCTTACAGGAGCGTACATGGTTTATTCTTGCCGCCATTAGTAGATGAGATAACAGCTTCTCTTTGCCTCAGTTAGCAGAAAAGAACCATTCTCAGGGACATCTCCCAAAATCAGAGTCAGCAGGCACATAGGAAGCAAGCTGCTTGTTATGTCCTTTATTATCTGCTGCCAATACATTTGCATAATTGGACAGTGCCACCTCATACGTGCAAGATCATCCAATTGTCCGTACCCCGAACAACAGCTAGTCAGGGCAAATCGCATGCAATCTCTGAGAAGTCATGTACCACCGGAAACATAATTTAATAGCCCCCTCCTTAATTGTTGTGCGGCGAGAGCTCCCATGAGATCGAGACCATATCTTTCCCCAAGACTCTTCCTAGATTCCAATCCCCAACTCCCTCTATCAACATGCAATGTGTGGTAACTTCTCTTCACTGGAGGCCTTTCCTAGGAGTCGGTAACAGGAGGAAATCTAGCGTGCCTCGTGGCCCTCTAGAACCCTGAGCTCTATTCCCATAGGTTGTCTACCGCCTGCCTCCTTAACCTGATTATTGGACAATCAATGCCTGAGTTGACAGAACCTAAAACACTCTGCTTCTGACAAATTAGACTTCCCCGTATATTCTATGAATGTGAGTGGTGTTCCCTTCCTATATAGTTCTCTCTGCGTAATACCCTGAGTGACTCCCATTGTGCAAATATCCTACCCTCCATGCCTGGCTTAAACTCTGGGTTATTTAATGTCGGGGATAGAGAACCCAGGCCCGGTCTGAACCCCAGTTGCGAGCAAGCTTTGTCCCATTGGCCCAAGGTAGCGCTGGTGAATTCTAATAGATTCAGCTGGATTTTTTGCGCTGATTTCAGGAGAAAAGGGAGGTGAGCCAGAAGGTAAGCCAAGCCAACCTGTACGAGTGCCTTCCATTTCGGACATCTTTCCTCTAATGCCCAGTCAAGTATCGGGACAATCTATGCCGCCCAAAAATAACTTTGGATAGAAGGATGTCCCAGCCCCCCTATCCCTCGAGATCTTAGGAGCACTTTCAGAGAAATTCTAGGTGGTGTCCCGCGCCAGATGAATAGACCCATCACTTTCTGTATTTCTAGTAAATCTCGCTCCGGGATAGTAATTGGCAGAGACTGGAAGATGTATAGGAGTCTTGTGAGTATCGTCATATTTAATGCACTGATTCGCCCCAACCACGAGAACTCCTGCATCTCCCATCATTGGAGTGTCGCTTTGGTCTCCATAAATAGTATGGAAATGTTGGCCCCTAAAAGTGACCTATAGGTATTGGAGATATGTAACCCCCCCTCCAGTTAAGTGATTTCCCCGATTAGCCCATTTAAAAGGAAAGGAGGTTTGCAAAGCTTAAACTTCAGGAGGCTCCCGAATCACCAGCCCCACCGATTTCCGATGGTTAATGCGGAAGCCTGTTATCAGGTCAAATTTCTCCAGCAGCTTGAGAGGCACTGGGAGGGAACATCTATCAGGAAAAAACAGTTGAGCACAGGCTACCCCACCCTTCTACACAGACGTAGATAGAATGCAAGCTAAAGAAACAATACAGATCGTCAGGTAACATGTTGAGATGCTAATGGCAATACTGTTGGCCTTCAAGATCCTGGCAATCAAAATGCCAATTAAAAACAAGATTACAAGCACCAGTTTCCAGACGGATTCATTGCCCACCATGGAGGCACCACTGAAATAAGTGAAAAATTACTCATCCAGCACCAATATCGCCAGGGATTGTACTCCATTCTTTTCCCTTTTAAATCCCACGGGACTCTAGGAGCTTTGTCCCGCAGGAACCCGGGAACGGCAGCAGGCGTTATTACAGAATTGTTAACCAGATCAGCGCAGGGATCTGTTATCCCATCAAGCCGCTGCTTCCTCAACAAACGTGGAGACAGTTTAAAAACAATTTATTCACAATTTGTATCAAAAAACGCATATTCAACATAGACATCTTCAAAACATGACATTAAGTGGTGCGTCACAGTACCCACTGCCGATGGCATCTCCCAAGACCTATTTCGGGGATATAGTAAAAAATGATACAAGTACCCTGTGTAAGTGTGGGGGGTTAGTAACAGTGTCAAATGGTTAGACTAGGCAAGTCTACACTAGACGGGTCTACATATTTGTGTTTCTAGCTCGAGGGCGAGCTGTGTCATGCATCAGTTCCCACCATGATTTTGCCCTCTGAGCTTTCTTCAGGACCACCAGCACAACACGATGTACAACAATTAGATTCCCCAGTTATTGAGAACCCGTCAGAAAAGACACTTTCATTACTTCTACGTGTGTTGGGCCACTTATTTGGCGCACTCGGATATTGAGTGCATCTTGGATTTTCCTATTGGTAGTAACTGCGGAATAGCACGTGTTCTCAGTAAGAAGTTAATTGTGACTACACTGGAGGACTCTTCCAGTATGGAGGGCATTCAATGTGTTCGAAATACCAAGGGTTTTTCGTGATCATCAGTCATTGACAAAGTTCGCAAGTTGCTTCCCGACTACCTTGTTGATAACGAAAGCGTAGTGAAGATTGCCACATATCTGTGTTAGGGGTCCTACTGCAAATGCAAAGACTATGGGGGACAGAGGACAGCCTTGCCGTGTTCCCCTTCCCAGGAGCAGGGATGCTGACCTGAGAGTGTCGACTTTAATACTGGTTGATGGAATTTGGAAGTTTACCATAATATGTTTAGTGAAAGATGGGCCAAACCCACATGCAGATAAGGGCCTTTAAAAGGTCCCATGACATACTAACAAAAGCCTGATGGGCATGCAGAGAAAGAAGAGACAGTCCTCTGGGATTCGCGGAGCTAGGGCAATTAGGTTGACCACCCACCAAATATTGTCATGAGCACCCCTGTTTTTAATGTAACCTGTCTGATCACTATTTATGATCTGTGGGAGGACCTCACCCAATCTGGTAGCCAACATTTTACTATATATTTTTGCATCTGTATTTAAGAAGGCTATGGGACGATAAAAGGTGCAGTCCTCTGGGTCCTTCTCGTGTTTCAGCAAAAAAGTTTTTGCTGATTCTGCCATGGACTTAGATACCTTCCATGAGCCTTAAAAGGAGTTAAAGAGCTTGAGAGTTGTGGAATCAGAAACCCCACACAAAAAGGCTTTATGACATTTATTAGTGAAGCCATAAGGGCTGGGGGCTTACCCTGTCGGGAGGGATTGAATTGCCTGGGACACTTCTTGAGCAGTTATAGCCCCTCCAGTGCTTCCCTCACTTCCTCAGGGGTCTGAGGAAGATGCGCTTGGCAAGAAATTATTGAATATGGACTCGGTCCCCATGGTGTGGGGCTGAAGCTTTCCCGAAGAAGTCCTCCATACACCCTAGCTTTCCGGCATCCTTGATAACCAGTTTCCCTCAGGGCCCCAATATAGTTGCAGGTGTTTTCTCTCTTCAGTTTTGATGCTAACATTTTATTAGCCTTGTTGCCTCTGGAGTAGAAGTACGGTTTTGTTCAGAGGATCGATTGCACTGCCTTCCCCGTTAGGTGCGTCTCCAACGTCTGTCAAGCTATACGGAGATCCCTAAGGGATCGCAGATTCCCTTTTGCTGCATGCTCTTTTCTTTATCTTGAACTATTCCTTCTAATGTGGCTTGTTGCTGTTTCTGGACCCTCATCCAAGCTGCAGATTGGCCTATGATGACCCCCTGTATCACTGCCTTCACAGCATCACAGAAAGTTTGAAAATCCAAGTCCCCAGTGTTATTATCTTGAAATAATTTGTTATGGCCTCTTTTACCTGAGCTTTCAGAGCAAAGTCGGTCAATATAGAGTCATTGAGCCTCCAGGGAGGCCTATATGGCGGAACAGGCTGACGACTCTAGTTCAAGCCTAAGGGGAGAGTGATCAGATAGCGCTTTTGGTAGAATTTCTATCCCGCCGGGATGAGGGTGTTGGAGACCAAAAACATATCTTTTTTTTTTTTTTTAAACAATTATTATTTTGTTAACAGCGTTCCAAACATCACAAACAATTAGGACATTCGCATATAGACTTTACATTGTTGTGTTCACTTGTTGTGCATCCCAGTCCTCCCCCATCCCGCCCCCTTAACTCAAGCCCCTGCTTCAATGCCACTAGCTTGCGTATCTCCAAGCTAGTCTTCCTCATTAGTCCCCCTCATATCATCTTCACTGAGATCGGCCTGGGAGGGCCCTGCCATCGTGGCCACCAGTTGCCTCCACGCTATCAGGGGTCCCGCTTCCTTGTCCCCTCCTCTACTGATTGCTTCATACCAAGCTGTCGTTTCTGCATCTGCCCACTTCAGGAGGTCAGCCCACCACGTCTCTATTCTAGGATGTCGGGCTGCCTTCCAGCCCATAGCGATTCTCCGTTTGGCCAGGATGTAGGCCAGGTCTTTCATCTTACTAATGTGCTTCAGGTTGTGTGGTCTGACAAAACCCCCCAGCATGCATGCCCAAACTGACTCCACCTCCAATATAATCCCTTTTTCGGCCAGGCGTAGCTTAGCCTCTCTCCAGAATCTACCCACTTCCGGACAAGCCCAAAACATGTGCATCATCCCAGCTTCCACCTCCCCGCACCGTGGGTATTTCTGTATCACTGAGCTTCCAAACCTGGCAATTTAACTAGGGGTCATATATGTGCTATGGGTAATATATAACTGGATATTCTGTAGCCTCGCGTTACGGGATAGGAGACCAAAAACATATCTAATATGGAGAAGCCTTTATGAACAGCAGAATAAAAGGTATAGTCTCTCTGCCCAGGATGAAACAAATGCCATGCCTCTATTAACGAGTGTTCCCACAATAATGTCTTCATAGCATAGAAGTTTTGCTTATCATTAGTGGTTGTAAATATCGACTTATCCATCCCCGGATCTATGACACAATTGAAATCCCCCCGTACTCCCGTGGATAATCTCTCCCCTTCAGCATATACAGATAGTACCTCTGAGAATCTTGCAAGGAACTTCGCCTATTTATCATTAGGGCCGTACAGGGCAGCTAAAGTGATTTTATGATCCCCTACACAGGCTATGAGGACCAGATACCGGCCACCTTGTCTCTCAATACCCTCACAAAACCCTCAAGGGCAGCCCTCTGCAGACCATGATGGCGACTCCCTGCTTTTCAAGGCCACTAGTAGCAAAATATGCTCAGGGGAACAATCTACTGCAGAGACCCTTTTCATCTCCCGCCAATAAGTGGGTCTCCTGGAGGAAGAGAAAGGGCACGTCCTAAGAGGAGAGTCCATGCTCCATTGCCTTCCGTTTCACTGGTGAATTAAGACCCTGTACATTCATGGTCAGGCAAGGAAGGTGAGGGGATGCCATCATGTTCCACAACCGCCCAGAAATTTCCTAGACAAACCAGAGCGAGAAACTGAAGAATCTCCACCAAGGGTCTCCTTGAAACACAGCAACAATGGTCCCTCGTGTGACTAAAAATTAAGCACTAACCCCCAAGAAACAAGGAAATCTTAACATTTCACTAAAAGCAATTCCATAACCGTTTGGGGTAGTTTAAACATGGGCACAATTCCTTCATTGTGCACTCCCTGCCCCGCAGCTAAACCACCACAATCTTCATGCCATAAATACCAGAACATATTTACGTTTCCCTGGTGGCTGAAACGCCTCCTCTAAAGTGAACTATTGAAGAATAGAAATAATTCCTGAACACCACACTGGTCAGCCAGCTCCTGGTGGGCCAAAGTGTCAGGTAGGAGCTCTTCGAGCCAGCCGAATCTCCGCCTCTGAAGATCATTTCACCAAATTCCTCCTCCTCCTGGTGCTGTTTCTGAGTCCTGAGCCTGATCGGGCCCCATCCCTGCATCATCTACAAAAGAAACTGAGGTAGCGTCCATTAACTGCTGCCTCCTCTTCCGGCCAGATAACATATTGCTGTTCTTGATATTCAAAGAGTAGTTTGCAGGGGGACCCCCAACGACATTTGATGTTTCTTGATTGTAGCCATGCCGCAACAATGTGTAGCTCCCACCTCCTAGCCAGCGTCGTAGGTAAAAGATCCTGGTATAACGAGGGCTTCATCCCCGGAATTCAGTTTGGTCTTTCTTTCTAGCTGCCATCATGATCTCCTCTTTCAATTTAAAGTAGTGGACTCTTGACAGAAAATAAGGCACCAGATTGCGCCGTCGCTGTATTGAAGAGTAAACGCGGTGCGTTCTGGGTAGTACCTGGGCAGTGGTGTCTGGGAGTTCTAATAACGACCGGAACAGATCACGAATATAGTCTGAAAGGTCCTGATCTTCCACATGCTGAGGATTGCCTCATATTCAGATGCTATTTGTCTGTGATTTGTTCTCTAAATACTCTTGTTTAGCCCAGATCGTTTCAAGCTGTTCCTCGATACCCACCACTCGATTTGCCAGCTCTGCTTTTGCTCATGTGCCTGATTGCATAGCATGTTTTCAACTTAATTCACAAGCGACTCCAACCCAACCAGATGTGAGTTAAGATCTGCAACAGTCTTGACCAGTGCCTGTTAGGCAGAAACCTGTGCAGTTCCCTTTGGGAGCACTGCAAAAGATTTAGGACTACAGGTGTTAGCAGTAAACCCACTTGGTAGCAGTCTGCACCATCCAGATTTACCTGGTAGCTGAGCAGTCAGACTTCCCTCAAGATGAGTTAGGCAGTATGCAAAGTATACACAATAGGCACTCAGATACAATAATACAAGCAAACACTGACCAGAGCTTTGGTATCAAAGTATATAATTATTTATTTAAAAAAACACTGTTTGAAACACTCCAGCACTCTTATTGTAAAACACTCTAATTACAGTTACTATTATAATATATACAACCCTTATTCCTTATCAGATAAGTCTTAGTTAACACCACTTATTTCCAGACAGAGATGAGCGCTTAACTATAGATGGCACTCCAATAAGTTCATGAAGAAGGGAGGGGAAAAAGACAGAATATGGAAAGATACACCACTCCAAGATTTAGGAACACTATTAGCAAGGCAGAAGAGCAAAAGTCACTTGTGAGCAAAAGTCCATAGGCTGGGCCCACCCTTAGAGAGAGCAGAGCACAAATGTGCCCAAGATCACACAGTTACACTAGGCTTTGAAAGTCTTGCAGAGAGTTCGAAAAGAGTTTAGAGAGGCTCAGAAAAGTTTAGCCAGTGTGTCCCAGGCTAACCCAGGTTCAAAAGCCGGGGGCTAAATCTACCCCGTACAGTCGGTGGCAAGGGAAGCCAGGCGGAACACGGTACCTTAAGTGGGAAGGATCCTCCAGCGGTGGCAGTTGTTCCTGGCAGCGGGTGCAAGTCTTGGCATCGTCCAGGGGAAGAGAAGATCTCGACTTGGAGGAAAGCTGAAGATCGTTGCACTGCCAGGGAAGAAACCAGTCGCAGAGTTTTCCGGTTAAAGGTATTACCCTTTATTTCGCGGTCGTGGTAAAACGTGGTATTTCAGTTGCCGGGGTGCTTGGCACAGGCAAGGCGGCCACGAGATGCATCGAGAAGGCAAAAAGACGGTGAAACTGGTTATCCCCACCAGTCAAAGTAAGAAGTCTCTCCGGTGGGAGATCTCCTCTGTCGTTGGGAAAAGTGGTGAGACGGTCCAGCAGGGCTCCACCGGTGGTGTCGTCGTGGCAGGTCGGCTCAGCTTCTCCCTCGTCGGATTCTTAGGTCCTGTGGCGACTTCTGAAGTTCCAGTCCCCAAAGCCCTGCTTTTATGCAGAAAACCCCCATTCACTCAGCCTAGCTGTCACTAAGTAGTGAGCCGGCCCCAGGGTGCCTAAATCCCCCTCCACCCCTCCTAAGTACCCCAGACAGAGTGGCACCACTTTGGAGGGCTTCTGTGGAGAAGCCCGCCAAAAAGGTGGAACAAAGGGCTCGACTTGGGTTGGAGTCACAGAAGAGAACACAAATGCCATTTTAGTATTGAGTTTTGGCAAAAAATACCAACCGGAGAATTAATAATAATTAAATAAACCAGCGGTATGTTCGAGGCTATCGTAATTAAATAAATAAAGATAGTAGCCTCGAACAATGGGAAAATCCCATAGAGAAATATTTGCAGTTGAATATAAAAAGTAGTATCCACTGCCACCAGCCAAAACTCGATCAGGGGTGATGGAGACGTGCCCCCTCGACCAACAGACCCCGGGGCAATTGAATTGCCCCAGCCAGTACTCCACAATATGATGGTCTGTACTGGTTCTGTTCAGAATTTAAGAATAGTAAAGTCAATGGTGACTTTACATGCCCTGGGAGACAGTAGTCAGTCCCAGGGTATGGAGTCTATACTGGGGGGTCACTATGACACCCCTGTGTTACTGCACTGAGGGTGCTGTGTAACACACATCACAAAAACACATGCAGCCCTATGGAGTAAAAGACCCCATAGCCCATTAAACACATCTAGAGTCAAAGGAACACACTCAAATCATGTCCAAGAGTGAGGGTAAAAGAGTCTCACTCTTGGCAGGAGAAAAAAATTAAACCCCAAAAATCCAGCAAAGCTGCTGGGGGACTCACTAGGTTAGGAAATTCAGCCTAAACAGAGAATTCTCCCTAACAGTGCCTCTTTGGTTGATTTAATCTCTGCAGTGAGATCCTACTTCATGGTGCAGAGCATCTCCATGAGATCCTCCTTAGTAAATGAGGGATTTGGATGGGCTGCTCCGGGCGTAGGCGAATGAACCTCAGCATGAACCTCTTGTGCAGATTTCTCCTTATTATGCATGTTTAAAAAGGGCCTTAATTTCACCCGCCTTGGATTTTGCACCCGATTCAGCCATTGCTCCTGGATATCAGTTCCAGTGCAGTGGGGTTCCTCCACCTGGCTGTGGCTTCCTATGAACAATTCAAACTGAAGTGGACCCCACCCAACCCGGAGCAAGCTCGTTGTCACTGACCAGGGCACTACTCTCTTGTCTGTGTTCAGTGCCCAAACCAGTTACTACAATCGGAGCAGGACTCCCCAAAGTACGGTCAACCCGGAGGCCCACCCAGCTGCAGGAGACTCCCAGATGTCCAGAGAGCCCACTCTTCTGTGGGAGAAAGCAACCAGTCTCAACCAGCGCCAGTAATAAATATGTCAAAGGCCCGTTTAAAGGTGGATGGAGTGGGAGCTGCCAGGATCTGTGTTTAATGTTGTGTCCTCCTGCAGCATTACATAGCCCCACTGGCTCAGTCCGTTCCAGCCCGTTTAGAGAGCCTTGCCCCACCAACCCTTTGTCTTCACAGGCTGGTGGGGGAGTCAATGTTCATACAATACAGGCTAGTATCTGGGAGCACCGACGTGGGGGACCCCATCGCTAGAGTGACTCACAAACGTTGCTGGCCCTATTCCTGCTGCTCCAGCCTGCCCGCCTCCACCGCTGCTGCCAGGTACTCACGGGTGCTCCCACTGACTCTCTTGCGCTCCCCTTCCCCTCCTTCAACACAAGTTCCCATTGATGCGTCGACAAGATTTAATATTGCCTAATGACACAGTATTATTAGGGGGGAGGATGATGGTTGGACGTATGAAGGAAAGGGGACTATGGACTAAGAGTACATTAGTCACTACAGTGAGTAACTATTAATTCTTCTTACGTCCAGTCCCCTTTCCTCCATACTGCATGGGTGATTACAACTGAATGTAGCCTCAGGGTGGAGAGGAGACCCTCCTTAAGCCAAAAGGTTCCTTAGAACCACCTGTCCGAAGGCCGCGTCTGACTTCGAGCCGGCGGCCAAACAGTAATGCTTACAGAAAGCCGAAGGGGTGGCCGCCCTGATGACCTGCCACGGAACCCGCAGTTGGAATGCAATGGCCGTGGCCTTGGCTCTGACAGCGTAGGCGTGCATGTTAGCTGGCAGCAGCTTGTGCTGGCCCTTGTAGGCCTCCTTGATGGCCGAAACCATCCACCATGCAATCAAGGCCTTGGATGCCTGATACCGTGTCTGGATCCCCCCCAAAGGTGTCAAACAGTACGTCCGACTATTGGAAGCCCTTAGTTCTGTCCAGATAGAATTTCAGAGGGCGTCTGACATACAGACAGCATAAGACCCTCTGAGCTTTGTCGTTAGGATCCGAAAAAAACGTAGGCAAGACTATTTCCTCATTTAGATGGAAAGCGGAGGGTGCCTTAGGTAGGAACGCAGGGTGTGTCCGCAGGACCACCTTATCCTTCTCAAAAGTGGTATAGGGTTCTGAGGCCGCCAGAGCCTGGATCTCGCTGACTCTGCGACCAGAGGTGAGGCCCACTAATAAAGCGGTCTTAATGGTGACCAGCCTGATGTACGCGGATGCCATTGGCTCGAAGGGCTTGTTTTTTTTTTTTATATTTTTATTGGTTTATTTACAAACCTTTAAAAAGAAAAGCAAAAAGGATGAGACTATGAATCGCTCTTCATTACATTCACATTATCCACATTGATTTTTGAGCCACCACATTAGTCCATTAAACAATTCTCAATTAATGCTAACAAAGTTGTCAGTGGTAGTATCAATTTTTGATCCGTTCCTCTAAACATGTGAGACCACCACTCCTCAGCATTGAGGGAAGGGTGACTCTCACTCCAGTTACCCAGCAGTCGGGTTCTTTCTGTGCGTAGATTTGTGCAAAATAGCACTAAGTGTTTTAAAGTTTCTGGTTCTTGATCACAGAGTCGGCACATTGGATTCGTATTCCTGTTAGCTGTCCATGTTCTCAGACGTTCTTTTGTTTTGAACATGTTAAGCCGAAACCGCATGTATAGTCTTCTTGCGTTCGGATCAGGAAATAACTCAATGTATTTTTGCAATTTGTTAAACGCACAAGCCTCGGGTGGCACTTCGCTCAATAATTTCAAGGCTCCTCTTTCAGAACAAGTCAGCTCCCAGTCTAGACGCCATAGTTTTAATTTTGCAGCATCCGGATTTCCTTCTAGCAGGGCTGGTTTGATGTCATATTCCGACATTAAGCTTTCACAGCGTTTTAGCCACATTTCTAGTACTCCTAAAGCTGATATAGTTTCATTGTTGAAAATGGCAAATTGCGGAATTCCCTCTCCGACTTTTGTTTTTCGGTATAGAGACAACAAACTCCAGCAAACACGTGCGTGCATGGAGATCAGTGATAGTTCGTACCTAATTGATGCTGTTGAAGTCCCTTTGGGTAGTCCCAGGACTTTTACCCAGAAAATATTCTCGAGCGTGGACCAAATTTTCCAAGAGCACCCCAAGGCGTTTTCAGCTCCATATATTAGGGATGGGATTACTTTTTGTTGATAGAATTTTAGTACCACTTTGAGTGAAAACCTGCCGAATCTATTCTTTAGAACTAAGGCTTGGTTTGCTAATTGTTTACATTTACGTTTTGTCTCTGTTACCCAAGGGTTGTCATTAAGACAGGAACTGACGATCATTCCAAGGTATTTTACACTCGGCGATATTAGAAGTTTTTCCGTTCCTATGAACCAAGATTGGTTTTTTCGCGTTCTTTTCTGACCCCTCTGCAAATTGTTTAACACAAGAATTTCACATTTTTTTGTGTTAATAAGAAGATGATTTTCAAGCACATACTGCTGTACTGCGTTGATTTTCCTTTGCAGACCAATCGGTGTCCGATCCAGTAATATAAGGTCATCCGCATACAGAAGCCAATTCAAGGGGGACCCATGAATCTTCGGCGGAAAAGATCTTACTGCCTCTATTGGAATTCCAATGTCAGAAATAAACAGGGAAAATATGGCTGCCGCCAGGGGGCAACCTTGTTTAACCCCCTTAAATGTTTTGATCGGTGCAGACAATGTTCCAGTTTGGTCCAGTCTTACTCTCACAGTGGTACCAGTATGTAAGTCTTTTATTGCGTCTAAAAGGTCGATTGGGCACCCCCATTTGTTCAGTTTTTCCCATAGCAGTTCTCGATCTACCGTGTCAAAGGCATTGGAAAAATCAATAAATGCGAGGTATACAGCTGTGTTAGATCTAATAGCCTCCATCTTCAGTAAATTCAGTAGCAATAAATTCAAAGAACATCCCACACGTTTAACAAAGCCAGTTTGACGCGTATCAACATGATTAGATTGGGTTGCCCACGTCACTAGCTTTGTTTGTAACACGGTTGCATAAATTTTTCCTAATACGTCGAGTAAAGCAATTGGTCGGTAGTTTTTTGGGCAGGTTCTGTCACCTTTTTTGTAGATGGGTACGATTACTGCTGATTTCCATGATCTTGGGGTTTGCCTTTGATCGTTTATTCTCTGGAATAGTATCATGCAAAAGTCGGCCCACAACTCTGGTTGTTGCTTGATTGTAAAATTTGTAAGGCCATCCGGGCCGGGAGCTCGCGAGTTGTTGGATTTCTTAATTATGTTTATGATGTCGTCTTTGTTGAATACCAAGTCCCATTTGTTTGAGATTATGGCACACGGATTAGGTATTTCAAAGTTCTTTTTATATAAATTGCTGAAGTGGGCAATCCAACCTGACTCAGGCACCATCACGGCTTGCATGCCACACTGGGAGGCTTCTGAATCGTTAATGATGTTCCAGAAGTCTCTGGTATTTTTATTTCCAAGACTTCTTAACATTCGTTCTGAGTCACCTTGTAACATTGACCTTTTGTGGGATTTGATCCAGTTTTTATACCGCTGTCTGGCCTCTTTGGTCAAAATTACGCGTGTAGCGTTATCGTGGTTCCGGGCTAGTCGGATAGTACGCCTCATTAAACGTTTTTGTTGCAATACATTGAGATCAAAGCAATGAAGGCGTTTTATGCTAGGTCGTTTTAGCCCACCTTTGTTTATTTGAAATTTTACTAATAGACCTGCGTAGTCAGGTGTTGGTTCTCCTGTACAATACTGGTCTAATATCTGGACGACTTCTTCGGTGTCAAGCCTTAATCTCACTCTGTTTGGTCCAACTTTGATCCTTTGTGGCCATTTCGACTTGGCGTTTTGCGTCTGAATAGTAAAGTTCATTATTAACATGTCGTGGTCACTCATTTCCTTTGAGATCGCTTTTAGTGTGGTTACTCGTTTGTGAAGATCTGCTGAGACAAATATATAGTCAATTGTTGAGCCGTGGCAACCACTTTTCCATGTGTGCGCTGGTGGTATGTCGCCTTGAGTGTGACCATTTAACATTTGTAAATTTCGAGCGCCTAGTTCTTTCTTTATTTTTAACCCCAGGTTTTTTGTTAAGGATTTTCTTGCATGAAAGAAATCAATGTTCAAGTCGCCGCAAAGTATTATGTTGGAGCTCCTTTGGTTCACAAGTAGACGATCTATAATAGTCGAGATTGCATCGATGAAGTCGTCATTCCCCACACTGGCATGGTTCCAATAAACGTTAATAATTGTCATTTGTTCAGGTGCTAATTTGTCGCAGTCTGGTCTGGTCAAGGTTGATTCTTGAATGAAAGGAGAATGATTCACAGAATTTGTAATCCTGAACCCAGATATACTCCTTACCATCGTTAGCAGGCCAGCCATTGGGCGCCCCTTGCCAGATTGTATAGCAGGGTTTACGACGATCTGAAAGCCCGTCGCTACCGGAGCTTCAGTTAACCATGTTTCTTGTAAACAAGCAATTGTCAAATCACCCAACCACTCACTGTAGAACAAATGGTTGAAACCCCGTGTGTTCCACGATCCAAGTGAACATGTCTGGGATGGGGGCTCAGCCTGGCATTATTGTGGTTGGTTGATGTTCAGTGTTGCTGCTACCCAGTTCCAGTTTTGTTCCACCCCACGGGGAAGAGAGGTAATATGAGTATTTGTTGCTTCATCGTTTGTTTTTCCATAGCCTTGAATTGTTATAGAAAACTGCTTTATGGGCACATTTTCTTCTTGACAGCAATCGTTATCAAATGAGACGTGTTTCTTACCAGTAGACGGAAACTTATTATTTGTAATTTTTGCTTTTGAGCTCTCGACATTTGAGTTCTGGTGCGGGGGCTTTAACTGTCCCGCGAAGGCGTTTGCCGCCGCCTCGTACAGGCTCTCTGATGCTTTTTGGGTGTCCCAGACACGTCCTATGGACTTAAGTTGTGGACTATGATTGTATGTTACTACGGTGGATAATTCGTCTTGCAACTTATAGACATCAAAGCCCATGGAAAGCAGGGACACGTTTTCCTCTAAAATGGAGGAAGCGATCAAGGGAGAGGTTATGTGAAGCACCACTTTGTCGTTCCGGGCCTCTTCTGGGAATTCGACTAAAAGCAGATCGTCTGAGTTGATGGCACGTAATCTCGGGACGTGATGTAATAGTGTTACTATGTTCCTGCGATTTAGAATCAAGTTGTCATGGGGCTGCAATCGCTCGACAAGTATTCTGACCGAGGGATGATGATGGGATCCCCTGGATGTTAGCATCTCTTTCATTGTTTTAGTTGTATTTGTAGGTCTTGTTTTGTGATCATTATTGTTCCTCTCTGGTAGTAATGAGCGTTGGAGTTCGACTCTTTCGTTACAGGCTCCTGCTTGAGTCTTTCTCTGATCCGATGGTGGATGAACTTGATCAGTACACCTTTCTAATTGGTAAATTCTGTTTTGTTCTTGTCGTTTGTCTTGCATGGTCAAGAAATTGTGACTCTTATTCGGTAGGGCGACTCCCTTGTCGTTTATTTGGAAATTTCGCCCAGGTGGACACTCAACGGCAGCCTTGAGTGACGTGGTAGGAGCACTCGCTTTGGCGTCGTTCCCAGTGGATGTCGCTCTGCCCACCGCGGATGCTTCTTTCTTTAAGCACTCCGTTTTCGGCTCGTTACCAGTACATGGTTTTTCACAAAGAACAGCACTGGATTCCAAGTCTTCATACACGCTGTCATCATAAGTTGACAAATTTAATAAGTCAATTGAGGGTTCTTTCTCTGTGCTTACTTTATTGGATTCCTTAGGGACACTCTCAGTGTCAGATAGACTGGCAGAAGCCTGTTTTTGAGTTTGCTTAGCAGACTGCTTTATTGTTCTTGGGGCTAACGTGTGGACCACTTTGATGTTACGTAAAAATTTTCGTGCTCCATTTTGTTTGTTGCCTCTCTTGACAGGTAGGTTTTTGGATTTTTTTTTTAATTGTTGTCCAATCAGGTGTTTACCCACACTTTTTTGTGATGATGTCTCATCTTCTTTATTGAAAATGGAGAATAATGGACGATTTGTATCTTCAGTAGGGCCCTGCTCGGTCCAGTTTGATTCCGCACGCTGCGGCTGTGTGGTAGAGGTTGATTCAACTTGTGAATCTCTCAAAGCTAAATTTGCAGAGTTTTTAGCTTGTTCGAATGCAGTGTGAAAGGATACGTCAATAATTTCAGTGATTGGAATAGCATCAGAACTTGGGGTTGCTATACTTGCTGAGGCACTGAGACTTGTTGGCTGTAGTCTAGGTTTTTTTGATGTAATAATAGGGGCCGTAGAGGAATCCACAGGTGGGGTCTGGTCAAGTGTCTTCTCAGACAAGACTCCAGAGTTCACCTGTGTTAGGCTAGATTTAATAGTTGGACAAAGGCCTAGCGAGTTTGTGGTGACATCGCAGTGATCTATTCCTTGCGTAGAATCTTCAGTTGCCAGTTGTGATAGGTCATCAGATCCCTTTTGTCCTGGTAGTGAGTGTGGTCGATTTCCTTCCCATTTGAATAAGGCTAATGCTTCCTTGGCTACTTCAGCGAGTAGTCTTTTGTCAGTTGCCTCATTATTCCTTTGTTTAGTCACAAGCTTGTGTAGGTCGTCTAGTTTTCCTGCGCCCACCAGTTGTGTTTTATTAGTTAATCCACATATTTGTTCTACATTCACTACTTTTGAATTGAGTAGAGCCACTACCGTGGTCAAATCTCGGGTGGCCTCATGTATATGTTCGTATAGTTTTATGAACGGGGCAAGAGAGATGGTTAATGTGGATAAGACTAGTTCTTGCAGACATGAGGTCGTCATAGCGGTGCTGTCTATGGAGCTGTGAGTGGGTGCTTTCGACTGGTTGAGGCTTCTGGCATTATTAGTTCTGTTTCTTCTAATTTTCGGGAATGGTCGTTCAATGAAGGAAGACTCAGTGGTCTCATCACTGTCTGAGTCAAGGTCAGAGTTTTTGCTACTCAACGACAGTGTCTTTTTTTTGTGTGCAGGAGTCATGGTCAATTGACATTTTGTTGTGTTATTTGATCTTTTTTGTGACAGAGGTGGTAAACTGTGCAAATCCGGGCTGAGGTCCACACGCTCTCTTGTTATCGACATTTTCGCTCGCTTGTGTGGAATGTTTACAGCTCCTTCATCTTTTGAGCCGCACCCGCAGGTTAATCTCGAAATGTCGCGTTTTAATAAATGTTTAACCCCTTCGTTGTTAGGGGTAACTATGGTTGTGACTGTATCAGCTGCACTATCTTTTGTTTGAACATTATTTAATATGATTGAATTTTGTAGTACATTTGTTACGGGCTCTGACGGTTCTCGCCGTGTTTTCTGAGCAACTTGCGCGTCCGTCGTCGCCGCGCAAGCTCGCGAGCCCACGCAAAGGTCAGTGGGCAGGCCGATCCTCTCCTCCTCCGCGAGTGTGAGTACATCCACGCCAGAGCCGCCAGAACACCCTATCCCGCCCATCCCGCCAGTCGCCGGGCCGTCCTCAATCCAAGGAGAGGGCGGGCCAGGTCGCCGGACGCCGACAGACAGGCACCCCGCGGAAGGCGGCGAGACACGGGCGCCCGGAACGACAGTTCGCCGGTCCTCCGCTCCCGCCTCCCACCCTCCGCACAACAGCCCCTCGCTCCGCGCCGCACTCACGGACAGATCAGCCGAGGCACACACCATCGCGCCCGGCGCCACCGACAACACGGCCCCCCACTCGGCCTCTGCCAAGGAACAACACACCACAGGTAAATTTGTGTGAGTTCCTGTGTCTCTCTTGGCTTTGTTGTCTATCCGTGTCTCCAGTATGTCATGTGGGGGTTGAGCTACTTGATCTACCACAGTGTTGCATGACTCGGATGCAGGATGTAGGGGCGGAGCGTGCGCTTGGTCCGCTGGTAAGTCAGTCGAACAGAAAGTTTTTGGCCCCCCATGCTGAGTCTGTGTGTTACCGGTGCTTCCTTCGCAAAATACATCATCATTTAGAATGCCAAAGTTTGATAATGCGGCAGATTGTGCAAGCAAGTTTGTATGCGTGTGTGTTTCCATATCGTCCAGATCTTCGCTTGTTGATACACATGAATGATAGTTACTTACTTGGTTTTGCCGGTTGCTTAGCAGACTTCGATGCATTGCTGCTAAGTCCCCATGTTTCTTCTGAGCACGAGTTTTGGGCGAGGACATCTTTGCCAGAAGTACTTTAATGAGGTTTGTCCCTCAACTCCCAACTCGCCAAACAGCTAAACAGCAGAGAGAAAAATCCTCAGCCCTTTTCTCCTCAGGGCTTAGCGCCACAAGGGCGCAAGAGGCCTTTTGTACCCTGTGGCCTTATTGGTTGTTGGAATTAAAGGTACAGGTACCGGCACACGCACCTCTTTATCCTCTGTGTCGGCAGTAGGTTGAGATGCACGGAAGAGAAGAGAAAGTAAGTCACTCGGTATCGCCACAGCTAAACAGCAGAGAGAAAAATCCTCAGCCCTTTTCTCCTCAGGGCTTACCACATTGAGGTCCCATACAGGGTGCGGCTTCTTGTTGGTGGGTAGAGCCTGGAGAGGCCCGCCAAATGTCTCCTGACTATCAGGTTGGAAGAGGAGAAGATCGCCTCCTCCGAATTTCTGTAGGCTCATATGGCTGCCAGAGAGGTGCGGCAAGTGTCAACCTGTACGCCCGAGTGCTGAGAAGGAGTGCACATCATCCAGCGTGCACGTAAAGAGGTTGATCTCCTTAGAGGCAGCCCAATGACAGGACCTAGTCCATTCACTTGTGTACTGGCTCCTAGTAGCCTTGCTCCTGGCATACTGAATAATTTCCAGGTTAGGGAGTGATAGGCTCAGGTGTTTGAGCGTGACCTGCTCAGGGACCACGCTGCAAGGGCTAACTTCTGTGCGGCGGGGTGGCAGACCCTGCCCCTGCTGCCCCAGAAGATGAGCTGGCCCCATCGGAAAGTGAATGGGTGGTCTGTCAATGAGGCTGAGCAGTTCGGAGAACCACAGTCTCGCCGGCCACCATGGAGCTATCAGAATGATACTGAGGTGACAAGAGTCCTTTATCTTGCGGATCACCCTTTGGACCAGGGGTGTGGGAGGGAAGGCATAAACTGTCATGTCGTCCCACTGTATCTGGAATGATTTGCCCAGGGCGCTAGGGCCTTGCCCCTGCCAGGACGCCAACTGTTGGCACTTCCTGTTGTCCCAGGAGGCAAAAAGATCCACTTGAGGATGCCCCCCTCTGCTGAAGATCTCCAGAAGCACCTGCTCGTTCAATTGCCACTTGTAATTGTCCGCTCTCAGCCTACTGAGCCTGTCCGCCTCCAAGTTGGAATCCCCCAGGAGGTGGACGGGTGTGAGGTAGATGTTGTTCTCCGGGGCCCATTCCCACATGCTGACCGCTAGGTTGCACAGTGGGGGGCGCCTGGTGCCCCCCTGCTTGTTGACATAGTACATGCTGGTGGAATTGTCGGTCTGGTTAAGGACGGTCTTGCCCCAAATGAGCGGAAGGAAAGCTCAGAGCTAGCCAGATGGCCTTCAGTTCCAGCCAGTTAATATGAGACTCCATGGATGCTGTGACTGTCCAGAGTGGCTCCCCAGCCCTCCAGGGAGGAGTCAGTAGTGATGGTGACCTGCGGGGCTGGCTGCCGGAAGGGCTTGCCCGTCCGCAGGTTGCAGTCCCTGGACCACCATGTGAAGTCCAAGTGGAGAGAAGGAGGGATGCTGACTGGCTCCGCTTGGGAGCCCTTCTCCTGATTTCATGAGGCTGCGAAGTGAGGCTGTAATCTCCTCATCCTGACTCTTGCGTGGGGCACGGCCAGTAGGACCGCTGCCATGATACCTAATAAGTGTTGGTACCACCAGGCCGAGGTCACTGCTCTGGTAAGGAAGGGAGTAGTGGCTCCCTTGATGGCTGTGACCTTGTCCTCCGAGGGAAAGACTCTCTCAGAGCTTGTGTCCCAGATGAGGCCCAGGAAAGTTAGGCTCTGCATAGGCTGCAGCTGAGACTTCTTGAGGTTGATGGTAAACCCCAGGTCATGGATTGTGTTAAGTGCAGAGGAAGCATGGAGAACAGCCCTTTGAGATCTCGTCCAGACAAGCCAGTCGTCCAGGTACGGGTAGACGTGGTGGCTCTGGACCCTGAGGAGGGTTGCCACTGCATTCAGGAGTCTGGTAAATATCCTAGGGGCTGAGTTGAGGCCTAAGGGTAGCACCTTGTATTGGCAATAGCAGCCCATGATCCTGCAGCGCAGGAAGGAGCAATGTGGTTGCCAAATCGGGACGTGTAGATCAGCGTCCTCAGATCCAGAGAGCACATCCAGTCTCCCCTCTCTAGTGTCTCCACAATGAGGGCTGGCGAAACCATCTTGAATTTTTGAAGAGGTTGGGAGAGATTGAGGGTGAATAGGTCCAACACAACTCCCAGGCCAGTCTGGTTCTTCTTTTGTATAACGAAAATCCTGGAATGGATACCCAATCCTCTCTGGAAGGCTGGGACTTCTTCCACTGCCTGGCTCTCGACGAGCAATCAAATTTCCACCAACAGAGTTGCCGTCCCAATCTGTGGGAGTGGAGGGGAGGAGGGAGGAGAGGGAGGTACCGGTAGGCTATATCCTATTGTTGTTTGCGTCTGTGGTGACTCCGAGAACAGTCAGCAGGCTGCCTCAACCTCCGTTCCTGGAAGCCCCAGAACCCACCAAACACCTGCCCGTTTATCGGAGCGTGATGCGACTGGGTGTACACCTTGGGAGTGGCCTTCGTTAGGATCGATAAAGACTTCGCAGTTTGTGAGCTGCTCATCGGTGGTGGAGTGATAGAGGTCACTACCCTCAAATGGAAGGCCCAATATGTGTTCCTGGACATCAGGGTTAAACTTAGTAGCCCAAAGCCAGGCCGTCCTTCTCATGTCTGTCAATGCATATGGCCCGGCCAGAGGTATCTATGTGGGCCACGGTGGACTCCATGATGTCCTGCGACCACTAGCTTGGCCTCTGCTAGCCCCGCCTTGAAGCGTGCTTGGCTCTGTACCGGAAGCTCTGGAAGGAAGGCGGCTACTTCCCGCCAAAGCCTTTGGTTAACGGCTGCCAGCATGGCATCGGCGTTGGATTGACGCAGGTGTAGGGAGGCGTTGGAGTACAGCTTCTTTCCGAACGCCTCCAAGATCTTCTCCTCCTTGCCTAGCAGTGCCGAGGACGACTGAGACTGAGGCTTCAAGTAGAGTGATGCTGCAGCAATCACCGAAGAGTGTGGTTCAGGGTGTGCCAACAGCAAGAGTGATTGCCCCTTCATCTGCCTATACTTGGCATCGATTGACAGGATGAGCCGAGTGTGGCTTAAGCCACCCCTTCTTGGCCAAAGCAACAAAGTCCTTCTGCATCGGGATCCCTGTTCTATTAGGGGGACGTACAGTGAGGACTTCTGCCAAAACCCCTTCCTCCGGTTGCTCGACCTCCGGTTGAGGAAGCCCCAAATATTCCAATCCTGCAAGTCGTTTGTGGAAGGCCTTGGCCGACTATGGTGAGTCTGGGTCCTCCTTCTCATCTGTGTCTGCCCGGGTGTCCGGCTGGTCCAGGGCGGGTGGAGGAGTACTGGGCCCCGTGGGCTGCGGTGTAGGAACCGTAGCCGGCGGCTAGTGCGGTACCGTCTGTACTGTGGCAGGTAGGGGAGCCGGAATCGAATGAGCCAGCTGGGGCAGCAGGGGCTGCACTGGGGCCTGTGGCGCCAGAGCCATAGGAGGAATGACTATGGGCGCTGGTGGACTGACCGGCAGGAGTATGTCCTTGATAGCATCCCGTAGGATGGCCCCCCATCTGAGGATTTTGCATCAGCGCTAGGAACCTTTAGAAGAACCTGTCTTCGGAGGCTGAAGAGGTGGCAGGTGATATTGACGGATTGGCTGCCGGCTGCTGGGGCCAGAGCGCACCCTTTCTCGGTTGCAGGGGGAACCTGCCCCGCGCTGCTGATGGATAAACTGTAGGCCACGTACCTGATTGACACCAGTCGCACCTTGAAACTGCATCGGACGAGCAGCCATGTTACCTGGAGCGGCAGCCATTTTGTCCAGCTGCGTGCCGAAGTCATAGTGCTTGGCTCCCTGGGCCCGGCCTCCTCCAAGACTCTTTTCAGTGGAGTATGAGACCGACCCTGCATCTCAGGATGGGGCCTGGAATGCGTATTGCCCTTGGCAGTATCGCCGATAGTGCTGCCTGCAGGCGCCCCATCGGACATTAGGCCGGTACTAGGGTGTTGCCCCTCGGGAGTACACCTGGTAAAAGAACCTTGCAGTACCTCAGCACTGTGTCCGAAAGGATCTGATGACCCCTCGGCCGTGGGGCTGGTAGCTGGACTGGTGTGCTGGTGCGAGAACCAGAAAGATTTGGGCGTTTGCTTGCGAAGGAGTCACCCTTACGGGGTGCGATGGATAAACAGCGGACCTCCCTTGGGCCTCGACCTCTGTCTGACGAAGTCCTTCAGAATGTCTGGAAGCGACCTTTCGAAGAGCTCCCACCTAGCTAGCCTGTTCTTCAATGAGCATAGAGTAAGTGCGTCACACGTGGTACAACCTTCCCAGCCTTGGTCGGGGCCAAGGCAGCGGAGGCAAAGAGCATTGGGGTGGGCTGTAGGGAAGAGCCCCTTGCAGGCTGGACACCTGCTGAAGTCAACATGGGCCGGGGAGGAGCATGGTGCTGGAGGGACACCCTTGCAATATGGGGGAAAGGGGACGGGATGCAAGGGTAAGGCTTTTTAAGCAACTGCTGCATTGCAGGGCTTATTGGGCTCACACAAGGGAGCTTACGGTGGGCACATCCACCTTGGTTGCCGCCTGGCCACGCCCTCCAACCCCCACACAATTGTGCTTTTTAAAGCACACTTTGTGGAACATTTTCTAAATCTGCACAGTTTGGAATTGGTTTTGGAGGGTAAATTCAATAGATGCACGTCCCCAACAGTGCACAGGAGCCTAATGCAATTTCATAGTGCATCTGCCCACAATATATGCCAGTATAAAATGTGTTATTGTGGCTATGCCCATGCTGACTGCACCAATATGCCACTATTCCTATATAAGAACACACTCAAATTTGCTATGCCAGTAATGATCCAGTAGGAAAACATGTCCATACTGGCTCTGACAAAATATGCCAGTATTCCCATGTAAAAACACATTCATGATGGCTTTGCCAGTAAAGAAAGCCATACCACAGTAAGAAAACATATCCAGACTGGCAGTACCAATGAAGGCCAGAATGACACCTTTGAGGAACTCATGGTGACAACAAGTAAGACAGACACAAGTGATCACAGTTCAAGGGTGTTTATTGAACAATGAAATGCTGTATGCAGATTGGAAAAACGCCTAAACTAAACCTAAATCCAAGATGGGAGCAATCGTCAACCATCAAATGAAAAAACAAAAGCAGTCGTAGTAGTGTTGTGTCAAATCAAAAGCTTTCGAGCTTTCAGTTATCAAGGTCGTCTATAGCCAAGTCTCGTTTCACTTGAAAGTCTCTTGCCTTTGTGGACCAGATGTGTTTAAACAACAAAACAAAAGTTCCTTCATCAAATGAAAGTTATTTTCCAATGTTTCCTGGGTGATGGGCTCACCCCTGGTGCCCAGTCTTCTGGGTGCTGACCCTTCTCAATCAGATCCCAAAATATATTACAGTTCCTTTATCAACTTTGGGTGACAGCTTCACCCCTGGACCTCCCTCGGTCGGGCTCAGACCCCTCTTGACTTTTTTCCCTTGGTTTCTCAATGTTCACTTTTACTGTGGGATTCACTTCCCTTTCTTTCACAGTGTTTGTAGATCAAAGTCTTTCAATTGTACAGGGATTTTGCTTGAGTATGACCACTTTTACCTATTTCGCCGGCCCTGCAACAGCCTTCTGGTACCTGTGGTCTCTCGAGTTAGCACCCACGTGGTGCCGGTTCCCTCTGAAGCTGGTCTCCCCTTCACACTTAGTTCATTCAAAGTTCATTAGCTTTGGTTTTAAACTTGCCAGTTTGCGATTCTCACACATCACAGCCCGGTTCTTATTGGTTCTCCCCTCGACTCACCGGTTGTGATGAACCGCTTGGCTGTTGGCTTCTTTGGTGTCAAGGCCGGTACCACGGAGGCGGGAGCTTTCCCCGAATACCATTGACTGCTGCAGGACACTTGTGCTATTGTTTGCGGTCTTAGGCTCCCTTCCACAAAGGTTCTGCGGATCTGGGACCAAAAGGGCAAGGTCACTTCTCTCCTTGCCACCCTCTTGATTCCTACCACCTTTCTCCTTCACTTGAACTGCCGCGTGGTAGCTGTCTCACCGTGCTCGCCTTGTCCGTACTGTGCTCTATGGCTCCACCTTTTATCTCTGTGGGGAAGGGAAAGGGTCGTCAGGTGTGTGTGTGTGTGATTCTGATCAATTGCCTGACTTTGCCTGACCCTTGTATTGGGACATGTCAGGTAAACGGCTCTGGTGTTAGTCCGTTGTCCTTTGTGTTGTGCCAAAGTGTTAGAGTTAGAAAGGGGGGGGGGGAGTGGGCAGTGGTTTGGAATGTCCTCCGTGAGAAGATGGGGAAAATGTGCAAGCGGAAGGGGGGTGCGTCTCACCGGTCAAGTTTCCCACTCCTACTCCCTGACGACCCCCCATCCAGGTGATCTTCCCTCACTGGTCCACCCCCCCAGGAACTGGATCCAATAGCGATGGCTGTGTCCTGGCCACCTCGATGACAGATTCCCGGGCAGCAGCCAGGGAGACACCTTCAGGTTTCTCACACTATGAACACTCAGGTTGGATTTACTCGTGATGCAAGTAAAAAATGCCATGCCACAGTAAGCAAATATATCCAGACTGGCTCCACCACGGTAGGCCAGTAAAGTCACATAAGAACACTCATGTTGGCTTTACCCTTAATGACCATCAGATATTAGCCATGCCACAGTAAGAAATCATGTCCATATTAGCTGGCTGCAGTTCAGTACAGCCATGTAAGAATACTCATGTCAACTTCACCCTTGATGCCCAGTAAAATGTATGCCTAAACTGGCTGCCGCTACAGAAATGGAGTACACAGCTACACAAATAGACCTCTCCCCATAAATGTACAACTCTGCTCCTAGCCCATACACATTCATACAGCATAAGTTCCAGACCATGCGTGGGGAGCCGCAGGCACATGCACATGCAGTACAATAGCCTCCATCCCCAATGGGCCATGTTAATCTGGTGAAGCTAAATTCCTCCAACCTTGCATGGCCCAGTTGGGATGCGTGCTGGGTACTAGTAAATTGAATGCCAGTCTAGGA